>NW_020897695.1:26982647-27098643 GCF_003984885.1 Neopelma chrysocephalum
TTAAGTGTGTCTGTACATTATGCTAATCTCTGCTTGCTGATTGGCTGACCTGATTAATAGTACACCAGACTCTGTGCAGGGATGCAGGGACGATGTGCTGGTCTCATCTCCTCTCCATGAAGAAAGACGAGAAAAATAAGAGAGCAGTGTACAGCTACTCACCCAGTGCGCAGTAAATAAACGGGACAGGAGGCAAAGTTTATACCCCATGTGCCAGAACACTAAGTTTGAGACCTACAGTTTAAGAGAATAAAATTGCTTCTACAGTTTTCCTTCCTAACATTTAAGTTAGACTTTAATGTTATTTTTGGGTGCAGTTCAGATGTTCACTTATTTTGGAGTTTTCCTGTGCTTCTCTCTGTGTATATCTTGGTACCTGTATTTTATGGGACACCCATCACAAAGAAATAAAAGCACTCTTCACTAACTGCCTTTAATAATCTTTCCAAAAAAACTACATTATCACCAGTCTTACACTTCTACATCTTCCTGAATGCAGAGAATATGCAATTTTTAATACTTTTAAAGGAACTCATTTCAGCTTTTAAGGATTGATTCAAAGCATTTCTGAAATCTACAGATGATAGGAGGTCTCCTGGAGAGACTTCAGTGGTGACTTTGGAACTGTGTGGTTAAATGCTCTAAAGACAAGCACTTGAAAATGCAATTCATTGATGGCCCTGCCCTGTCTGTAAAAACAGATGATGTATATTTAGCTGTACACTCCTGCCTGTTATTGAGTTATTGACACTGAAAGTCAGTAGTCTTATTAAACTGAAAGAACTTGCTAAATGGTCTCAATAGAAGCTTAAGGTTTAGACAAAGAAGTTAAAACAGACCCTTGTCTCTTTCTCTCTCAAACATACTCTGGTACATATAGTATGAGATAGGCATCCAGCATCTAAAAAAGTAAAAATGTACATGCACATTAATGTAAAATTATGAAGTGTCTAAAATTTCTGTATCATATTGATACACACCATCTGTTCTAGGTCAGGTATGTAAATTTTTTAGCCGTGTACATTTATCCAGAGCAACTTAAGGGGATTAAACCTCTGGCCTTTAAAGTGCTGAATAGCTTTTCTTGAGTTACTTGAATGAGGTATTCACGTGAGGTCAATCTAGTTATAATGGGTCAAATTTACCAGCTGCTGTTGGCACAAGTTTGGTCTGTGACAATAAGTCTAGAATCTGCTTCCATAAAATGAGGTTCTCACAGGTGCCCAAGGAGTTAGAGCATGCCAGTACCAAAAGTATCGCACCAGTTACTGTGAGCCAGTGTGCAGACACTAAAAGATACAGAAAGGCTGAGCTGTTAGTGCTCTAGTTGTCCTTCCTTGGATGAATTTCTTCATAGCCTGTAACTCAAGAGCTGTGGAAACCTGTGTTCATAGAACACTGGCGGTATTGTTGTGGGATTGACTCAGCCCTTCTGACTCAGGCCCTGAAAGACAAAGCAGTCATTGGTCACAGCTAGCACGGCTTCATGAGAAGACAGTGCTGATTGTCCAACCTGGTTTCCTTTTATGACAAGATAACGCACCTGGCTGATCAAGGGAAGCCAGTTGATGTACTCTTTTTGGATTTCAGTAAACCTTTCAATACCGTCTCTCACAGGATCCTTCTGGACAAAATGTCCAGCACACAGCTGAATAAACACATCATGTTGTGGGTGAGCAATTGGCTCACAGGTCAAGCATGGAGGGTAATAGTGACTGGGGCACATCAGACTGGGGATCTATCACTAGTGGGGTTCCACAGGGCTTCATCTTAGACCCTGTGCTCTTCAACATCTTCATAAATGACTTGGATGCAGGACTGGAAGGGATGCTAAGCAAGTTTGTAGATGACATAAAACTAGGAGGAGCTGTTGACTTTCTTGAAGGCAGGGAGGCCCTGCAGAGAGACCTCAACAAATGAGAGGACTGGGCAATCACCAACCAAATGAAGTTCAACAAGGGAAAGTGCCGGATCCTGCACCTGGGATGGGGCAACCCTGGATGTCCATACAGACTGGGGAATGAGATGCTGGAAAGCAGTGCCACGGAAGGTGACCTGGGGTTCCTGGTCAATGGCAAGTTGAATATGAGTCAGCAGTGCCCTGGCAGCCAGGAGGGCCAACTGTGTCCTGGGGGGCATCAGGCAAAGCATCACCAGACAGTTGAGGGGGGTGATTCTCTGCTTTGCACTGATGCAGCCTCACTTTGAATATTGTGTGCAGATTTTGGGCACTGCAATATAAGAAAGACATTAAGCTCTTAGAGAGCGTCCAAAGGAGGGCAACGTTCATCCTGGAGAAGAGGAGACTGAAGGGAGACCTCATTGCAGTCTACAACTTCCTCATAGGGGGAAGAGGGGGGGCAGAAACTGGTCTCTTCTCTTTGGTGACCAGTGTAAGGGAGGTTTAGGCTGGATATTAGAAAAAAGGTTCTTCACCCAGAGAGTGTTTGGGAACTGGAACAGACTCCTCAGGGAAGTAAGTGGTCACAGCACCAAGCCTGGCAGAGGTCAAGAAGTGTTTGAACAATACTTTCAGGCACATGGTGTGACTCTTGGGGATGGTCCTGTGTAGGGCTAGGGATTGGACTTGATGAGCCTCGTGAGTCTCTTCCAATTTAGCATAATCTGTGATTCTGGAATTCTGTTTTATCTCATGATGCAAGTCATGGCATCATGTCTGTAAGCCACTGTTTTACAGAAAAACAACAAAGAGAATCCAAAACACGAATCCACAAAACGTGTGACAATCATACTGGTGAAGTATTTTTAATTCGCTAAATTTTATTGAGTAGGTGAATTTGTTATTCTTAATTACTAATTTAGTTCTGGTAATTAATTCGTATTTCTGGAATATCCAGTTTATTATCTCTGGAATATCCAGTGATATTTATTTCTACTGTTAGTAATAGGTTCCTAGATGCTTCGGTTACCTATATCAGAACAGTAAATGTCTCAGATAAATTGTTAAAAAAATCCATACTCTGGGGACAGAGCTGCTTAGAACCAGACAATATGGAACATTGCAGAAGAATGTATTTCTTAAACAGTCCTTCCTGACAGAGACCCAAGTTGTTTGGAAGTCCCTTTTTTCCTTCCTGTGGTCTCTACTGCTTTCATAGAGCAAGCTCATTCTTTCAAAGTATGGTAGTGATGGATGCTTTTGTAACTGATCCTTTAAAAAACTTCAAATTAAATACAATATTCTTTACATTGTTCTATTTAAAGCCTCAACTGTTTATCAAGTGTTGGGGAAAAAAGGCATTTATCTTCCCCTTTTGCAAGTATGTCCCTACTTACACATTTCTCCTTCTATGCTTTCAATAAAAAGTGTCATCTCAGTTAAATACTCTGACATATGACCTATTTCATGTGGTTGTGTTCAGACCCTCTTACCTAGAATAGGCTTACCAATTATATGTAAGAGGCAGGTTAGAGTCCCATCAAAGCCTGAGAAAGTTAAAGTTCACATCTTTCAACTTTTCATAGTTAAATACTCTGTGGCAGAGTAAAAAGGAATATCCTTCCTGTGAGTGCTAGGTGACTACACACCAAATAATCCACTGATCTTGAGAGAAAGAAGAAAGTGACAGTCAAGTGTTTTTTTCTAGGAAAGGGCTACACTCCTGGGAATACTTCTATTCACTGTCAGTGGACTGCTTGGCCTTAAGGTGTGTACCAGGTAGCAAGATGCTCAGGTTGTCATCACCTGGACCCGCACCTGAGCTCCGGGGAGGTGAGGAGCTCTCTAAATACCTTGTGAGTCCAGATATCTCCTGGGATGTCAATAGCTGAGTATCTGGGACCTAGAAGTCCTATTTCATCCTATTTTGGAAGTGCAAGTCATTACTTCTTTCTAGCAACAGAAATCCATCAATGTCAGAAAACAAAGAAAACAAAAATATCTCCCCATATCTCTAAGGAATTTTCTTGCAGTGGCAAGGAAGATCACAACTTAATTTGACTTCATACTTGAATGAAGAATTACGAGAATACTAAGCCTACCAGGGCAAGCAGTTAACCCCCAATTCCTGTGAATTTCAGCTTCTTCTAAGTGACTAATTGTCTTGCAAAAACGGTTAGGCTGATTTGTAGAAATATTTAATAACCACTTACTGAATTTAAGGAAACAGTATTATGCTAACCTCCAAAGGGATGCAAATGCTGTTCCTCTTTCAGTTTGCTGCTAAAAAGATGTAACAGTTTGTGGCCCTGCTTTTGTCAGACAGAGGTGCAAAAGTTATATTTTGCAGTGTGATTTTTTTTAAAGGATAATGTTGATTTATGTCAAAGACAACAAGCAGATTACTTAATATGCTTCTGATGTGTCTCTGCTTCTGGTTACAGAAGCTAAACCATAGTTTCTCTGAGATGTATGGCACAGAACAGGTGTAGCTTCATTTTAAATGTGATGTTCTGCTGATTAACCAGAGGAAGAATTCATGAAGTAGGAAATACACATATGAGCTACCCTAATCAAAAGTTACTACAAAGTGGCCAATGCTTTCTCTGTGCACCTTGTAGATTTTGCACATGCTCAAGCAGAAGCACTGCTTTGAATGGACACAGCAAGTGTGGCAGATGTAGATATGAGCAAAGGGTTCTCAGATAGTAATTCACTAGAGAGAAGTCTACCTCTCTTTACTTGAAAAAGTCACAGGCAAATTATTAGTTTGCAAAATATATTCATTTACTGCTTGCAATGCTTGAAGCATTGTTTTTTCAAAGTCTTTACTCAGTGGTTTAATCACAATTATTCAAATTTTATCTGAGTTCTGTAAGTATTTTGACACTCTCTCTTTTCACTGAAGGAAGAGGCACTGACACAGTTCTGCTACAAACACCTCAAGGAACTGTATGTGTGTATTTAACAATGGCACAGTCAATACTGCAAATACTTTTCTGCTAATATATTTGTTTCCAAAACACTGGCTTTTCAGCTTTTTAGCTGTAGTTTTATTTGTGTCTTTGAAGCTCAAAATCAAAGTTTTAGTAAAAGTAGTTAAACAGTTACTCAGTCGGTCATCTATGCGCATTTCCAAAACTCCACCAGTCCTCCTGGAAAATAAAGCAATCCAACAGTCTTGGAACCCTTCCCAAAGGAATTTCACTGGCTTCTGTATTTATGTTGTGGTTTTATCACACAGTTACTTCTTCGCTTCTGGGGGAGAATCTTTGTTTTAAAACACTTCGCTTTTTGTGAGGCAAGGAGAAGAAACCAAAAATTCTGAAGCCAAGGATACCTTACAAGGGACGCCTTCAGACCAGTGTCCTGGTTTTTAACCCTGAAACTAATTTGTTTGGATATTTCAGGTGACTGAATTGTTGAAGTATAACAAAAAGGATGAGGTAGGCTTTTAAACAACTAAAAACTGTGCAGGTTCAAGGTTTGGAAAATATGAGGGGAAAGCATGACAGCAAGCAGAGCAGATTAATCAATCTTGTATACATTTTTAGTAAAATGTTGTGACCACTTCAGAACATATTATTTCAAAGGGAAACCAGACTTTGAAGAACACAGTGTATATTGCAGGGGTGCAGAAGGGGCAAATCAGGAATCCCTTAAATTCCAGTTATTTTCTCTTAATAATGTGAACTTATCCAGGCCACAAACAGATCTGAAAGTTTTGATCAGAAAGAAGAATTTATGTGAAAAAAGAACAGTTGCACTGTCACTAACCCAGGATAATTTTACTGCAAACAGTAGAGCAACTCTGGAAATGCCAGACAGAGCTGAGACTTGAGCTTCCTGATAAAGGGCTGTAAGAGGTGCCTGAATGGAAGCTTTTGTGCTAACACCCAAGACTGAACTGTGTCATCACCTATAATCTTATACTTTTTGGTCTGGAAAGGGCAAGGATAGGTATGCTCTTCACTTTGCAGCTTACACACCTAGACTGCTGACGCAAAATCTGACACTTCACCCCCAGCGTTCTTACCCTTCTTCTCTCAAGTGCGCTATAGCAGCAGAACAGCTGTTCATCTCCTTTCATCTGGGATTCTTCTTTTGTTTAGCTTTGACGACCACAAATCACTTCATTACAATGGCCATTCTCTTTGTACCAAAGGCTGACTGAAAAACAGATCCACTTCAAGACTCCCATTCAGAAGCCCCAGATAAGGAAGTGGAGATGAGCATTTTCCTGGTTCCTAGATTCTTTTCTAGCTTGTAATCCACTTTTTGCTCATACCTGACAAGATGCTGCATTGAAACTGAAGCCCATGTGCTGGCTGTCAGTCGTGGCTGATGTGCTATGTGGGATAAAGGGCAAAGACAGGTGGTGCTGGAGGTGTAAAAGCAGAGGCTGCAGCCATTGAAATTGTCTCCGTACTAATTGGCAGGAAAAGGGCACTGATAGGCATGGATTGTCAAGATGGCTCCTCTGACCCTTCTGCTTAATCCAAATGAGTAATTAATGAGTGTGTTATGATTAGCACTGCAGTAAACTCTTCATTAGACAAATACTTTAAAGCTCTCAGGCTTTAGCTCACCAGCTGATTGCCATTTGGCTAGCAGATTTGTTTCTCTCTGAGAGGCTGAACACACCCATCAGTTGTGCAAGGGGAGAACACAGCTGAAAAATAAAAATAAGAAGTTATAGCAAAATGATACCACCATGAAAGTGGGAATGCACCTTCTCTCAGCAGACTGACAAAACAAGTTATAACACATGGGGCTGTTGTGTATCAGGAGCAGTTAGCAGCTGATGAAGTGAAGGAGGAATTGTGTACTGAGCATCAGGAAATGTAAAACATGTACTTAAAGGTTTCTTTTCTCTTCCTCTGAAAGAATCAGCAAAACGGGAGACAGGAGCCATTCAGTGGAATGTATCAAATAGATTAGTAATGGAAAAATGTTTGTATCCAACATCTCATAGTGCCAGTTCTGCCAAAAATACCAATAGCTTGGAGATAGATTTGTTTTGAAATCAGCAATACCTTATTTAATTACGATTCTGTGTTGACTTGTGGCTGCTGATATTTTACAAGAGGGGCTTGCATTTGTGGTTAGTTCAGAGAGCAGGCTATTTTCTTCTGCTTTCTCAGTTCAATGTCAGCTGAGGTCAACGGGGCAGACAAGTTACAGGACAGTGTGGTAAGACCAGATGCTCCTGCTTCAGAGCTAGATACCTTTAAGATAAACAGTACCAGGTTAGTTGGCTCCTGGGAGAGGTGAAGAAGAGAAGATGCAAAGAAATCCAAACAGCATACCAATCTTGGCAGCATTCCCAGAAATTTTAATCAGAAATCCTCCAGTGGGAAAAACAGGAAAATGAATTGTACACTGCACGTCTTACAGAGTGTCACCTATATGAAATGGACAGCAAGGGCCAATTTCTGTCTCCACACTTGGCAACTGGTCACTTCTGGTCAACTCTGGATTCCTGCAAGCTGGAAACAGAATAATAAAATAAAATAAAACAAACCACTTGCAAAGCACTTTTCAGGCTTCCCCAGGCAAGCCTAGTTCTATTTCTTGTGCTAATTACAGAGATTATAAAGCAAGGAGACATATGACTGCCACCTATCCCTGCCACTGTCCTTAAAACAAATGTAAAGGACAATTAACAACAGATTAGCTCCATGTCCTAGTTTGCCACATGAGGATGATCGCTGACCTTCTCATTTCATCCTCATTAGTGTCTCAGGCCAACAGACCCATTGCTCTTTAATCATCACCCATCATCCTTTGCTTCAACACATGGAAACAAATTATGTGCTGCCAAGAAGGTCGGAGGTCAAATATGAGTTTTGTTGTTGCTGGAGTGCAAACTGGAGGCAACGGGGTCAACTTTGGGGCAAATCTTTGCGGCAGTCAGTCTGAGCGGAGAAACTGTTTTGAATGCATGAAGCATGACACCCACTGTGTTTTTGTTTTCTCCTTGCAGCTGGAATTTACTCAAGGATTTTTTTTTTAAATTTTCTATTTTTTAATGGCATGAGAAAAACACACAGGCAGAAAGAACTGGTGATCCTATTTCTTTCTGAAAATGAAAGGTTAAATTGCAAAGTGATGGGATAAGTGCATCCAGGGTGTCACATGGATTTTTTTTTTTGCCTTTCAAAGCTGCATGTTGTTCATAAAGTTATGAATGCTGGAAGCTTTTCAGGCTGCATCTCTTCATGCTGCTGCTACTCCAGTGCTACTTTCCAATTTGCCATGGATAGCCTCTGAAGACTGACAGGGCTGAAGGCACCCAGTGCCAGTGTAAATGAGCCCCATTCATTTCTTGCCATGGGCATATGGCATGTCATTGTCCTCGGCCACCGAGGCAGAAGTGATGCAATTTGTTGGCATGTCCTGTCACAGCACAAACTATCTATCCCACTGAGCCCCTAGAAAACAACAGAAGCCAGAAAAGGGCAGCCAAAAACTTCACAGCTTTATCACAAGAACACACATGCACACACCCCACTGGTGAAAAAAAAAAAAAAAAGAAGAAGAAGATGAATCCCTGTCCTTTTTTGGTCCTCTGTGGGATTTATATTTTTTTCATCTCTTCAGGGTCTCAAAAGTTGTCTAAACCTGTACAAAGCCCAATTTTTTCTATAGAGAGTTAGGCTTTTAGTTTCTTGTAATTCTAAATCTAACTTTAATGTAAAACCACTGAACTTGCAGAATTTCGGCATGTGTTTTGTGTAGTACTTTTAATGAGAAGTTATAAGTTAAAAAGGTGGTCAAATACAATATCTTCAAATTGAAGATATGATACTATATACTCATGAAAAACTTAAAAAAAAATCACGTCCCCTGGCTGAGAAGAACAAACCTGTTTGTTTCATTTTTGAATTAACTTAAAACTTGGAGTGGTTCAGAATTTATAGCAGAACTTTAGGATTACTTCATGTTCCAGTTAAGTGAAACAGAAGAGAAGGGGGGAAAAATCCAGTCACAATACAAAGAACAATAAAGAAAAGGCTGAGCACAGAGAAATTCAAATGTGGGGAAGAGAGAGGGGGAGAGAGGTAAGAAAAAAGCAGGGGGGTGGAGGGATGGCCAGGGAGCTTCACAGTATGAACAAAACAGTTGAACTTACTCTGTCCTCATTTGCACCTGGCACACACAGTTGTCAAATGCTGCACTGAAAGCAAGCACACTGAAAAAAGTAATTGAACAAAGCCAGAAGCACTGCAATGTTGAGAAGTCTTAGATCAAAATATAGCAAGCACTGGACCCATCTTCCTGTCCAAAAGCCAGCCATCTGTGCAAGTCCTTTTTCTGGAGAGAGTTCCAAGCTTGTTGTCTAATTCAGCATTTCCTACAGTGAGAAAAATATGCATTTCATTTAAGTCTGCCTTGAAAAAAGTGTTGTTTTAAATTAAAGAGGAAAAAAAAGGTTTTGACATTGAACAAGCTCTGTGAAACTTCAGACTAGTTTGAGGTTTTCAGAAGCCCAAATCCTAGTGTATTTCTGAATATTGCTATATGTATTTTCCATCTGTAAGATTTACAGCCTATTTTTGCCCTTCAGTAATAAGCTGTGCTGCAAATAAGTTGTGTGCAATAAGTAGTGCTGCAAATCAGATAATTAGAGGTGACTGTGATCAGATTTCCACTGTAAATTAAGTATGTGACAGAATGAGAGTGCAAGTTTTACGAGGGAAAATTTGTACCTATAAAATGAAGTCAGGTATACTACAGCTTAGTGAGAGTTGGGTCCAAGATTGAAAGGTTCAAACCCAGCACCAAAATTCTACCCAAGTTTTCTGTATGCAATATTAAATTCTATCATTTTGATTTGAGCCCATTTCTAATTATATTGCTGGGTTTCTATAAACCAAATCATATGCAACATTTAAGCTGGGATGTTCAGGCTGGTTAGATTTAGAAAACAAACCCATGTTAAATGTCAGAACTAATTTTTGTAGAGACAAAAGTATCATGGTTCATATGGTTCACATTTCTGAGCATAGACTTTTTGTACTAGCTAGGCCAAACATAAGCCTGTGAAACATATGTAATTACATGGGCTGTAATTATTTCTATTTAACTGAATAGCTATGATACAGTGATTTCTCAGCTTTATTTGACAATGCAAAGACAGTTGTGGAACTCATTATCAACTCCCTTCAGAAACAAAAGAACAAATAGTTCTTTCCAGCTCTTACCCTTTAAGATTTTGGTCTGAGCCAGTACCAGTACCACCATCACACAAATGAAAAATTTGACAGTTTATGTGTGTGCTCCAGCAAACACCACTTTGGTCATCATTCTCACCCTGAGTTTCCTTCTGAAAACACATGTTCCTAACAGATTGAAAGTTCTCACACCCAAAGGTGGTGCTTTTCATCAATGGCCACTGCAATTCCAAGAGGAATTGTGTTTTAAAAATAAGAAAATACTTTTCACATAAAAACCCCCCAGTATCCTAATCTTTCAGTAGATAGAAACACAAGTGAAAGGCTTCAGGTATAAATAAGGCAGTTGGGCATGGAGAGGGTTCTCAGTCAGCAGAAGTCCACAAATCTTTCAGGAAAGTAAATATAAAGCAATCCAAAATCTGAGCTAATTATCAATACATCTAAATCCAACTGACTTGCACTGGTACTCCTATGACAATATCTGACAATGGAGCTTTGGAGAATAAAGTAAGTAAAGGCTTTTGTAAATTTGAGTTTTAATTTTCAAATGTTCGAACAAAGAAGCATGTCTATCTACCTGACAGGGAATTGCAATGGGCAAAAGTACAAGAAATACCACCCATCAACTGTGAATGAGCATGCTTTCTTTTAAACCAAACAACTAGCTCCAGTGAAAATAAATTTGTGGAAAGTTCCCTGCATTTTCATAGGAAGGAGAGAAAAACGACATTACTGGCCACTTGGTAAGTCAACAAAGACCATTAGAAAAAAGATGAATTCTGTCATCGCAGTAACAGAAGTTTTTAACTCGAAGACATATAAATAAAAACCTGGCAGGGGTGGAGTGGCCCAATCTCTTTGGCCAACGCATTGACCATCGCTACAATATATTTTGAGCAAAGTCTTCAGTATCACATGTGCAGAGTCATGAACAAAAATAACAACCTTTTTTTCTGAAGTTACACGTAAAATATTTTTAAACTATTTTATTGTAGTAATTAAATTGGCAGAGCACATTTCCTCCATTTTAATGACTGCTGCAGTTTGTGGGCCACATCTGCACCTCAGGTCATTGATCCCTTCCCAGTTGGGCAGTAATCTAGAGGAGGTGCTCCTGTGCTGAAGTTGTACCTCAATTATTGTTGACTGGGAAATGTAATTGGGAGAAAACTCAGGTAAGAGGTAGGTACATGAAAGCAGTAAGAAGAACACGTTAGTTATTGTTAGTTGCTAGTGACACAGTCTTGAATTTTAATAATGAATATTGGTGCTGTTTGTATAAATATCAAGATAATGTTGTAAGCAACCATCATTGTTGTAATCAATAGGAAGTAATACATTAGGAATTCAAGACAACACAAAATATTACTTGCAATGTGATTTGATCATATGTAGGAACTCAAAGAGACCTGACACAGAATACTAAAGGACTTTGGGAAATTAAAAGACACCTAGTGTTGTGTCACTATTGGAAAAAATATAGCTAGCAAATTTTGCTCTCCTCACAAACTTAAAAGAAGAAATTATATTTAGTTGTACATTATTTTTTGTAGGGAACCTAACTTTCTACTCTGAACAAATTTAATGTAGCATTTGGTCAAACACCTTAATCAAAGTATATCTTCAGAACATGAAGAAACAGCCAAGTGCCTGGGCCTTGCAGTGCTTCAAAGAGAGACGTACTTATGGAAATATTTCCGTGGTTAAAATTTGGGGTTAGCAAAAAGTCTGTCAAGGCCAGAAGCAAGGATGAGGCTGGCTGGTGTGTTGAATGAGACATGAGGACAACCAGGATCATGTCTCTAGAGAATGAGATGGAGATATTGCACACTGCTTGTGCCCACTTTCTAAAAACCATATTGAAGAATTGGAGAAGATGAGATAAAAAGCCACAAAACTTATTTGAGGCCTGAAGGAACTGTTTTACAGTGAAAGACTTACAGAGCTCTATCCATTTAGCTTATCAAAAAGAAAATTAGGAGGTAGCTTGATTACCATATGTAAGTGCCTTCACAGGAAGAAAATACAAGGTAGTAAAGGCCTCTTTAATCTAATACAGAAAGAAATAACAAGAACCAATGGCTAAAAGCCAGACAAATTCCAATTGGAAATAAGCCACAGTGAGAATGATTAACTGTTGGAACAAACTACCAAAGGAAATGGTGGATTATCCATCTCCTGATTGCTTCAAATCAAGGCTGGATGCTGTGGTAGTTATAACCAATCACAAGGTAGATTTTACTCTAAACAAGAGGTGAAACCAGATGAACTAGTTTCTCATTCTCTCTTCTCCCCTTAAATAGGTTGGGGTTTTTTTGTAAATAAATTTACTTACTGAATTAAAAAAACTTTTTCTAAAGTAACTTTTCTAACCAAAACTCACTATGAAAATCCCCTTGTTGCCTCAAAGTGAAAAAAACCTGTCATAGTTGGCTCTGTCAGAGGTGATCCTCAGATCTTTATACCTTGTTTTCATAATTCCATAATGGTAACCCTTAGGTACTATGTACACATTTCAAATATCCTCAGGTTTCTGAAAGAGCTGCAGTTCCAGAGCAACAAGGCAGGATTTCAAAGACAAAACACGGTAAAATGACAAAAATCAGGAGTCAAGACAAGCTGGTGTCTGTAATTTAAATTATCCTTCAGAAGCTGTAAGAAATTTTTTTAAGTGTGCCCTGGCACTGAGGATCAATAGAATTGTCTAAAAGTAAATTTAGGCCTGGCATTTTCACTTCCTCCCTGATGCATGGGAACAACCTTTCTTTCTCTTTCGCTTTGTATTTCTCTTACATACCACCATGTCTAGACTATTTTTATTCCTTCATATAGACCTGCTTATCACATCTCCATGTATGCAGGCACTCAGTGTTTTCAGCAAAGTGTACAGGTTATTTTGACTCCACTGTACCCCATCTGAGGGAGGGGGAGGGAAACAAGCAGCTAAGATCAATATACTCTCCCTTTCTCTTGTGTCTTTTGTCCCATGACACAGAGTCACACATCCTGAAAAGTCTATACAGAGACACTAACTAATTTTGAAGGGAAATTCCTCAACACTTACCTGTTTTGAGTCCCTCCTTTGAAAGTACACCAGATGTTCAAACTATGGAGCGGGCCATGAAATCCATGACTTCCTGTACATCCCTGTTGCTCAAGAGACCACAGAAGTCAACCTGTATCAGCAGTAAATGATGAGTCCTCTCAACCCAGTCTAGATATACTTACTGGCCAATGTATCATAAGAAGTGTATTCATTGTCTTCTTGGCACCTCTGTGTTCAGCTGCTTTGAAATGGAGTTTGGAGAGGAAGAACCCTGTAGCACTCATTATACACAACTGCACAAACATTATGCTCTTCCAATCTTGTTTAGACACATAACGTGAATTACTGCATGTCTGTGTTAAGGCCTGTGTTAGGTAAATATTGTGGTGCTCCAAGAACTCTTTTAGCATGTGCCTTTTTTTCCATGAAAGGTCCTCACCTTGCCTGGATTAGTATAAGTTAAAACATTTTAAAAACTTGTCATAGGAAAGAAATGTATACAAACAGACATTCTCCTTAAATGGAGTAAGATTAAAAAAAAAAAAATCCTGTAGATGTGTTTACCTTCACAGTCTTGTACTGGTTAGAATAATGCAAAAGTCTATAAACAACATAAAGCAAAACAAAACAAAGATGTGGCTCAGAAACAAAGTTTTAACATGGTTTTATAAGAAAAAGAAGGTCTTACCTTGCTTCTTGAAGCATACTGTGTATATGTGCCAGAGTTGGAGATGTCACCAGCAAAGCAGGCTTTAGTTAGAAATACCAATTCACCAATTATACAGATGTTCACCTATGTGCATCTAGCAAAAAGGAGTGGAGAGCAGAAAAAGAAAGGTAAAGCTAGTTACTTGGATACTATCCCTTTTTTTTTCTAGAACACAGTGAAATTACGGACCTCCAGCTCCATGTCGTGATACATGAGCCAAAACACTAATTCAGGAACTCTGGTCATTTGAGAGGGATCTGTTTGATCCAAGGAACAGTGACTTCAGCGTAGAGCAAGACTGAATATGATGGGAACAACCTTGCTAGTTGCAGTCAGGGGTATAAGCACATTGCTTAGATTAAGAATGATCTACATTTTCAGAATCTCCAGAGCACAAGTCCAGACTTAGATTTTTAAAGGGCTCCATGTCCCATTTATCTACCACAGGCTCAGAAATCATGACAGAGCACAGGGCCTCCTTGCTGTTTAACAGAATAGAGGTTGGAGGCATCAGCTAAATATGGGGTTTATTTCCCTGTACTGCTTTAGTACCTTTATATATAAGAAGATTATTTTTTAAGTTTAGATCCCACATCTATTCATAAGAACAATGCCAAAGGGATTAAAGCCATCGGTTTTTTTTTAAATAATGAAAGGTGAACTTCTTCCCTGTGTTTTCAATGGCTATGAAGTGGGCTTAAAGCAGCTAGACTAAAGTCTCTATCTTTCCTAAAGATGAAATGGTCCTTGTAGCACAGCTGTCAAAACTTACCCCCATGTGCAAAGGTCTCCCCCTCTTTCTTTCCTTCACAGCAGTAGGAATTAATCAAGTCTTCTTGTACAGGGCCAAGAAGAGGGAAGAAGAGGGAAAGTCTGTCATATGTCATTAGAATTGTGATTGTACATGCTACCAATGACATAGGTGGTTTAAAATTCTCTATATGATTTTATGAGAAAATGAAGTAATCAGCTATAAACACATTTATACATAATCTTGCTTTGACAT
The DNA here is from genome assembly GCF_003984885.1 of Neopelma chrysocephalum. Lineage (NCBI taxonomy): Eukaryota > Metazoa > Chordata > Aves > Passeriformes > Pipridae > Neopelma > Neopelma chrysocephalum. The sequence continues at coordinate 26,997,489 of NW_020897695.1, forward strand.
TTATTTTTAATGAACCAGGAAAGCCTACACTCTTCTTGAGGTCAACAAGAAAATAATTCTCACTGGAAGAGAACATTTTGGTTATTACACTGAATGAAATGAGTTGTCTATTAAACAACATACAGTGGGACTGATTCCATCTTCTCCCAGAACTGAAAATTTTGTAGGCCCTGCCTTCCTTTTTTCCATTAAGGTTATGCATCAAGTACATTCAATATAATGTTCTCCTCAGAATTACAGAATATACATAAGGGGAAAGTGTTGCTTATTACAAATTATTTTGACTGGTAATTCTTGTAGAGATGAAAGCTTTAATTTCTGTGAGTGTTCTAAAAGTCAGGTGAGACTGGCAGCAGGTAATCAATCACAATTACATTTAATCACAAAATTCAAAAGTCACAGCAGTTTAAAGTATGCTTAAGCACATACAGGTGAAACCCTGAAACGATTTAATTTTGCACATAAAAATAGGAGGTGAATGAAGGTTTATTTATTTTAAACAAGATTACTTATTAGAGTGATGAAAATGAAGAGTATAGACAAGCAAGGAACCTGATTCTATTAACAGGTTTACTATTAAATCTTCAAAGAAAGCAGGTCCTCTGACATACTTCCTGTACTGACAGAAAGGATGCCCTCAGCCAGTCCACTGTAGATTTCAAGGTAAAATCAGGGGATTAGTGGATGCGTTCGTTTGGCTAATAAAATTCAAATCACACAAAGTACATTTTTTGTTTTATTTTTTCCCTCCCCAAAAGGAATTTTACTGTGTTGTACCCCATTGCTGACCGACACTGCAGGAAATCTGTGTTCAGCTTCGCTCTCTCCTGAGGGACCTGGAAACAACATTCCCTGCTACTGCCTGGAGTCCACACTATCTACTGTTGGGTTGAACATGCAAGGAAGGGAAGGCAGGGAGGAAGCTTTAAGTTTGCTTGTTGAAGCTGTTTTATGTGTAGAAATAAACCAATCACTTGAGGAAGCCAGGTGAGGTGCTTTTCACAAAACAATATCCTACTATCAGGCCCAGCACACTCCTTTTTTTCATCCTCTTATCTTAATGATAATGGAAGAATTGTATAACCAACGTATGATGAGCTTCTAGTGTGATGACTAGACACTAAAAATGGAAAATCTAATTAATTTCCACTGCCTGCTTGGTTCACAGAAGGATTTTAACAAAGAAGGTCGACTACTTTCTGGGTGAGCTGGATTTAAACATTGCCTTGAGTTTTGAGATAAAATTGATTCCCTCTTCTGAAAGTCACTTGGGTGTTGAGAGACACGGGTAGCAACAAATACCTGGTTATGTGGACAAACTGAATTGACATCAGCAGTGAAGACTGAGAAGAATAAATCCTCAAACCCTCACAATTATGCCAATTTTCTGTAGAATCAGGCACTTTAGGCAGAGGTAAGGGCTAAATGAGGGTCTCCCATGTCCTCCACGTACTTGTCAGGTAGTTAGGTGCTAGATCAGAGGAAATGGTACTAACTCCACCAGTAAGCAACCTAACAAACTAGCAGCCTAAAGTTCATTCCTGGCTGAAAATACATGATCCAGTTACCTCCAGACTGAAGATCTGGACAATAAACTCTGTAGCTTTCTGTGAATTTTTCTTCTAAAATGCAGTACTTGAAATAAAATTCCCCTAAAATATCTGTGTGAATGAAATGAAGAGGAATGCAAGAACATAAGTTTCTTTTTTATTCCAAGGAATCCTCCCCCCTGGTCCCAAAAAAGTCACTGTCCAGCCAACATTCTGGTTCTTTATTGTTCTAAGGGAGAATTTTGGCTACAACTATCCATGTCTCTTCATACAAGATAGTTTAGGTCCAGTAACTGGAATCTCAGTATACATGATTAGAGGAGTCCACCTATGACCTATATAATACCTAAATCTACCATCTGAGACTTCTTGTTTCTCTTTGCAGTTTGCCAATTAAACATTTACAAGCTCTTTACCAGGCCCCAGGACTCAGCTTCTGCACCTGGCACCTCCTTTTTCAACTACATATTCTAAGTAACGAAAGATTTACTGCTTTTTAAAAACTGTGCGTCCTATAGACTGTTATACCTGTAAAGCCACTGCTTCTACATTCAGAAAAGATTGTATGTTCTTAACACATTGAACTTATTTCTGTTACAAGATGGCTCAGTCAAAAGCACTTATCTAAGAAAATGTTCATTAATGTGTATGTTGTGATAAAATCCCTGGAATTTAGGCAGAGGTTTGGTGCAATGAATTGAATTCATGTGGCCATAAAGCGTTTTCATGTGAGCTTAATTTATCTTGAGTCTTCAGGCTAAGATTGCTGTTTATGTAAGATTTCTAGAGTAGCATTTCCAGAAACAAGTAGACTAGTTCTGCATAAGTGTTAAGAGTTTATTTGACATTCAAATTCTTAAACCCAAAATTACTCCTGAGGGTTGAACACGCTTTCTTTAAAGGCAATGACAAAATACTCATTGACTGTAATGGGGTAGAAACTTTGATGCACAATTTACTTAGTGATGTAGTATGGGTTAATATTATACAGCAAATCATATGAGACGATCACAATGCCTTTTTATGTCCATAGAAAATTATGAAGACTGGTAAGCACTGACCTAATGTTGCTTCTCCTACTGATGTCAATAGTGGAGGAGTGGAGGAGTGAGACCAACAAAAAATATGTCTGAATTTCTACTTCAATAAAGAGTAATTTAAAAAAAATTTTAAGAGATAGTTCATTAGGTAAAACGGGTAATGCAAAAGAATCATTGTAATGAAGGGGGAATATCAGTTGTCTGGGCTCGTCTTCCAGAAGCAAGACAATTTTGAAAGTCCACGATCTTCAGTGTGGTATAGAGGCAACCTCACAATTAGTGCCTAGATGGTATAGAGACCATAAGAGGGAGACACCTAGGTGCTGTGGCTTGGATAAACCCTAGCTAATCCTATATCACTTTAATTAGGTGTCCAAATTGAGAACCTATTTGCCCTTCTGCAGCCAAGGAACAAAGAGAGCCTGATATTTCCTATAGGCAACTCAGATATTTCCTATAGGCAACTCAGATCTTATTTTGGCTGAAAAATTGTTTTGCAGTGTGAATCTCTGTCCATGGTCATAGGTTAAGGAAACTAGCCTCCTTTCCCTGGTGCTTCAGTTAAGTGTATACTCTCAGCTAGGATTAATCCAGGGTTAGTTGTCAAGGCACAATAAATGGCACCCTGGAGAAGACTAAAACATGTCATTGTCCCTGCAGTTATTAAACACTAATCTTAAAAAAGAACAAAATCTGTTCTTAGAAATACCAACATTTTCTAGGTAATCAATGGTAGTAGCTGAATTTACACCTACTAGATCACTCATAGAATAGATAATACCTACATTTTAAGCTCCTGAAAATAATCTGAAGTAACATGGATTTAAAGTAATATTGGCTGAAACTATTCTCAGGAGGTTTTGGAAACCAACTTCTTTAAGTTTCTTTGAAAATCCTCCCTACCATTTTCCCAATAATATTAAAGTTTTTGTAAGCATCTCTACAGCTTTTAAAAATCTAGAGGGGAGGTGCTGGCATACAGTGAGTTTATGAAGGCTTAGATATGTAAGAGAGGCCATATGTATAAGAAGACAAAAAGTTACTATTTGTATTCTAATTATTCTCATTCCACAGACAGATCTGCAGAACGTAAGACTAGGAAAGACAATATGCATCACTGTTTCTAAGTTTGATTTATTCTCGTTGTCTGCTATTTTTGTCTCAGTTTTCTACTCTTTGTGAATATATAGGTTTCATTAAGCTTCTAAAGACTGAGCACTTCATTTTTCAGCCTTCTACTTTCTTTTGCAGTATAGCTGCAACTGCCAGCAGAGCTCATAACACATCTCTTGAACCCTTCAACCTACATACCCCAAGCTGAGCATGGGATTTCGTATGCTTATCCAGCCACCCCGACACATCTGAATTCGAGATTTTTTCAAAAGTACATTGAGAGAAACCATAATTCCTTAAAATTGAGCTAGTTTTTACAGTCTGTAATGGCTGAGGATGAATTCTTAATTTATAGTCTCATAGAGGTGGAAGCCCCTCATGCTAGGTATTGTGTGCATACAAAGTAAAAGAGAACCCAAAGAGCTTATAAACATACACCCAAGTCAGACAAAGGAAGTATTGTTATCAGTGATGGCATACAAGTTCATTGGCTGCCAACAGTATTGGTCTGTTTCTCAAATACAATCTCTAAGGAAGAGCTGAATGATGCCAGTGAGAAGGTAAACAGAAGAATACATCTTATTCTGGAGTTCATAATGAAGCAAAGCTCACATTATTGGCTGTTAGATAAATACTCCATGAAAAGTTGCAAATCTGAACTTTGTCAGAAGCATAATGTTTTTTTACTATGTACTGGTGTGCCCTCACTTTGAGTACTGTGTGCAGTTTTGGGTACCACAGTATAAAAAAGATACTAAGTTATTATAGAGCATTCAAAGGAGGGCCATGAGGATGGTGAAAGGTCTGGAGGGGAAGCCGTATGAGGAGTGGTTGAGGTCATTTGTTCTGTTCAGCCTGGAGAAGAGGAGGCTGAGGGGAGATCTCATTGCAATCTACAACTTCCTCACAAGGGGAAGCAGAGAGGCAGGTACCAATCTCTTCACTCTCCTGACCAGTGACAGGACTCGAGGAAATGGTATGAAACTGAGTTGGGGGAAGTTTAGGTTGGATATCAGGAAAAAGTTTTTCACCCAGAGGGTGGCTGAGCACTGAAACAGTCTCCCCAGGGAAGTGGTCACAGCATCGAGCCTGACACAGTTCAAGAAGTGTTTGGACAATGCTTTCAGGTACACGGTGTGATCTATGGGGCCAGGGGCTGGAGCCTGCTGGGTCCCTTCCAACTCAGCATATTCTATGATTCTATGATTTATTTCAAAATTGTTAAATATATAGCAACAGCTTTAATTCAGGCAACAATTTGGTGTCACTTTGCAAAAAAAGGACTTGAAGAAGTGCATATTTGGAAAACAACATGCAGACAAATGAAGTCTATTTTTTACCTTAATCACTCTTCAGATGTGATTTGAGCTTGAAATCATTCTCTTCTAGTTTTACCAGAACTTGTGGTACTATTTCTAAGTTAAAGTGATGTGTGATTACAATAATGTGAGAGGATTCTCATGTAAAATCCACAACTGTGGTACTGAGAAAGCAGAGAAACAGTCTCCTTATTTAACTAGTGTTTTAAGACTCCTAGACCATTGAGAAGCTGTCCAAATTGACTTACGAAAAGGCAATAGTTAGCCTCTGAAGGGATAATATATTTTCTAAGCAGGTGGGGTGGGTTAGGAAGGAGCACAATGTATATATCTATGTATACATTATTTTCCATTTTAGTGCAAATGATTTCATTATGTTTCAAAGCTTTACACTGAGGGTCAAGTTTGAACAAGCAACAGAATTTCAAAGAAGAACTATCATGCTTCACTGAGTTCTGTATAAAAGTCATGCATAAAGCATGTCATGACTTTTATCGTGCAACATAATCAACTAAGTTTACTCATAACAACATTGAACGCTATTTAATATGAGATTTGTATGGCTCAGGGATTTTTTAATTGTATATTATTGAAATACTTCATCAAAAGACTTTAGTGTCTGTTCACTGTGTAAATATTCTGAATTCCTTATTGGAAGATACTGGCTTTCTCTTTTTCTCCTATCACTGGCATTTAAGCATAAGTTAGGATATTTAAAGAAGTCCCATCAAATACCTTTTGTTGCTACTTATTCTTGCTAGATCCTGGTTTTCCCCTAATTGTTCTACATTGAAAACAACAAAGGCTGTCGCTCTTCCCTTTCGTCAGTGATTCTTGGAATTGAAAGGATGTGGAAACCTGATCTAATTTTAGATCCAGAAATATGATTCTCTAATTTGTCACAAGGCAAATTTCTCGCTCTGCCTTGGGAGGACTGCACTGGACATGTATACATAGAAATCCTTATAATACAGCAAAATTAAAAACTAATTTTTAAAATAATGTTATAATGTTTCAACCAAGGACTTCAAAATCAACATGGTTTAACTAAATACTTTTTTAGGATTCTAAATGGGAAATAATTTTGTCTATCTATTCGCTGCTAGGTAAATGCATTTCAGAATATTAATAATCTTTTAGTGAAAGTAGGCTCTTCTGCTAAATACTTTGATGATGTTCATAAGCCCTTCGTCAAACATCGAGTCCTTGTGAAGATGGGTAGGTGTATTATTTTTTACCATCAACCAGGTGAAAACTGCAAACAGAGGTCAAACAGTGGACTTGTGCAAAAAAGCTGAAATAAAACAATCACCTGAGAAGGCCTAAATGACATGAGGACAAGCTTAATCATAACTGAACTGAAAAGAAATGTGGAGGGCTGGACATTCCCACTGAGCAGATACCTATATATACAAGAATAAGAGATGTAAGTGGGAGGATCTGGACATTTTCTTAAGTGATCAAAATGTTAGTAAAATGGAATGTTGATGGTTTATTCTCATGACCGGCCTATAAATATGGAAGACTATAATTCAGGAAGGATATGATAAGGAAAAACTATCCATAATGTCAACAGAGGGAACTGCTGAAAGCCTGTTGGCAGTGACTACAAAGGAGAAGAATCGTGTGCTGCTGGGACAGGGAGTACAGCACAGATCACTGGACAAAGCTTCTCGTGAATATCAACCAAAGAATTACAAGACTCTAACTCACTGGAAAGGGGGCATTTCAACTGTCCACCTATCTGTCAGGAAAAGAGTTAGTTGGTAAGACAATTTTGTTCCATTGGTGATAATTTTATTGATTCATAAAGAGGACATATTTGGAGGGGAAGATCTTTTAATGATGACTGTAAATGATGGGAAATTGCAAAGAATATGAAGAAGAAAGACAAAGTAGGTAAGAAAGACCATGAAATGGTATCTGTGATTATTAGAAAGTGAAGAACATGAGTGTGTATAATAAAAATTATGATTTTCAAGAATACCTGTTAAAAACCTTGGAGAGTTTAAAATAGCAGAATATCAACTAAAACACTTGGAGAGTTTATAAATGATCACAACCATGTCAGTGCCAAGTATCATCATCATGGCTAGGCTTCGTGAACGAAGATTTGGGAAGGGCTCTACCCACGTTTCTTGCAAGCACGTTGGTGGCTAAAAAGGCCAATATGAGAAAGGCAAGTCCGGTTGCAAAAGACACGGCAGAAAGACTCCTTAGATGGTATATTCTGCAAGGCACAATTCTTTCTGCGTTGTCTTTTCTCCTCAAGGGTGATCCTGCGTGCTTTCTCAAAAGCATCAGCGGCGTTATAGATGGTCTGTCTCCAGGTCTCCCAATTTGAGGCCCAAGTAGACCAGTTATGGTGATCAATATGCCCGAGGCTGAGTTGTTGCTTCAGGGAGTCCTTGTATCTTTTCTTCGGGGCTCCTCTCTTGCGGTAGCCATTGGCAAGTTCACCATAAAGCAGGATCTTAGGGAGGCGGTGGTCCTTCATCCTGGAGACGTGCCCTGCCCATCGCAGCTGCGTTCTCAGTAGCATGGCCTCAATACTTGTGATTGCTGCCTGTTCAAGAACAGATGTGTTGGTCACATAATCTGACCAGTGGATGTTTAGGATTGTACAGAGGCAGCGTTGATGGAAGCGTTCTAGGAGACGCAGGTGGTGGCGGTAGATGACCCATGATTCAGAACCATATAAAAGAGTAGACAGCACTATGGCTCTGTAAACACTGATCTTGGTACTTTTCTTCAAGTGTTTATTACACCATACTCTTTTATGGAGTTTTCCAAAAGCACTATATGCCTTTGCTAACCTGTTGTCTATCTCCCCGTCAATCTTACCATCCAAGGAGATGAGGCTGCCTAGGTAATTAAACTGTTGGACTGATTTGAGCTCTGATTGGCCGATGGTGATGTGGGGATGATGGAGGACTTCCTGAGGTGCAGGTTGATGGAGAACTTCAGTCTTCTTTAAGCTGACTTCCAGCCCAAAGAGCTCAGCAGCATCTGCAAAGCAGGATGTTAAACGCTGCAGGGCTGCTTCTGTGTGGGCAACAAGGGCAGCATCATCAGCGTAAAGCAGCTCCCGGACAAGATGGTTTAGGGTGAGCAGTATAAAGTGGAAAGGAATTACAGAAAATACAAAAATCTGTCAGCTTAGATGAAACTTCATTGATTTGAAATACGGGAAAGAAGCAAACTGAAGGGACAGATTACTTAAGAGTTCAATAGCATCAGCAAAGGGTCTACAGACCCTGCTCTACAGCAGAGAAATCGCAGACTAATGAGAGTTTAGGGTACCATGTGATGTTACTCAACCTGATGAAAAGGCAGGCTACTGCAAACAAGAGTGGGCCCTTGTTTCCCCAGGTCTGATTACATTCTTCTGTCACTTCACTTGCATGAGGTCTGGCAATGATGAGACTTCAAGTGAGTCAGGTCAGCTCATGACCAGACAAAAAGGGCATAATGTGACAAATGGAAAAATAAAAGGGGAGTTCTATTAGATAAACAGTGCTCTGTCTTGCCACAAAATTGCCAGATCTAAGACAGGAGGTACAGTTGGGACATGTAGATAGAGATAAAGGCCAGATGCTGGGACTGTATTTTTTCATAATAGCTTCCACTTGGATTGAATTAAATGAACATAAATTGAAACCTTTACTTAAGTTCAAATTTTCAAATCACTTATGTTTTAAATAAGTCATCCTTGGGCACCTCATGAAGAGGCGGAAGTGCTCTCTGCGCAGACTGGGGACTGTCCTGAGAATTTACTGGCGAAAGATGAGGCTCCAAACTGTAGACAAGGGATGCAAGGGGAGTAGGTGACACAGGAGAGGAAATGGTAGACATGGAATTATGGAGTATTGGAGTAAGGAATCAAGCAATGTGAGAAAAAAAAAGGGAGAATAAAAGATGAGGCAGTTCTCTATGAACAGACATTCAGATGTGGCAGAATCAACAAATGTCAGATGTCTGAACTTCAACAAAGCTTTCAATTCTGACTCAAGTGATATTTTTTTTTACAAAGACAAGAACAGTGCAAAGTTAATTTTGCACTTTTAAGAAACTTCTGTAAAAATGATGATATTTTCAAATATGAATATGATCTATTGCTATTTAAGCCTTTGTGAACACGTTTGAGTAACATAAGGAACTTCAAACTGTTAACCTAGCAACAATAGTAAAAAATGTGACAAGCTAGTTTAGACTTTCTTACTCTAAGTAATATGGCTTTGTGAATTGAACAGCAAAACAGCTAATGCTTGAAAGTGGAAGGATTAATCCATAAAATAATACCCCTCTTTTATGGATTTCTACCCTTTTGTTAAAGCAGAAGGAGAAAAAAAGCCAAGACCGTACAACATTTTTAAAACAAAGTAATAATTTTAGTTCCTAGATATATTTATTAACTAAAAGTATAAATTAGAAAACAAACAAAGGTTATATTCAAAACATGCAGCCAGACCCAAGGTATTCCAAGTGTGCCTGTTTAATATGCACTGCAGATTAATGGGTATAACACATTGATTCTAGCTGTACTTTTTAGAGGAGGTGGAGGAGGAGGCAAGACACTGAGATAGAAAATACAGTCTTTGTTTTGAAAACAAAAATGAGATTGTAAAATTGAAAACAAGAAAGTGGAAGAGAATCACTAATAACTATATTCTTTATCTTCAAAAAAAATCAACAAAACCTTGCTTCGCTGTATGTTCCAGTGTACTACAGGCAGGCATTATCCAGCCCCTTTCTGAATGTTGGCAGGAGAGTTTGCTTTCCCAACTCTGTGAAATTCTAAAATATAATGAAAATGCAGCTACCGTACTTTCTAAGCTCTTGGTAGATATTTTCACTTACTTTGTCATTTTCAGGGGAGAAACAATGGTGGCATCTGTGCCCTGGTGCTAAGTGCTCATTTGCATGCAGAGGCAGAGAGATATCCGTTTATTATCAATTTTATGCATTACTTCATTTCATGGTGTTAAAACAATTACATTCAAAGGGTTCAGCAGTCCACAGCCAAGCTATTCAGGGCTCCAGCAGCATCATATAATAACGTTATTCAGGAAGAGACACATACATCATAGTTTACTGACTTAGAAGTAAAAAAGAGAGGGAGAGGGAGAGAGAGAAGCAACTCCCATAGAGCTGGATACAGAATTTGTAAAACATCGGATATATAACAATAAGCAGAGAAACTCAGGGCAGATGGACATGAAATTTATTAACTTCTGAATTACTTTCTAAGAAAGTTGGGCAACTTTTTTGTATGCAACATTTCTACCAAATTCTCTGCCACATATATTCTCAATGTCTTTTATATAACACTCTTCATCAACCATACTGCAAAGCTCCACTTAAGCAAAAAAGCAGAGGCTGTGCACATCCCCTCGAAGATCTCAGAACACATACCTTGGAATAGCAAACAAATGGTTCAGTCTGAAGAGACTTCTTGTGCTCTCTACGTGCAGTGGATTTGCAATCTGATTGTCTGGTTGCTACTGACAAGACTCTGCCAAGCCTCCCATGAGGAATTTACATTTGTCTATCAATTTACATTAGCTAAAACAGCGGTCTGTGCAAAGGATTTCAAGGTTTTAAAATGAGGACCTACCCTCCACACTAGTTAGCTCCAAAATCCAGTGAAAACTGTGGCCCAGTAGTGAACAAATTTAAAATGCACACCCACCTTCAGCATTTCCCTTATTGAGTTTGGTGAGATGTTTTTTTCAGCAGAAAGCAATCTACTTAATTGGACAGTTACAGAAATTTTGAAAAATTCAAGGAAAACATCAAATCAAAAAACTTTGTTCACTGCCAGAGGAAGGTAAAATCAGTCCTGTCCCTATAAAACAAAAAAGTAATTACCAACTTTTTGATTATTATTTCTATAACCCTCTACTTTCAAGAAAGCAACTTCAGTGAAACACAAGGAAGGAAAACCTTTTTGAAGCATTTCAACATAGGGGACTCATGAAACTGGAAGAGAAGGTTTATTATCTGGGCTATCACAGATAACTGTTTATTAAAGTTCCTAGAAATTTCCCATCAGGTCGGGCTAGGGATAGTTGATACGCACACAGTGCAGTGATAAGGTATGAGTCTGCTCAAGGCATGGAGCAAGTTCTAAAGAAGCTAGCTTTGCAATTTGGAAAACCAACTGCTTCCTGGTAATGACTGCAAGGGAAAACAAACTTTGTAGTAGTTCTCAAGCTACGAGACACTCTGAAAAGGATGGGGGAAAACATGTTCTGGGTTGTTGCAAGGCCAGAGTGCTGACAGAAGCAAAGGACAGCTTGTGGTTGAGGTGGGGATAGGTCTACTGGAGGAAAGCTACTGAGTCTTTCAGCCTTTCTTCGTGGGAAGCATTCCGTGTACCAATGCCCCAGAGGAGAGTCAGCAAGTTCCTCAGTGGCTCTTGACAGGTTTCCTCTATTCCTGCTCTAAATATCTTAACAGTCAGAACTTCTGAGTTATCTGTCTCTACTCCAGCCATAATCACCTTTTATCATTAATCAGGGTACCAACAGCAGACAACTGTGTCACATCTGCATGGTCTCAAAAAGCCATCTCAGAAGGAAGGTAAAAGCTCAATGAATTGGCCTATGTTGATTCCTCATTAGGCTGCTAGCAATGTCTTGTCTAGCCAGTTTAAAGCTAGCACAGCTATCTTTACACTATATTGCAATCACAACATTTAACTTAAGAGCAAAGAAATTGCCTAAGTACCAGTTTTATTAGGCTATACAAATTAAGCAACTCCCAGAACTGAAAAATTTGGTCTAAGTTTTATGTCAGAAGCTTCTACTTTATCTCACTCTGCAGGGCTCATGAGCTCAGGCACAGCTCTTTGGCAATGCCTCCGTACTCGGTGTTACTCAGTGGCTTGATTCATGGATCTAGCATGAAGTGGTGTGCAGTAGGTCTACTGCTGTTGCTTATAATGGAAGACAGTCCCACATGATACAGGTTCTTCAGTGAAACCCCTCTTGTTACAAAAACCGGACAATAATACAAATCATCATTATAATAATTGAAAATCCCCGTTACTTTGCTCTTCCTGTCTTCATAGAATCATAGAATAATTAAAGTTGGAAAAGACATCTAAGATCATCAAGCCCAACCATTTACCCAACACGACTGTGTTCACTGTTAAGCCATATCCCCAAGTGCCACATCAACATGCTTCTCGAACACTTCCAGGGATAGTGATTCCACCACTTCCCTGGGCCACCTATTCCAATGACTGACTACCCTTTCAGTGAAGCAAATTTTCTTAATACCCAATCTAAATCACCCCTGGTGCAATTTGAGGACATTTCCTCTCATCCTAAAATATATGGTTTCCTTCACTATAAGGTTTATTCTGCAAGATCTTCAGGGAGGGGACTGTCTTTTCATTATCATGCCTACATGATTAAGACCCAATAACTGACCATGGGTCTGAAGATGAAAACATTAATCTATCTATAAAAATTTTAAATTTAATTATTGACTAATTGTCCTTTGAAGTAAAGCTAGTAACCATCTATTGGAGGAGAGAGAATGATAAACAAGAGGAAGAGGTCCTGGTATTTGGATAATAAATGTAGAGACATGAAAAAGAAGAACTCAGCAAAACATTAATATTGGACAATATTAACATTAATTATTAATTAATTAAATTAGAAAATAAAATTAGACAACAAAATTAGACAACAGGGATAGATGTGTGAAGCTTGTAAATGCAGAAAAAAAACCTACTGCCTGGCAGGAAAAGAAGGTCCAGCTTACTGGAAGAATGGAACCTGGCAGGCTCAGTTTTTACCTCTTTTCTATATCTGACTACAAAATATTTTAAAGTCCTTTATTATTATTATCATTATTATTAACATTAACATTGTCTCATCTTTTTTACAAAAGTACATCCCTGTGTTTTGCATTAAAGGTCAGCATTCTTAGAGCTTAGTGTTGTCTTTCCTTCTTACCACAAAGCATACGGAAATTAATCAGTTTGCATTTGTTAAAGCCAATAAATTAACTTATTTTCATTAAAGAGTCTCATGAAATTAAAAAAACACATTTAGAATACCTCTTGAAATAATTGTTTGTCATGAGTTCTCAAGAGAAGCATCTTTGTTTTATGACACTAAATAGGTATATTTGGACTGATTTAGTTCATCATAAGAATTCAAGGACCGTGCAAAGACAATGACTGTATTCTCAGTTGAAAATATTCTGTCTCCATTAGCTGTCACTGACGGATCTTCAGGAATTCCAAGAAGTGTGGTGTACAAAGAGGATATCTGCAATAACTGTCCATGCAACCTTATGCTACTGTATTCAGCAGACACTGACATGAAAACATTTGGGACTTCAAAAGCTGTAACAGCTAATGTTACTTCAATATAACAAGGATTTTTATGTTGTCTGCAACATGTTACGGAGCTCTGTGAAAAATTAGTTAAGCATTTCATACTACTATCTAGATGGAGAAAGATCTGAAATAACCAGTGGGTACTCTCTCTGTTGCTGATAGCTCTGGAATGAGTGATACAATTTCAAACTGGAAACAAGTAGAAAGTTCAGATGGAAACTACTTTCACTGTGCTTTTAGTACCTCCAGGTATCTTTTTCTCTAGTACTTAAATAAAACAATACTTTGGTAAAATACAAAATTTTATTACTATACAGTACTTAGTACCTGTACTTTATCTCACAATGAGTCATAACGAATCACTAAATGGTTTTGGTTGGAAGGGACTTTTTAATGGTCGTCTAGTCCACACCCTCTCTCATCGCAGGGACATCTTTCACTAGATCAGGTTGCTCAAAGCATCATCCAATCTCACCCTGAACACTTTCAGGGATAAGGCATCCACTTCTCTGAATAACCTGTTCTAGTGTCTCATCATCCTCATCATGAGGGATTTCTTAATTACAACCAACGTAAATCTACTCTCCTTCAGGGTAGATTTCTACATCTAGAAGCAAGTTAAGCATGTCGTTAGTAACGTTAAATTAAAATAAATATTAGGTTAAATATTTTAGATAAAAGTTCAGATCTAAAAATTGTCATGAAATGTTACACATATATAAAGAGATTTACATATATGTGTATATATATATGTAAATACTGGACATACTCACTGTTGGAATAAGTTACTAAAAACTCCACTAATACCGGAGGGATTATACTGGGTTTTGCCAAAAAATATTGTTGGCTCTGTGAATTCAAGAAATACAAGAACAAGAGAGTCATTGGAAGAAGAGAATGACAATATATATTAATTAAATATGTAAAATTAACACTCTGAATGAATTAAAAAAAATTATAAAACAGTGAACTGTATGAAATAGAAGTAAAAAGTGATCTTGTACTTGCCAGAGTATTGATGGAACAGTGAAGAAATGGGTCAATATGTATGTCATCATCATTAGCTGTCAAAAACCGCATGATCAGCAGTTCATATTCCAATGTGTTACTTCATTGCTAACCTGGAGCGAGGCTAACACCCACAGTTCTTCCTGTCTCAAATAGGAGTCCAGAGTGGGTAGGACAAACCTTTACTAAGTGACAGCTCAAGGTCCAGTCTGCCTGCCAAAGGAAGACAGATCCTAATATCATGGAGGTGTGATAAAATTTAAGGGGGGCAAGTAAGAAAAAAGAGGCTGTATAAAGGCGCTGACAATCAAAGTTTAGTAATATTGAACATCTGCAGCTTGTATTATGTTCTACGGTAGTCATAGGCACATGGCAAGTCTTTAGTCTCTGTCTCGACCCATACACAACAAAGATACTTTGCTCATTAATACACCGTAGTTCGCAAATCTACAAATAATAAATAGATAAAAAAGGTAGTAAATACATAGCTAAATGGCACAGTGGACTCTTGCGGACTTTGTCCACTGTTTTGATTTTTGCTTGGTTTTTTTTTTGATATTGCTCTCTGGTTTGTCATTCAAGCTATATAATCTTGCCAATTGGGTGCTAATATATTCAGGGAAAATGTCAAGATTAATTTTCATCTTTTAAAAAATCCTTAAAGCCACAGTGTATACCTTTCTGGGGATGTTAAGAGGAAATCAGTTTTCAGACAAGCCTGCAACTGGAACACTTCCATGCATAAAGGTATTCAGAGCAGGCAGGTGGCAGGTTGTTAAATCACCTCCTGCTCATTCCTAGAGGTGGCATGATAAAATGAGCCACACGCTTACGACTTTAATGTGCTTGGTGCTCAAAACCAAGACGATTTTAGGACAAAACAGCATCCTCACTAGCAGTTGGCTGAGACATCAAGAACAAGAAGAAGAATTTCTAAGGCCTTATTGGTGAACATATGGCAAACTCTGATTTCCTTACTAAATCAGATGATATTACTAGAACTGGATCATTATGCACACATTGTAATCTATCGTTAAGCCCAACAAAGTAATATTTAGCTAGTGTTTTAATTGTACTACTGGGATTTATCTTTGCTTTTCAAAGAAAAAAAAGACCAGGAAGGAAGAAAGAGTGTTGAGCTTTCAATTTTAATAACAGGAGATTGCCAGTTTTGACAAATTACACTAACAGTTTATTCAGATAATGTTTGCTTGTACACATATTTGCACATATTTTCGGTGTTATTTAGGAGATACAAAATGTTTAAATTATTCATTTTCTTTCATCTCCTCCCTGAAAAGTACAACTCTCCCTCCTGTATATGCTTTCAAAATGCAAGTTGGAATCATACATTTCAAATAATCCTCCAGTTTGTTCTACAAAGCCCACAGCCAGACCCCCATTACCTGTGTTTCCAAACGACCATGAGGACAGTGTAATGCATGTGTATGTGTTATAGAATTGATGACATACAGGAAGGAAATTAACCTCTTGGCCTGGAAATCAAGCAGTCCCTCACAATGCCAATCCATATGGCTACAATCAATTAAAACAAAGATGCATCCTTCTCATCTGGGCTGCTGAGTGATCATACAGCAAGAGTTATAAGGTGGTAGAAACCAAGGCTTCTAGGTTTTTTTCTTGTGGTTGTTTCTTGGTGCATTTTTCTTCCTTACTGATCCTTCACACATGATTTCTGAGACATGAGCAGTCTGCTAACATGAGTACTGTTTATCCAGGGTATGGGACAGCAGGGAAAGGTGTGCAATTCAGCTGTAGGCCAGTCACCCCACACCTGTTAAACACACTCATTTTGCAAAGCGTTAAGCAAAACTGTTCAGAGAAATCCCATATCTGTCTCCAACAGCTGGAGATGATGAACCCTGTTTTCTTTTCTGTCAGGGTTAATAAAACAAGCAACTTATTAAATAGCATTTTGGCAAACACAATGGATAATGAATCCTACTATATAGTTCGAGACTTTTAACAATTAAAAAGATTTATGAGCAGAGCACTGCCACACACGAGTGCCGGAAGAGAGAACCTGCTCCTGCGCAGCCACATGTGGAGCGGGCAAGGCACACATCCCACCTGTCCTTGCTGTGGATGGGCACCTTGAGAGGAGCCAGGAGAGTCTAGCAGGTAAACGTGCAGCTCAGGCCCCTGAGGACAGCAAGACGGACACCCCAGGAGCCCAGCCCTTTGATGGGGCTGAAACAGCCGGGTATGTCAGATACCATGGCCCCCCAGCCCATTGTTCCCCATCAGCTACAGTACATGTCCAGCGTCTGGTTTGTCAATCATCGGATTCAATGGTTGTTTGCCTGGGAAGCTGCTGACAGGGGGCTAGGGGGGCTTGCCAGAGCTTAATTACCGTACCTCATTAAAGGGCTTCTCATTCATATTCAGTAAGGAATCATTCAAGCAGACAGATATGTCTTTGTTAGATGAACTGAAAAACATACTTTTAAAAAAATCCCTACCACTTACGTATTTACATTTGTTTGGTTAAAGAACTCTTTTCATTCTGCTTCAGAGAGAAAGAGAGAGAGTAAAAAGGGGGAGAAAAAGGAAAAAGCAGAGGAAAGAAATAAAATTTACTAGAAAGAGTTTGCATTTGTAACCTGACAGGCTTTTTTTGAGGAAAAAGTAGATTTCATTGCAGAGTCACATTCTGCTTTAATTTCTACTCCATTCACAAAGATACATTGATGTGTGCATAGTGGCTAGGGTGGGGGCAAATCTGTTTCTCTGAATAAAGGCTGGAGGGGTTAAAATTTGCTATTTTTCTCCTGGCAAAGGCTTGGTTAAAAATGTCACTACTATTTTTCCTTAAAGTAAAAGGTTAGGAAAAATTTGTACCTAACTTTTCTTGTTTGTTTGTTTTCTTTTGCTTTTGTGTGCAGGATTTTTGGGTTGTTAAAGTAAGAACCCACAAAACTAGAGCTCAGTTTAGTGCAGCCTCATGGACACTGTGTTGGCACTGGTAAGGATATGGGTTGTAGTCTTGTTCTCACGGGTGATATTCTTCCTCCAAAGAGAATGTCAGCTTGTGTTCACTGGCAAGCCTAGCAACAATCCCATCCTTCTGTGGACAAATGGTTTAAAGAGGAAGGAAGGAAGGACAGAAGGAAGGATGGGAGGAAGGAAGGAAGGAAATACATTTTTAATCTGCTCAAAAAATTCCACCTGACAACTCTCAAGTGATATTTTTATAATGATTATTTTTAGAATGTATTTTCATTAAAATAGAAGACCAATTCAGTGTGGACCAAACCAGCAATCCAAACCTCAGCTACTGAGTATGAAGACACTTTAGGCTTCCAAAGTGACATACTGGTGTTTTCTTGTTTTCTGATTACTAATGATATTGAACTTTTGCATCTGAGAGGGTCTGGTAACCCTTTAGCCTGAGGTGTCTTGGTGCTAAGAAGATTGCCATTATAATATTTGTTTAAAAGGCCCTACAAAACTGTATATGAAATGTTGATTTCTCAAGAAGAACAACACTGTGAAAAGCTATTTGATCTGATGTAGGAGTGAGTCTTTAGTCCTGTTTATATGTGGCTAATCTGGAGTTAGAAGAATAAAAATGCCAAAGAAAATAAGCAAAATTATATAGTCTCTCTTGTCCCAGGCTGCTGAACTGCACAAAGCTGAGGTTTTCAGTGCACAGCAGTTTAGCCTGACTTCTTTTTGTCTTTGAGTCTGCACTTTTGGAAATGCAGCAAGATATGAAGAGGGAACTGTGAAGAGACCTTGTGTGTTTAATATAGCTGCCTCTTGTATCTTTCCCAGAAATGGTTTTAGAAGAAATTTAAAAGGACATTCGCCTAAAGGCAGACACAAGGCACAGGAAATTTAGTCCTGTATGGCTAAAGTTTGGCCAAATTATAAGCATCTGATAACAGGGTCTTTTATATATAATGGAAATGATTTGGCCACTTCAGCTATCAGCAGAGGAATACAGAAGTTGGGGACACCATATTTATTGCTGGTTTGTTACAGGAAGCAGCCAATCAAACCACAGGATTTTCACAATGTATATTGACAGCTAACAACAGCCTAGCTCATTAGAGCCCCTCTACCAGAGAGTGCATCAATCCCATAATTGAGAAATAAGTGCATCACTCCAAGTCAGCAGTCCCTACACTCTGTTGAGCTGAGGCAATTCCATCTCAGTATAATAAGGCATGAAGCCTAGCATCATGCACACTAATAAAAATACTATCTTTTTATAATGTGATCAAATTTGAGTTCCTATTGGGGCAATAACCTGGAGTTTCCTGATATGTCTGCATTTTAAACCTCAATTATAGCTCTATATTCTGCACAGTTTTGCCTTGAATACATAACAGATGTTTATATTGAGATGAAAGCTTTGTGGACCCAGAACTGTCATCAGACCTCTCATAATCACATTTTCACCTATGCATATGGTGTACACCTGTGGCTTGTTGGAATTGTACTCAATTGAAGTGTGGGAGGTTTAAAGAGAGCACTGTATTTTTATTATTTTGTAATATTTTTCTTTCACATAACTTTTTAATGCTTTTTTAAAATGTATAATGTGTAAAGCAAATGCAGAAATATAAGAACAGCAAGGTTCTTTTAAAGCTGAGCATGCCTCTGCTTTGCATAGAAAAACGCACATTTAGGTTAGTAATATAATGTGTAATAAAATATAGTTTCAATATAACAAAGATTTGAATATTGTAAAGAAATGTCATGGGACACTAATAGATTTCTCTGCCAAAGATACACAGAAGAATGCTAAGAAAATCAGCCTAGAATACAAAGTGGAGGTGTATCATATACGTGTGAGTTTTGGTATTTATCTATTTTTTAAAAACAAACATACCTAGAAATATAGAGACAGGAAACTGTCAGGATCTATTTTTTATTCCCTCTTTACAGATAGCTCTACTCTTCTGTGACAGGTCTTTGGAGGTGTATGTCACCAGTGTTTTCCACACACCATGGAGATGGAACACAAGAAGTTTTTGGGAACTGGATCTTTGTCGTTTTGGAACTCAGTGTGAAACACAGGGCAACTGCTGGGATGTGTGTTTGCCTATGAAGACCATTCTCACACAGAAAAAGCTTGATGCAGAAAGAAAACAGCTAGTCCTAGCAGGACAAAAGGATCATTGCAGTCCTGAACACAAGGATGGCTTCTCTTTGTTGCAGGCTTTTGTTACCTGTTTTATTGTACACAGGCTGTCTGCTCAGTTTAGTCAACTGAACAAAGAGTCATCAATAAGAAAATGGAGGATAAGAAGGAAAATCTCCTATCCCCTAGCAGGCAGCTTCACTAATTTTTCACGAGAAGAACATGGAGAACAATCTGTTAATGAAAAATAGTGAAAACCTAGTGGATTCTTGCTATGAATTTTGAAACTGTGTCCCGTGATTTTGCATTCATGGTCTTACTATTGGCTTAATTCAAGATCTAATAAAGCTGATGAGACTTCTTCCTACAAAGTCAATGGGTCAGCGACTAGTGCACAAACCAAACATTTTTAAATCTGTGTGCAACTGAAGATAAGAACAATTAGAGTAGTTTCCCTGGTTTGCAATTCCAATAGACAGGACCTTATTTGAATAAATCAAAATCCTAGTGAAGAACCTAAGGTAGCTAATCTTATCTAGCTCTTTTACAAAAACTGAATATTAATTATTTACAGGCCAAAATGCATGACAAGTTCTTTAAAATATTCTACAATGTAGTGATGTAATATCAAAATTCTAAATCCATACACTTGGGAAACTTGAACAATAAGGATTATTCTTTTTCTTTATCAAATCCTTGGTTACATCTTCCTACAGAATAATTAGACATGGAATAAAATCAACAGTGAAATCATGGGTAAGAGATATATGCTCTAAACTTAATATTAGCCATAATAAGTCTGCAAACATTCTCGGCAACAGGATTTTTGTGTGTGCACCAGCCAGGTGTAGTTACTGTATGAAACACATCTTTGGAAGTCAAATGGGTTCAAGAGTACTCTAAAAGTTTTAAATGATTATACTGTGTGGCTTGTTTGTCAAAATCAGCTAGCAAATTGCTTTCTGTGCTCCTAGGCTTCTTTTCTGCACAGAGAGTTGTGCTAGGGAAAAAAAAAGCAACCTAAAATCCCCAAACCCCAGCAATCTATGTTTATAAAGCCCATCTCTTTAAAAAGGAAATATAACAATGATGTCTTAATAGTAGAGTTTTATATAAAGTTTTATATGTAGAGAGAGACAAATTTGTCTATCCCTAGAGGCATAACAAAATTTGATATGATTAGTTTTTTTCCCTACTGGTGCTTATCTCCTTGGTATTTAAATTGCAACTTGTTAGCCATTACTCATGCAGTTTGCTATCTTTTGCTGTTTTTCATATACAGTCAAATTAACTTTTTTTTTTTTTTACTATAAGAAACACAGAAATGAAAGAAATTGTTATAAAATCTTCTGTCACTTAGAAGTGTGAATTTTGTGCTTAATCAGATGAGCAAAGGACTTATGATAGACTATAACAGATTCCAAGCATCCACTTCTTCTACCGCAAAGACAGATAAAAGTCCATTGGCTGGGATTTCCTCAGAAGAAATGTGAGGACAGTTGTATACAACAGTTTCAGCATTCAGTGGAAGCTGCTCTTTGAGCTACTGACACATATACAGTCTTTTAAGCAAAATGGTTTTATAAATAAATAAGCCCACTAATGAGTATGGTCTTATGACATATTCTAAGAGTTTTGGTATAGTATATTACATAAGTGAGGAAGTAATGATGGGAAAGTCTTTGAAAAGTACTGGAGAGGACCTTGAAATAATGAGCATTTAGTATCTCAATAACAAAAGCTGAAAAGGAAACAACCTTCGCCATCTATTAAGCATGACATTTTGCAGGGATTGCTAAATGAACATTGTGTATGAACAAATACCAAAGGGAAGTCTTCTGATTCAAGCTACTGGTCACTTTTGCTTTACAAATTCCCCAGTTAATTGTTTCCTCAATGGTCTCTGTCTGATTGGCAACTCCTGTAACTTGGGAAACGAATAAACATTTCCTCCAGTCAAGCTCCAGAACTGCTAACTCAGGATGAATATGTGGATATCCTGTGATATTGAGTAGGGATTTATTACTTGATATGTCTACATTTAGATACACAACTTTTCTCTTTGCTTCAAACATCACTGTTTTCTGCTATGCATCTCTATCAAGTATTGCCTGCAACAAAAGCAAGCAGCTTCTTGAAGGCACTACTGCTACATAGAACATAACCATTGCTCCTGTAAGTACCTTACTTTTACAGCACAAAGTATTCCCCAAGAAATTATGGCAAAGTAATCTTATTTAAGTTCAGTAGCATACTGTCTTCTTAGTATCTTCCTTCATTAGGTTAATTCTTGTGAGGCCACTGCTACTTGAAAAGCACTATACTAAATGCGTTTAGTAGATGATATCGTTACAGAATGAGTGCTGTAAGAATCACCTCTAATCTAAAAAAGCTATGTTCACAGAGTCTGAAAAGAGTGATTTCTGGAGTAGATAATTTCTATTTATCAATCTAGGCAAATGTTTTTCAGTGTGAGATGAAGAATTGTTTTAATGTTCAATAAGTCCATCCTCTGAGAGACCTAAAGACCACACAATATCTAAAGAGATGTAAGTAATAATTCTTTATAATTCATCATATTATTTTCTTCTAAAGGTAATTGTTTTATTTTTATAAGTTATTAATATTATGTTATTGTGAAATAATTGCATCTATAATAAACTGAAATTCAAACCTCATTGCATCTAAAGGGCCAAGAAGATCTGAACTTTTGTTGCAGTTCATTATCATTAAGTAGCTATCCAAGAGGAAAATTAAAACTCAGATCTACTTGAAGTTTCAGGTGTCCCAGCTAGTCACTCTGAGATAACCTCTTCCTTAACGTCTAAGCACAAGTATAAATTAAGAGAGGAGTGGCTGGAGAGCCTGCAGAAAGGGGTCTGGGGTTCCTGGTTGACAACAGGCTCAATATCAGTCAGCAGTGTGTGCCTGGACAGCCAAGGGGGCAAACCATGTCCTGGGATACATCAAACACAGGATCACCAGTCACTCAAAAGAGGTGATTATCCTGCTTTATTTGGTGTTGGTGTGGCCTTACCTTGAGTATTGTGTGTGGTTCTGGGCCCCACGATTTCAAAAGGTTGTGAAGGTCCTTGAATGCATCCAGAGGAAGACACCAAAGCTGATGAAGGGGTTGGCAGGTATGTCCTGTGAGGAGAGGCTCAGGACACTGTTTTTTTCTTATTTGGAGAGAAAGAGCCTAAGGGGCAACCTCACTGCTCTCTACAGCTTTCTGAGAAGGGCAAGGAGAGAGGGAGTTAGTGATCCTTCTTCTTGAGACCCAGAACCTGAATGCTTAGGAATAACTCAAGGCTGCATCTATCAGAAGAGGTTCAGACTTGACATAAGGAAACATTTCTTTAGCAAAGGGGTGATCAAACCCTGGAACAGGCTTTCTAGAGTGGTAGTTGATGCCCTGAGCCAGTTAGTGTTAAAGAGACTTTTGGACACCAATCTTAGTAAGATGTTTTAACTACTGCTCAGCCCTAAAGTGGTCAGGCAGTTGGACTCAAATGATCCTTTGATGATCCTGGATGATCCAACTCAATTATTCTGTTCTATTTGATATTATTTGTTTTAATTCTTCTTTCTCCCTCCTCCCTACCCTACCACTACATACTGAGGAAATCTTTGATGATATTTTTTACCAGCTTTGCACTAAAAGGGATGGAATGGGCAATAGTGTCCCAGCTAGGGCATTGGCTCTGTCACTTTGTGGGAAGAACAAAGTACCTTCTATGGAGGTGGTGGAGAGCTGTGGATCATCTTGAGATGATTTGTCCCCTTAAACACATTTGCAAAAAGTGCATTGAAACTGTGTTTTTTTGAAAGTCTTCTATGTTTATCCAGTTTAGCTGGATGTGTTTATCCAGTTCAGGATGGCAAAACCACACATCTCTGATACTAGGAGATCAAAGACCTTGGCTCAAAGATCAAGTCCTCAGTCTGAAGCAGGAGGTGCTTCAGAACTAAATGGTTGCAAAACTTTCTGTTGTGAACAATACTTCATTTCTATGTGGACTGTTCATTTCCCTGGGGCCTTCAGTCTCTGCCTGAACAATGTTGTAGGTGTGCCCTTCTCTGATTCTCTCTCTTGGGTGGGCCTGGGGCCTGTACTGCAGAGAGCTGCTCTTGTGGATGGAGCCCTCAGACCTGGGTCATAGCAGAACTACTCTAGTCTAGCCTATTCCCTAGCATCATCATGAGTCAAATAATGATGGGACTGTTATTTGCCTGAAATACCAGGGCTTTTTCATCTCCAAAACCACATTCAAAGACATAACACATAGGTTACAAGTGGAAACAGGATTTTTTAAATTTTATATGATTTTATTTGTTTTATGTTATTCTTCTGAATCTGTTTCAGAGCCACTGTTCACAAGCATTAACACAATGTGCATTTGTATCCGGAAGCAGACTGATATGTTCTTCAGTTTGAAGAATGCATCTTAGCTTGAAAAAAACATCCCTTGCAGTCTGGCAGAGAAAAGCTGCAGAGACAGAGAGAATACCAGAAGGAATACAGGCCAAGCCATGTTTCCTAAAGAGTGTGAACTTGAAGAATGAGGATCAGTACCAACCACACACAGAGGAAGAAAAATACAAGGTGTGTGGTACCATGGGATATTTTCCAAAGTTGGACACATATCGATGAAAAGAACTTTTTGCCTTCCAAAACTTTCTCCACTGTGCTTCTTGGACAGTGATGCATGACAAACACTTTCATGCCTGCCTTGTGCTTGTATTGCAAATAGGGAGAGATGAAAAGTGGCAGCTTCAGATGGTGCAGCAAGCCTGGAGCCCTCTTCCAAACACAGGCTGTTTTCCACAAGCAAGAACTTCTGGGGAAATGGAGCCAAGGGAAGAGCAGAGCTCACTCCTTCTTCAAGATTGCAATGGGCAAGAGAGAACCAAAGGTGCCTGTGATGTGCCAGAGAAGAGTAATATCTGTCTTGGACATGAAATACCTGCCAAAAAAGAGGGGAAAGAGAGTGTAGGTAACATGACTTCTCAAGATCAAAGTCCGACAGATGAGTTTCTGGTACACTGAACTGAGAAAAGGCTTGGCAGTGCTTCCCTGTTACCAGTTTCTCACAATCTCTGTTTGCAAACCCCAGGTCCTGTAGGAAGACTAACAGATGAAAGGGCACCAACACACAGACAGTGGCTTTTTGTGGAACTGGGGGTCAAGCTTAAAATGGATGAGGTAGGATTTAACAACAATGTAACTCCTGTTGAGAGAATGGAAATTTTTTATGATGTATGACTTCAAAAGAGGCATTGCATGTAAACCTCTCTTGATCCCTTCCTGTTACTTTAGTTACTCAGATATCTGACTTTAAAGATCTGGACCTAAATCCACTAGCTGGGGGTAGTGATAGGCATCTGCTCTGTGCATCAGCTGGATAGATAATCACATACAAGGATGTGTGATTACAAATCCTCTTTCCCATCCAAGAAAAATATACTTGGGAAAAACAACAGCATGCTGGATTCATATCTACCTATGTAAAGTAAGTCACTGATTAAGTACCACTGGCCTGTTCATTACATGTGGGGTTGTGTTTCAGAACAGCCGTTGTGGCAGGATTTGATCTCTTTGGAGGCTGTGTGTTCAACTTCAGAACAAATTAGGACCACATTTTTGTATTATGTACTTGTATTATGTATTTGTATCAGAAACTATTCATTTCTGCAAGTCTTCTTCTTTCCTACTCCTTCATATACTTAAACCTACCAAAAGAAATAGGCATAACCTGGAACTGGAGAGTAAAAACATTTCTGGAGGGTTTCTATTGTCCTTGCTCTTGATAATCTGTAATTTTAAGTTTGCCAGGAAAACAACAAGGCTGCTAAAATACTTCAGGATAACCAGACTTTTTTTTTTTAATGGCCACTGATAAATGCTGAGGTAGATACACCTTAAATGGCAGCGTTTTTGCCCAGGGTCTCATGAGGGCAAAAGTACAAGCAGTTTCATCAGCAGTCTTCCACTACAGGAGAAGACAACAAAAAAAGTATCAAGAAGAATTAAAAATTCCAGTGCACTTTCCTTAATACATTTATTTTGGAAATAGTTTTCCTCTCTATTTGGGTACAGGGCTATTTTTAACTCTTCACCTGCCAGAAAAAAACCAGTAAACTGGCTGTACTACTTTTTTGCCTTTAAATCAGGAAAGATCTTTGATTACCTTAATACTAACCCTCCAGAGTCTGCTATATGAAAGAAAGTGAAATAAATAAATGCTTGCACTTACCTTATCCGAATTTACAATTCACTGTTACTGTTTTCTGCAGTCCATGATTATTGGAACTCAATTTACTGAAGGAATCTGTCTGAGAAACCCAAAAGGATTCTATTTATCTAGGACTATGACATCTTACTCTGTGGTATGTATAATTAGGGCTTGGACTGATTTATTCTGCTCCAGCTATAGCCACCTAGGATCTTGTCTGTAAATGCTGTATAACAAACAACATCCCACCCACAGCTTTATTAATATCTACTTGTCTGTGTAATGCAACTTTGAAGTTACCACTGTTGTTTTTTTACACCAGTGGAAAACTCTATGAGCAGAGGAGAAGGGGAAATGGATGTTATAGTAGGTTCATTTTTCCTATAATGAAATGGTGTATCACATCAAAGATACCTTTGGAGTTAGAGTGGTATCTTGGAAAGAGAAGAATATCTGTGTTGGTTTTGCCTGGGGTAGAGTTAATTTTCTTCACAGTGGCTGGTATGAGACTGTGTTTTGGATTTGTACTGAACACAGGGTTGATAATATGGAGATGGGTTTTTTTATTGCTGAGCAGCACTTAAATAGACCCAAGGCCTTTTCTGCTTTCTGTACTGCCACGCTGGCAAGGAATTGGAAGTGTGTGGGAGGCTGGGAGGAGACATAGCTGGAACAGCTGACCTCAACCGTCCAAAGGGATATTCCAAACCGTATGACATCATTCTCTGTATATAAAGTAGGGGAAAGAAGGAGGAACGGGGGGACATTTGGAGTGATGATGGTTGCTCGCTTCCCAAGTAACCATTACCTGGGATGGCGCCCTGCTGTCCTGGGGATGGTTGAACACCTGCCTGCCCATGAAAAACAGTGAATTAATTCCTTGTTTTGCTTTGCTTGTGTGTACAGCCTTTGCTTTCCCTATTAAATTGTCTTTATCTCAACCCATGAGTTTTCTAGCTTAACCTTCCAATTCTTTCCTCAATTGTACTTCTGGGGGAGTGAACAAGTGGCTGTGTGGTAGTTGGCTGATGAGTGGGGTTAAACCATGACAGTATCTTAGTATACATACATTTTTTTTTTCCTCCCTAGATAATTATTTAACAGTTGGTGCCACCCTGAAAGCCATTCTCTCTGAAATGCTTTCTTACATGGAGGGAAGATTGAGGTATCCCACCAAAATGGGTTGGCTTTAAAAGTCTGATTGTCAAACCCAAAACAATGTCCTCTTTGAAGACTCTCAAGTCAAAAACATTGTTAGCACTTTTGTTCATGGATAACTTCAATTTACTGTGAATGATGCAGCAAAAAAATTTAACACTTTTTTTTTGGTATCTGAGAAATTAATAAAGCAATAATAAAATTAATCATTATTTAGTGCTTTTCCAAATATGTAGTCATTCTGACATGATGAGGACACTCCTGTAAGTTTCCTCAGAGCTCATTCTCTGAGAAGCAGACTGCCATTCTGACTTATGCTGAGTTTTATCTTACTTTTATTTTAAAATAGCCTTTTTTTTTTTCTTAATTCTGCAATGGAGCCACAGGGTACTATCAAGTGTAATGTCAGTGTGAAGAAAGTTATTGTACTGTCTCTTTGGAGATACAACAGCATTGTTACAAAAGATCACAGGATTTTGAGAGATCTACTTTTACAAATATATGTTTTAGAGATTAAAATCTACCTGAAGAGGTCTAGACATGCATTCTATGTCATTCACATATCATTCAGAAATAGTCTATGTAGTACACAGGAGACTATTTTTTCAATATTGCCTGTCTTGATAATGTTTTTAGTACTAGGCGTATTTTTTATTGTAAGAACTGCTTTTTGTGTTATCATATTTGTCTTGATGCTTTTTGTGGTCCAGGAAGAGTAGATTCACAGAAAGCTCCTCTCAGCTAGGGGACAGCCATCTGGTAAACACAGTGCAAGTTTTACTTTTCTTCAATATTTTTGTGTGCCATAAAGTTGTCTTTAAAATACATAAAAACATATCTCTGCTTGCTAGGTAATTTTGCACCCTCTTCTGGCCAAGACCTGTCCTTTTTAGGCATAAATCCTCCAATATAGGTGGATTCAGCATGAATTTACTTGGCATTGATACTAACTGTTCACACCAAAAAGTGTGTTGTATATTGGCCAACTCCTCCTTACTAGAGAAATACCCAGACCTCAAACTACTCAGATTCTAAAAGTTAGCCATGTTCTGACTTGTTGTATTCTAATATTTCATAACTACATCTAAGAAAGAAAAAATTAAGATGTTAAAATAACTACATTCTCATGAAACTGTCTCTTCTAGATCTTCCAGCAGACCCCTTATCATCAAGATAAGTCTTCATTTTTCCTACAGTGAGAGACAAGGCCCTTCCAAACTAGGTAAGTTTCTATGCTGCTTTTTTATCACCACCTATACATCTTCAGCATGTATAGAAAAAAGGGAAAGTGCCATTTAAGATA
Source organism: Neopelma chrysocephalum (assembly GCF_003984885.1). Lineage (NCBI taxonomy): Eukaryota > Metazoa > Chordata > Aves > Passeriformes > Pipridae > Neopelma > Neopelma chrysocephalum. The sequence continues at coordinate 27,025,688 of NW_020897695.1, forward strand.
GTAAGAAAACCTCCCTCTCTGGTTCTGTAACTTGTGCAAATATTTGAATAAACCAATACCTGTCTCTGTATTTCTCCTGAGTCCTCCTACACTCACTGTATAAATATTAAAGTAACTAACTCTGATGGCACAACAGCATAAGCAGGACAAAGTGTAGGCATGTACTACTTCAGCACCAAATCTAGGTTTGAAAACAGCCAAATAGTTTGCCTATTAGCCCTTAAACATCAACTGCATCAGGATCTAAACCTGCTCAGCTATGGGTTTCATTACACTGCACTCATTGAACCTCTACCAAACCTTTTTTAATATAGGTATCTCTATTCCCCTTTTGAAAGGCCACTGGTATTTTACGTTGCTACCATATGAGAGATGTCCAGTTTTTGCTGCTGCTCATTATTTGCAACAATTTCCAAAAGATGTTCAAAAGATGTTCAATAAATACAGGTCACATTGAGTGCTAATAGTGGCCATTATTTTTTTCATACTTGGAGAAAAAATACTTTGTTAATTTTTTTTATTTATAAATTGTTAATGCCATAGGTTGACATTTGTGATTCAGCATGCCTTAACTATACCTTAAAGTGATTCTAATTTTGAAATTTCTAGTTCAATGCTGATTTATATTTACTAGATGGTTCATGTCCTTCAGCTGCTTTTCTGCTGCACTGTGTATGGATGACATAAAATTAGAAACCAAACAAAATTGTGGAATCTCTTTATCTAATAGCCTACAAATACAGAAAACCTTTGGAGATATTTGTGGAAATTGCAACTCTGTTTCTTGGGAAATCAAGGAGACATTACTTATTCTGCTGATTTTGAAGTTGAATTTAACACTAAAAAGAAATCATTCACATGGCAAGTGCACAAGACACTGTCCAAGTAGAAAACACATTCAGAATCCAGGCCAGATGTCTTGGCCAGGTATTTGAAAAAATCCACAGGTCATGGATAAAATGTTGGTAAAACCTCTTGAAAGCAAAGCTGGATTTTTTTTCCTGGCCCTTTTTTCCCCTTTTCCTCTTCCAAAGGGATTAAATGCAATAGGCACTAAACAGAAATTTTAGCCACCAGTCAAATCTTTACACCCTAGTAAATTATATTTTCATTGTTTCCTATTCTTTCTCTAGACTGCAGGAGTCATCCCTAAAAACCTGAACTGAATTGCCATCCTATATTCCAGCTAGTCCAATGGCCTAAGGTGCAACTCAGCTGGATTAAAACTCGCAGCATCTGGCCTTAATCAGTGGCATGAAATCCGTTGCTTTTTTTTCTTTCTGGAAAATCTTTGATTGATAGCAATCTTCTCATGGAAGTGTTGAAGCAGGACTCAGGAATTAACAAACCGTGGATACCTGGTTTGAAAACAAACAGTACAGTACTGGGTTATGAAATAGGGAGCTTTGTAGATTAAGCTAAGAAAATCTCTAGTCCAGTGTTTATTGTTACCAGATAGAATTTGTTACCAATGCATGCTTTTAAAGACAGAAGTTTCTATAGTATTCGTACTATGACTGTATATTTATATGGGGAAATCTATAATAAAATCTGTACACTTCCTCTAAAAGATCTTGATTTTCTTTTTTATTATCAGAAGAAATATGTGGCCAATGCCACCTCAAACTCCTGGATAGCCTGTATGTTAGGTATGCTGTAGTTTGCTGTTGAGTCACTGGGGGTTCTCACAAAAAGTAGACTGATTGCGACTACACTGCCCAGAAATTATGGATGCTTTCCAAAGACTCAGTAAACTTTATACAGGAACTGTTTCTCTGCTATTCTGGACAAAGGGGGTAGGGGCTAGAGGCTTGCGTGGGATCAAAATGCCACCATTTTCACAACAGTAAATTTCACAGGTTCCAAGCTTGCTGCAGTTCCATTTTTATTGCAAATACATCAAACTGTCTCTGATATATCTAGCATGTCAAGGCTGAAAAAGGTTCACACATCAGATGCTGACTTTGGAGGGGGGTGTTCAGAGGCAGGAGGAAGTTGACATAAGGTACAAGCAGTCTTTCAGATGCACTTAAAGCATGCCATTTCTGTGGGGTTTTTTTAAATTTTATTTTTTTAACAGACAATGATGGACAAGATAACTGTCAAGAAAGGTGGTTGTGTGGCTTCTCTCACACAGGATCCACTGATTTCAAAGGATCTGGGCATCTCTCCCTGTGCATGAATCTTTTTCTTTCATTTCTAGTAAGCAGACTCTGTTGCCAGGTAAATAATCTTGTAGTTAATGATTAAATTTCCACTACTGTTACTAGTATTTTTAAATCAGACTTCGATTTTGGTGATTTTTTTTCCTGAGACAAAACTGTAGACTCAGGTGTGATGGCAATATTGACACGTTTTTGAGAAGAAGTCCAAATTTCTCCATGCACAGCATGGAGAAAAAAGTTCTGTAGTTTCAAAACATTGCATGTACAAATGACATCTTAATTTACAGAAAGTTCATTCACTCCTCATTTTCCTTTATTTGTCAACCTGACTGTAGGTTTGGTTCAGAAAGAAAAACCTAGCAAAATTTTTAAAATTACAAAAATATAATTATTTGATTATATGAACCTCTTTTGTGCTCTAAAACACCTCTGGTTTCTGTGTCTTACAGATAAACTCTATGCTATTGAATTTATCTGATAAATTCACCCTCCCTCTTTGTCACACCTGAGTAACAGGAGGTGCATTTGGGCAGACAATGAAAAGTAAACTGATGGCAAGATGGCAAGTTGAATACGAGTCAGCAGTGCCCTGGCAGCCAGGAGGGCCAACCGTGTCCTGGGGGGCATCAGGCAAAGCATCACCAGCCAGTCAAGGGAGGGGATTGTCCCTCTCTGCTCTGCACTGGTGCGGCCTCACTTTGAATATTGTGTGCAGTTTTGGGCACCACAATATAAGAAGGATATTAAGCTGTTAGAGAGCATCCAAAGGAGGGCGACAAAGATGGTGAAGGGCCTTGAGGGGAAGCTGAATGAGGAGCAGCTGAGGTCACTTGGTCTGTTCAGCCTGGAGAAGAGGAGACTGTCATCACAGTCTACAACTTCCTTGTGAGTAGAAGAAGAGGGGCAGGCCCTGACCTCTTCTGTGTGGTGACCAGTGACAGGACTTGAGGGAATGGCCTGGAGTTGTGTCAGGGGAGGTTTAGGTTGGATATTAGAAGGAGTTTCTTCACCCAGACAGTGGCTGGGCACTGGAACCACTGGAAGTGGTCACAGCCCCAAGCCTGTCAGAGTTCAAAAAGTGTTTGAATGATACTCTTGCATGGATGGTGTGACTCTTGGGAAGGATCCTGTGCAGGGCTAAAGGTTGGACTCAATGATCCTTGTTGGTCCCTTTGGACTCAGCATATTCTATGATTCTGTGATACTGTCCCTGGCAAACTGTCTCGACAAAATTTGCAGTACCATATGGGAAGTTGTTCTATGTTTTACTGTAATCCTTTTCCTGAACTTCCTACATAATCTGATTTACATCTGTGAAAGGATATTGAGAAACCCACCTCACAAACAGCAATAAAAAAGTCACCAGTCTAAAGCAGCCTTGACATAAAGTGAGTTGTATTTTCCATATTTAGTTTTTAAGGGCGGGGACATCTGGAATTCTACCTTCAAGGAAAAATATGGTTGTTCCACTTTTGGATATGAATACATATTTTCTTCACACTGGCTCTCTTTTACCTTGTAAATAAGAAGGTATATCTCCAAAATGAAATCTATCTGATGGTATGGGCAGTGAACAAAATACAGTATTTTCGTGGAAAAACTGTCCGTTAAACACAAAAGACATGATCACAACCTTTCCCCCCCCTTTATTAATCAATTAATTAACTATATTCTTCTCCAGAAGGCAATGTCCCTAAAGGGTAGGAAATATTTATGAGAGGTCCAGCTGACAACATTAGCAGGTGAATCAGTTAATCATATGTTCTGGGTTAAACAGCATTACTGTTATATAGATGCTAGATCTGTGTTCTGGGGCACATATGCTGAAGAGAAGGAAAAGACAGCACCCCAGAGAAGAATGAAAGGTACCATTATTATAACTTGTATGACAGCACGATCTCGTTGATTATTCTCAGTATCTTAGTTCAGTTTCTGTTTTAATTTCATTTACTAAAAATGGCAGCATATTTTCTGGGCTGACTGTCATTTAGCAGATTTAGTAATAGATGCAGAGTAATACATAATTACTTCTGACTCCTTGCTATCTATAAATCTGAAGTTCATGAAATCAAATTTTTTAGTGTCTTTTCCTTCTCCTCTACTGTCACTTCTCACATGTTACCAGCCAGCTGCTTTAAACTTCGGAGGTCAGATATCCTATTTTACCTAGGCTCTCTCCCCTTGATTAAAGTAATCCAAATGGAATAAAGCAGTAAAGATATTTCTAAGTAGAACAGAGGGGCTAAGGGAGGAAAGCAAATATAATGCTGGTTTGATATGCAGGATAGATTCCAAGACTTTAAGGCTAGAAGGAATCATAGGCTGATCCTATAAGACTTTATATCTCAGGGCAGTAAATTTCACTCTATTGTCTCTATATTAACCTAGAACTTCCAATTGCCTAAAAACATCATTCTAGAATGACGACAAGAAATAGGGCAATCCCATCTCCACGGATATTGCCTTCCAGTGTGTAAACATCTTACAGAATCACAGTGTCATTGAGGTTGGAAAAGACCTCTAAGATTCAGCCATTAATAAAGCACTACCAAGGGCACCAAAAATCATGTCTCTAAGCCCCACATCTACGTATTTTTTGATCTCTTCCAAGAATGGTGATTCCACCACTTCCCTGGGCAGCCTATTCCAATGCTTGACCACACTTTCAGGGAAGAAATTTTTCCTCATATCCAACCTAAACCTCCCCGGTAGAAATTGAGACTGTTTCTTCTTGTCCTATCACCTGCCACCAGGGAGTAGAGACCAACCCCCACCTGTCTACAACCTGCTTCTACAACCAAAAAGGTCCCCCATGAGCCTTCTTTTCTCTAGGCTAAACACCCCCAGCTCCCTCAGCCTCTCCTCACCAGACTTGACCTCCAGGCACTTCACCAGCTTTGTTGCCCTTCTTTGGACATGTTAATCTTCACTGTTATACACTTAATTTCATATTCAAATTTACTTGTATCATCTTCCAGCCACTGGATAGTGCTACGTCCCTTTCTGCTAGTTTGCAGAGCCCCTCAATGCATGCCATTAATAAATTCAGACAGACACATATAAAAATTATAGAGCTAGGCCCTTAACAACAAGGACCTAACAATTTAACTAACCAAGCTCCATTTTAGGATATTTATGGAGCTAACTTCATGCTTAGTTTAAGATAGAGTACCACTAAATATCTAAAATTAAACTTGAACAACAGAAAACCTGCCCAGTTTCAGATTGCACAATAAACTCCTAACTCAGACCAGGTCACAGTTTCCCATGTAAGCCCAACATCAAGTGAATAATTATTGCTCTCATTTGTAAAAAGACTCCAAAACTTGGGTGCCACATGCTTTCAGAGTCATTATCAAGTTACACTGCACAAGTATATATTTTCCACTTGCATCATTGTCAAAATAAAAGGACAGGACACACTCATTTATTAACTTTGTGTCTGTTCTTCTACCTCTTGATTTCTGAAACAATACACAATGAATGCTCTGAGCTGGAGACGTGAAGGTCAGAAGGGTCCTTATAGATGTCAAAGATCATAGATTTCACCCAGTTGCCACTGTATTAAGTATAGTAATGTGTGTTTGACAAGTGCATATTTACACAGAAGGAACTAGTATTTATCAGGAGAAATCAAAAGATGAAAATCCATCACTTCCACTGATAGTTCCATCTTTTAATCATTTCACTGTTATTAATGCATGCCATCTTTTTAATTCAAATTTGTCTTTTTTATTTAATGTTCATCTGTGAGTTTTTTCATTAATTTCTTCATTAGGTTAAAGAACTGCTTTATTTGACATTTTTCTCCTTCTCCCTCTTATACCTTGGAACCAAGTCACCTCTCAATTTCTCTTTCGATGAAATAAGTGGACTAACTTCTTAGGTTTCTCAGTGTAAGGTGTATTATTCTAATGTCAACAAATATTTCATTTTTTAGGTTAACCTCAGATTCATTTGTCCTTGGTGATCTGTCACTTACACTAAACTAAAACTTTACTACAGCATTTGTCTCCAACATGTTTTCTTGAAGGTAAGCATCACAATGCATCTAATTTCGCCCATTCCTTTTCAACTTCAATATGCACATTAAACTATAGTGGGGAAAATTATATAAATATCTCAGACATTTTTGAAAATTATATGAATGCAAAAATAGAATACATTTTAAACAAAAAGTTGAATATTTATAACTAATTTGCCTCACACTGCTCGGTTGCAACAGTCTTCCAGTGGGGAGTGGTTATCTTCTCATTGGCCACAGAGTGATGTGAAACCATGGTAAATACAATGTTTTGCTGGGATAGCACATTCCCATTTTATGTACAGAAATCTCTCCTGTGTGGGTGGAACATAACAGTTCCTATCTTTACTGAAAAATCAATTTCAGTATAACGGCAACAGATTTAGGACCCTGCTTGTGTACATGATGAGTAACAGAGCTACAGAACAACACAGCCATGAGGAACTTAGTTAGACTGTGTTAGACTTTTGTCTAACTTTGGTTAGACACCAAAGGAAGAAAAACGTATTTAAGACTTTGAAAAGGACTTGAACTGTGAGAACTTCACAAGAGCTCAGATGTAGTATGAGGTCAAGACACATTTCTTCATAGTGACTCTATATTTGACCTTCTTGGCACCCAATCAGTCATATATTTTCCAAAGCTACTTCCATGTAGTGGATAACATCAGTATGTTTCAAATTCAGGTTTATGTCTGAAAATCATTCAGTAAGAACTCAAATGCAGTCAAAACCAGCAGTAACAGGAGTATTTTCCACATATTCTCTCCTCCAACAATAACGGTGCCATCAGCTGTGTTATAATGGCCATACAATGCAATGCAATGATGTGTTTTTTATGTTCTAAGGTCTTCTGCCACAAGCTTTTGAGAAAAAAAGCCCATAACTGGGTAGGCTGAACATGCAGAAAACAAAACTGCACAGCACTGACTAAGCATCTTTCACTATCACTGATTCACACATTAAGTGCTGCTGAACATAACTTTAAATATTAGACATCAGCAAGATAAATACTGAAAAATCATCACTAGACTCAACCTTTCTCTTCAGTTTCCTATCAGTCTCCTACAGCATTCATCTAATTAAAGTCAACTACATTACCCTGGATTTCTGCATTTTTTTAAAAGATCAGTAAGATCAGCTGCCATGTAAAATCACAAGGCCTGGAATAACAAAGTGAGTTTCAGAACATTAGCCATTGCCAGGTGATAAAATGTTGGCTTGAAGTATGAATAACTGTGTACGGAATGTTGTTCATATTATTACCTGTCGTAATACTGTACGTATTTACTCACATAGAAGTGAGAGTTGATTAAATATGCTCATTCTATGAGAAGAAAAAAGACTATTAAGAAAGTAAAAAATTAGGTGTTTTATCACTTCTAGTTCTCTGGTTTTATTCTTAACATTGTCAGGTGTATAAAGGGCAATATAACAGATTTATATCTTTATGTGTTAATTTGAGAAAAGAGAAAATCATGTGGTGGCTTGGGACCAGATAGGACTCCACTTCAAGTAACTAAAGACAAGTACTGCATATCTAAAAGAACAAGTCCCAGATTGATAACCTTCTCCTCACAAAGAAAATAAAAAGAAAAATTAAAATGTCATCATCATCAATCTCTGGTGGTTCTTCTTTGTGAAAGAAAGAAAATTCAGCTGTTCAGATTATTTTCTGGGTAAGATATTTATCACAGCAGTAATTTCTGAAGTAGTGATCACTATGTATCTTTTCATCAATATATATATTTTGGTCTTCAAAATCAACTGTTTACTTCCTACATAATTATCTGCTTTAATGTTTCAAATGTTATTATTTGGGGTTACTTTTTTTATTTTGGGGTTATCTTGGATGATTTTTTTTTTTAATTACAAAGATTATACTGCAGCTTGCCATTGTGGAAATAAAAAAGTGTAAAATTCTCCAGAAAAATATGACAAATACATAGATTTAAACACATGGATTTAAACAGTCACCTAGAGAAACAGGAGGAAGTACTATATTTTCCAATTGTCGTATTTCATCGCTTTTCCCTTTCTATTTTATTGTTTCCAAAGGAACCAACTAAGAGCTCATGCAAGGAATAGCACCAAATTAAGTGTACTGTGTTGTACTCAAAGCCTCATGCTTGTCCCAAACTTCTATCTGTTTGTTAACTTCCTTTCCCAACCCAGTCAACACAATTTTCCTTACAGGAGTTAAATTCACAGTGTTAGCTTCCAAATGCCTTTCACAAACAGCAGATTTCCACGAGACTGCCAATGTTTGCATCGAAAATGCGCAACCAGACTGTAAAAGTTACCAAAAAAGTGCTTCTTAACATGCTGATCTAAAGCTTGTAGCTAAATTTTCTTCTCCTGCATCCAACCTTTATTTCATAACATGTCACATATCACACTCATTTGGTGAAATGCATAATTTCTGGAGATTTTAGTCAAAGATATTTAATAAAAATATTAGTGTTCCTCTTTTAAAAATGTGGTTAAAGCATCCAGTGAAATTATATTAAGTATATTTTTTCCAATCACCTATTACAGAGTTTTCATAAGGAAGTAACCAACATAAACCCCAGACAGAACCCAGGTACAAAATGTTGACCTGTGGGCTGATCTTTAATAATAGTACAAGACTTGCCAGAACAGTTGAGACCGTCTTTTCCCTAGTATTGCTTCCAGCAAAGGAAAGTGCCTGTGTGCTGCAGGAGTGAAGGAAAATCTTTTCTGGTGTTTGACTACTTGTACAATGCTTTCAATGGCATGTCTTAGTTTCTGATCCTCAAAGGCAAATGCTGAACCCCTTGAAGTGCTGAATTTGACTATTACTTTTTTTGATTACGAAGTCACAATGTTGTTGGCAGTCAAAACACCATGCAGTCCTTCTCTCCAGTCTGTTCCAGTAAATTGTCTCAGAGACTTCCACTGACACCAAATACCATAACAACTAAACACTGTGTAAATAAATGGTTCCTTTCATTGGCTATAAATATAACGACCTGTGATACAAGAATACAAAAACAGAGCTGGATGGGCTGCGTCACAGTAGAAATGAATGGCAAGAAGAGTCAGCAAGAAACTAAAGTAATGAGTTATGTGATTCCTCATCCAAGTTTTCCTTCATATTAAACTGTTGTGTGCTTTTATCTCTCCTAGCTGTAGAACAGACCATGAACAGAAATATTACTGTCCTGACCAGATTTTGTGCTTGTAGGTAGGAGACTGGAAACGAACAGAGAAACAGGACACAGTTTGTCTTAGTCACAGACCCTTTCAATCCTCATTCAGCATTACTAAGGAAATGACACTGAATCATTCCTGCTGTGCTGCTCCCACCAGCAAACCACATAATAAAGAACATTTGATTACCCAGAAGATATTTGGGGTCTAATGGTTATGTTACAGAGTAGGTCCATCTATCACATAGTGCTTAAGACTATAAAGTTACTCTGCATAATCAATTGTCAACCATTTAAAGGGATGTTGCCCACTCAAAAACTAAAATGGAAAAACCCCCCATCCCACCACTCTCGAAAGCTTTCGGTGCAATATATTCAGAGTATAGTAGAAAATTATTAACATACTTGATGTATTTGAGGTGTTTGAGACATATGTTTCTGCTTTGCTGCTTCTCTTGGACTTCAAATTAATAAATTAATATTTAAGAACTTCTTCTGGTGAAGTCCTCAGTTAGATTGGAAAAATTTACTGAATTAAACTAGGATGGGGAGTTTACTATTGGGTTTTGGTTTCTTTTACCTTCAGCTTTTCATGAACAATATAAATAAATAAATAAACCGTTATGCCTGGTTTATTTCCGTTTTGATCAAATTTGTAATTAATTTTTTTCCAACTAATAAATTAGAGAAATATTCATAGAATTGTTTCTGTTTATTCCTGCTGGTGTGTAATCCTCTAGAAAAATTACACTAAACCTGGGACTACAGGAGTATCACAGGATTCCTTTAACACACAAAATTGGTCCAATAAAACTCAGTGTAACTCCTGGTTACAGTAAATGTCTTCAGGGATACCTTGTTTTAAGAGTTAACATCAGCTATTTATCCTTTTAGTAAATGTACTGACCTTTTCCCAATTTCTAAGAAGAAGCAGGCCTGAAGTTTCAAAGTTATTTTAAGAATAAACAGTTAGGTAACCTCTGCAACAGCGGATCTTCACTTTGAAATGTCACAGCAATGGCTAGGTGCAGGCAGAGAGCACTCAGAAAAAGAGAACTGTTCTGTGAGTTTTACTGCCATCTGAAGTCTTTGCGTGGATGACCTGAGGCATAAATTGAGATTCTTTTCTCTCTCTCATTCTTTCCTTCTTCCTTTCTTTCTATTTAAATCAGGATTCTAGAAACACAGGAATTCTGGGCCTCAGTGAAACACATCAGTTCATGAGGAGAAAAAGTTATCAATAGGTTTAATTAATTTAATTTTATTTATACAGAGAATCTGGTAAATTCTCTGCAAGTAAAAAAAATAGAGAGAGAACAGTGTTCAGCTTCAAAGAGCATGGAGGTTGGGAGGGTGAAACACAGTTTACTGTATGGAACCTTTATTTTAATTTGCCTTGATGGAAGTTGACAGCTCAGCCTGTATTTCAGCTCTGTCCACAGGCAGTGAAATGTGTGAGAAACCAATACTCTGAAAATTCTCATATGCATATGAAAAATCATGGTATGAAAAGAGGCCAAGGGATTAGGACAAGATAAATTTATACTAAGCTTTACACATTCCATTGACAAATTTGCTGTTTTTGCGTTGTTGCCTCCGACCTCCTGGTTACCGAGGGGATGACATTAAACTGGGAGAAAATGGCTTATTATGTGTGATAAATTCAAACAAAGATGACGCACTTTACCCACCAAGTATATCTAAGAAATTGTGAGGAAATGTCAAGCATTTCAAAAGAAAGCTGCCGTAAATTCTGATGCTGGAGACTTTAACGAATTTCTGCCAGAGTAGAAAGGTCTCTTTGTTTGGGCTCAGCTGACACTCAGTGTGTGGAATATTATGAGCTCGGGGGTCACATAAAAGCTACGAGAGAAAGAAAGAAAACTGTGGATGTGACAAAACTCAGGCACTAGAGGGCTAAGAACTGGCACGAAGACTTTGCATTGACTCAGTGCAGACAGTACATGGGAATCAGCACTCACGCACCAAAAAAAGGTTAAAGCCACAAACATTCACACCCTGCTGCTCACTCTTGCTCATTCCCACTGCCCCCAGTACATTCACTTGGTCTTAAGGCAAGACTTGATTTGTACTGATTTTACTTTTCCTTGTGTGATGGTAAAGCTTTAAGAAAGATTAAAGATTTGGGGAAAAGGGTGGGGGGATCCAGACCCCGGAAAACCTCCTGTCCTGCTGATGTTACATAATTGATGAACAAATGATCACACGTTGTGTCTCTGATTCAGGTCAGGAGGTGGCAGGAGGAGGAAGTGCTGTCAAATGTTTGAAAGAAAAAGGAGGTAGAGGAGTAGCAATGAGACCCCCTGCCACTGTGGCAAATTAGCTATTTCACAGTGATGTTTACACTATATAGTGCTTTTCACATGCTGACCTCTTGGGTACAGGCAAGATGGAAAGGGCAAAAATGACAAAAAATGATAACGTAATACAGTGAAGAAGAGCAAGTGAAACAAATTTGGAGCTCTCTTGCTCTCTTCCTGCTCCATACACATGGCACTACTGAGTGTCATGGAGAAGAGCTGGTGGTAGCCTCCTCACCCACAAAAATACTTCAGCAATAGTACTTGCATGTGGCTTTGGAGTGGTTTTTGGTAGCATTACCTTCAAGCAGAGGAGCAGCATGGCAAGACACAATTAATTTGAAATGTTTACAGACTGTGTAGCTAAAAAAATCAATAAGTAAGTGACAATTCATTATGGAGAGAGGTTGTTTTAAATTTACAACTTTGTTTTAAATCTCAAATATCCTCCTTCTTATTTATATAAAAAGAAAAGGAAAAAAAAGAAGGGGGAAGTAATTCCAGCAACAATAGCAGCACCATACTTCTGTTCCTTGGATAGCCCTCTGTCAGTTCCAAAGATGTACTCTAATCTGTGCCTGCAAGAATAAGCCACCCCTGTTTGCAGGTGACATAATTTTTCCCAGCCTCTCTGACAATGAGTATTCATTACACCCTGAAAAGGGGTTGTACATACTGTGTATAACAGTAGATTCCAACTCTCCTCAGTATTTAACCTTATCAACAAGGTCAATATTATAAAGAACAATGCAAATTGCAGCTAAGGCATTGTTATCCGTAAGATCTTTTGGGAGGATCTCCCTACTTGAGCCCATGGGTCCCTCTGCCTGGAGAGCTGCATCTGCTTCTTTCCTATTCACAATGTGTCAATAACAATCAGGTGATAGCTTAACTTGGTCATCCACCACCTGTCAAAAGAGAGGGTCAATTGGATAGTTTATAGCCCTCTGCCACCCGTGCATCTTACCCAGCTCTGAATCCTGTAGTACAAATCCTCTCTAAAAATTCAACTAACTTGAATATCATCCTGGAAAGGGTTTTTACGTCTTTTTTGTTGTATACCACTGTAAGGGCATTCAAGCACAACTAGGCTATGGAAATTACGCATGACCGCATGCTTTATTACAAATAGGTGTGTATTCCAGTATTCATGCCTGAAACTTTGAGTCTGTGGTTAGTCCTAAAACAGGCATGTGTAGAAGGATAAAAAATGATAGGCCTGAATCATCCTGTCTCCTGTAAAAACAAAGGCAGTCAGTGAGGCCCACTCCAGCTGACAAGCATTGATGACAACGGGAGCTTTAGCCCAAGGCTGAAGTGTTTTGATAATCCCGCCTATAATAAGTGACAGAAAAGTTACCAGAATTCATAAAAATGTGTTCATAATTTTTGTTTTCTTTTTAATCCCCTACAATTTTGATTAATAAAATTACTATATTAAAAACATTAGTATAATAATGAACGGCCATCTTAATTTTTACTTTGACATGAGGTTAAATATCACTCTTCCCTTGGGGAAAATGCATTAGCTTTTACAGACGTTGCACATATTATGTGTGATGGTTTAGCACAACACAACTTAAATGTTGGGGTAGAAAACCTAAGTATTTCCATTTGAACTGACCAATCTTCCAGCTTCATTTGACAGGAACAGAGTCCTGTTCGTTTACTAGTTTATTACATTGGCAAACAAATCTCTTCATCTCCTGCTAAAGAAGACTATAAGAGATCACATTCTGTTTGCCAACCTCTCTTTAGGCACTTAAATATTAATTTTAATTCTCCTGTTCAATCCTTCTTTAACAACTGCAAGAGCTGAAACATCTGTCATTTCTCAATCCAGCAATCCCTAAAGAGTCTTGTCCTGAAATAAAGAAACACAAAAGCTGATTTTTATCAGTGTGTTGGGCAAGATGTGACCACAATGTTTTCCACAAGTCAGAAAACTTGACTTTCCTTGAGCAAACCTCTGTTGATCCAGAACTTGTACCACTCTGTGGAGCAGATGTCATTGCGAACATTTCTATCTTTACACAGACATACATATGCTTACAGAGAGGATCACTGACAATTTCCTTGTCCAAAACCTGCAACTTGTTTTCCTAAAACAAGTATTTATGTATTTTATCTTTTATTATTAATGATTAATAAAGTAATGACAGAGTTTAGAAATTGAAGTTTTGGTCTCCATTTAACTCCAGACTTTCAAAAGTAAATATACTGTAGCTTGAGAATATTATAGGCTAGATGATGAGGTGGATGTACCTCTATCTTGTCCTGCCTAAATATATTCAAGAGCAAAAGTCAGGATTTTATCCCTCCTGATACAAATTCCTGTGCCTTGGGATGCTACTGATATGAGAAAGACAGACAATCTTTGTATGTGGTTAAGAGCAGTCAGAGCCAAAACATCAGGGACATCGTTAGAGAGGATAGAGCTGGAACGGCTGTGAGAAGAAAATGAGGACAAAATACTCCTGCAATTTGCCAGTAAGCAAGATAAGTGGCTTAAATGAATTACTTTCTTTTGCAATCCCTTATTTTTTATATACTATTATAGAACATTAATCACATTTAATTTTTTGCATTACAGTAACAACTCTGCAAAGGATCAGTGTTATGCTCTGCATGACTGCACCAAAAACTAAAATCATAACTCTATTCATACCTCCCTTGTCCTTTCCTGTCTTAACAGCCTTCCATTAAAAAGGAAAATAAGCAAACCAGGGAAGATGCTGTTTGCCTCACCCTTGCCCAACTCTTAGTCATAGTCTCCACCTCCCCCTTGTCAGCAAGGCATTACAACATCCTCCCTGACAGCTCCCCTCCAGTTGGGTTGGTTCCCTGATCTATTTTTTTCTTTTCTAGGTCCAGTAGCTGGGCAATTGAGGGCAGAGGAGAGGCAAGCTCTGTCTTCATTTCTGCTGCCCAGACCTATTCTCAGCTACAGGAACCAAAACAGCCTTTAAGGCTCTAATTTTCTTTATACGATCCTATACTTATTTTCTTCATCTGTTCTAGAAGAAAGTTCCAGCTTGAGAAAACACATAACTATGAACAAAGAGTTTTGGTTCAGAAAACACTGAGTAATCAGCAGTGCTAGCAGGCCTACCTACAATATTTTAGGATTAAGTGGAAATACACAAAGGTGGTTATTTTATTCCTAATTAAAAAAGAAATTTTCTTGCTAAATTTTTTAATTAATATTTTCCATTTCAACTTGTTCTAATTTAAATACTGTTGTCAAGTCACATTTGGGTAGTAAAATATTCTATACAAGTTGAAGGGAAGTGATATTCTAATTATAAAATAGAAATATGTCTCCCAAAGGGGACCTGACTTCTAAAAAAAAATCCAAACACTTAAGCACTTGCCATAAATTTTGGGCATAGTGGATTATGCATATGACCATCATTAATACATTGGAGTCAATGCTGTTTAAAAAAAAATTAAAGGAATCCTCAGTTTATTGACCCTATATTGTAAAAATTTCCTCAATGAAAGGAATAAAATATAGAAGCAAACTGTTCAGTGCTTGTACTGAAAGCAGGAAGGGTCAACACATTTATTCTCATCTTTCATAAAAGGAACCGAGGAAGACTAGAGGTAAGAGTCTCATGTTTACTCAGTCACATTTTATATAACAAAACACCCTGATGTTGCAGAACACCAAGTAATTGTTTTTGTTAAATAATTAAGGCTGTCTAGGAATCTGTTTCACAACCCAGGTGCAAAATTAAAAAGTTCCAGGCAGGAAATAGGAGATCACTGTACTCTTGAAAGCAAGTAGATACCAAGTAAAGATTATGTAGCAGTAGTTACTAAATTTTTTAACGCCTTCCAACCAAAGCTGAAACAATGAAACAAGGCGATTACACAAGAGCTACACAGAATGTCAGTGGTCACACCCTGCCAATGTTGTTCTGGGAATTCAGTGAAGTTCCTGATGAAGTGGGATAATTTAGAAAAACTTTAAATCTTCATTTGCATAGCTACACTTTCATTTTAAATCAATTTTCTTGAAGTGCCTCTCCTCCTTATCCCACTATGATTCACTTTTAACCGACAGATATGGGACCAATATTTATTAGAGAAAAAGTCTTATGAAAGCACATTTCAAAGTCTCCTGGATGAACTACCATGGAAGCTTCATTTTAACCTGTTTTTCAACTCTTTTTGCCAGTATGAAGCATAATAAAGAAGCTGAATCAAAAGCATGTAAGTGAAATGCAAATAGTAATTTTGTTCTGGTTGTTTAACAGCGATGCATCAAATATTATACTTATCACCTACTGAGAGTAGTCAGAAATATTAGAGACACTCTCCATCTACTCTTTGATAGCTCTGGAGTGGAACTAGGGCTTCATACAGAATTAGGTATTCACCTGGAAAATTACAGCTTTTTTGGGACGTGTTCTGTAGCATTTGGTTTCACTTATTGCAGATTTAATTTCAGTCCTTCTCTTGACTTTAACGTGCATTGTACTTGGACAAGTTTGAATATCTGTGATTTCCTCAGTTGTGGTTTCATGGTCACTTAAATATAGCCTAATATCGTGCCACTGCAAAATGGAATGGCCTTGAGCTACTTCCTTCGTGTTGCTGCTACATCCTTTCTGCCCTAATGACTGGGAATTATGAAAAAGAGAATACTGATTGGAGAGATACTCATCTTCAAATATTCCACATCCTGCCACAATGAGGAATGTAATAAATGGTTCTCCATTTTCACTGGTAATAAGACCACTTGTATGCCTAAACTGCAGAAAAGAGATTTAAGCTAAGCATTAGGAAAACTTTGCAATGGTAAGATAATGAAGCACTGGGGTGGACTGCCTAGGAAGCTAGTGTTTTTTCTGTCACTGCATTGTTTTAAAAGCAAGTGGGAAAACTATTGTCAGGAAGGGTTTATGTATTATTGATTCTACTTTGGGGCTGAGAGATGGGGCAGGTGACCTCCTGGGGTCTTTTCCAGACCCACCTCATTTTTTGTGATCCCGCACATTTTGAATAGGAAATAGGGATTATATTCTAGGATAAATTCAAGTAGTACCAAATTCACCTCAATTTGTAGTTAGAAGTAAATGTGAGTGATGTTTGCTACTCCTTGAAATAAAGGGAGATGGTAGAATGATGTATAACTTCCAACTCCCTGTTTTCCCAATAAAAACAGTTGAAGAACCACGGCTTTCTCAGACAGCAAAACATGACTGATATTTGCTCAGACTAAAAACATGAAAGTTACTTCATTTTGCCCATGGACAACTAACCATAATCTAGAACTAGAACTGAAAACATTAAACATAGTCAACCTTTTTCTTTTCCCAATGAAATGAGAAAAAAAAACCCTAAACAGATTAATTCTACCTTGACAATATTTTACGATTTTTCTGTAACTAAAATTCAAATCACAATGCTCAGTACCTAACTATTCTGTCACCTCAGAAAGAAATAGCCTGAACTCTTATGAAATTTCAACCACATTGTGGAAAATACTATGCTAAACTTGTTGCCAGTACATATATATCATAGTTGCAGATTTATCCTGAGGCTGGTAAAATCTTCTCATCAATTATAACCACCAAAATGATGCTTAAAGTAAATATTATAATCAGTTTCATAAATCAAGGTCTCTATTTTAAAGCATATGTACAGTTGTCATATTTACACAATTTATTAAAGAGAGTGACCAAAACCTGAGATGTTCTCGCATGTCCAGTCATTAAGACCTATACAAAAAACATTCAACCTTAATGCCACATCTTGAGTAGCAAGAACAGATTTACAAAACAATCCAGTTGTACCATTAAGGTATATAAATCCTGTAGTTCAAATTAAAGTTCTGATTAGTGAATTCCATCTAAATGTTCAGCTATCCATATATCAGGTATTTTCCCTAACATTTGAATTTAGTAATCATGTTCACAAAAAACCCACAATTTATTTGTTACTGTCTGATTAGCAAGTTCAAACATGGCTTCCTACTCCCTAATCAGTCAGAGTGTATAACGATTATTGACAGATACTTAAATGAATTATGGTTCATGTTCTCAAAATTAGTTTGGACATCAACATAAAATATGTTTTTGCAGTTAATGGTCTTTTAACCCAGAGTGAAAGGTTTGGTGTTTTTTTTTAAAAATCTGTACCCTGAACGAGTATTATTAATTTGAATAAAATTGCATTAATAAATAGTGTATCACTCTTCATACACTGTATTATTCAACATCATCTGGAAGTTAGCACATTTTCTTCTTAATGTTCTAGGTCCTTTCAGTGATGAATCCTCTTTTAGAATACAGGATTTCATAGAAGTTATTGCTACAGTATTCAAATTCTGAAGTATATGTGACAAAGAACAGAACACCTGTAAGCAATGCAACATGTATTTTAAAGAGAAGTTGGGCTTTGAACCTTTCTCTCATTTCCTTCTGAAACAGTTTTAAAATTTCATCAAACTTGTATATGTCATTATTAAAATATTCAGAATATTTTATTTATTCAGTGTGCAGCCAGAGTATTCTTCCAAAATTTCATATTAATGTACAAATTTGTTGGTTTTGTATATGTATTCTACCAACTATCATTTAAAACTTCTTTGATTCTTTTATGTGAATCTCAGCTGATCTGACCAGGCATCACAGTGATTACTGTAACAACACCCAGCTTCAGAATGAATATGATTATGATGGTGGGTTTAGAAAAGGAAGGAAGACAAAATTCTGCATAATTTGTTTAAAATCTATAGTAGTAAGAAGGAAATGAGGAAGTTTCCTGAAAAAGCTTCTTTTCACAACAGATCAAAAAACTAAAACTTCATCATACTGATTCCTTGGGCAGTTCAAATATCTATGAAGATCCAAATACCATTATTAACATTTATTCCCTAAAACAGACCCCAAATAAAGGAATTTCTGAACAGCTATAAAAACAACTGGAATGCTATGAATCATGTATTTTGCATTACACCATCAAATTTCTGATAGTCATGCTCTTTTGTGGAGTTTTAATTCACTGGACTCCAGGTGTTCCAAGCTCCAAGTCCCTTGGTTGCTCCAAGTCACCAAACTGCCCTTGTTCCCTTACAAGGTCGTTGTCTCCAGTATTGCTGAGAAATGAATCTCCAAAGCCAGAGCTCTTAAAATGAGGCCTATCATCTCTTCAGCAACAGCCTTTGTTCATTTCCATGTTATCCTCTCCTCACCCATGTTCAGCTGTGAAAATTCCATGACACTTCACACATGAGCTGGGTAAAGAATTTCTCTTTATGGTTTCTTGCTGTCCTCTATAATGGGGAATCCCCCTCTATGTGGGGGATCAATGCCAAAAACAATGGACTTGATATCGAGAGAGAGAGAAACTGCTTAAAACTTGAGGTTTGAGAGTCCTTATTAATGTGAAAGTAACAAAGGCCCATTTACTAACTGGAGGAGGCGAAGGTTGGAAGGCTGTTACAACCTGCTGTCAGGCACTGTATGGGGAGATTTTGTTCAAAACAAGTCTACTTGTCAATATTTGGTGTTCCTCCAATACAACAGTTGATCTTCAGTGACTGCAACAGAATTATTGCTGATGTTTGGATTTTTTTCCCTAACAGGACTACAAAGTTCCATTTGTTCTGTAAAATGACTACTTGGTTCTTAATTATTTGGTATCAGGACTTTCAAGAAAGAAAAGAAAGATCACAAAAAGGAAATTCGTATTGAAATATTAAGAACATTACTCTGGCATTTGACTATTACTGTATGCCAAAGAAAAATCCATGGGTACATTTTGTTATGCATAAAAAGAAAGATACAGTAAATTAAACCATTGATTTAAATTGGGAAAGATTTTTGAGGTTAGATAGCTAGCAAAAAGGAGGTTTGACCTGTGGCTGTTGCAACCTGCTTGAGCAACTCTGAGTATCATTGTTGACACTCCTCTTCCTGCCAAACTAGCAAGCATTTGTCACTTCCAGCTTCCTCTTGTTGCATTTATTTTAGTAAAACAATGCCCGTTCTAAAATATCATAAGAAATGGTCATATTTTCTTCTATTAACGTTTTATGAATAATTAATTCCACAGTCAAGACCCTGTGTACCTAGTTTCAGCCTGGAAAGAATTTTTATGAGATTTATAAGGGCTACAAAATTAGGGGGTTTAGTGGAGATGCTATCTTAAATTAATTATAGCACTGCTGGCAGGCACCATTATACTGTAATAGTTTATGAAAATTCCCAGATTGATTATATCAATTGTAATATGACTTTTTATGTTTTGTTCTAAAAATACTCATAATTTTTAGTGAGTTCAATGTGACTTACATACGAATCAGCACAGAGGACACCAGGAGGCAACTTGGGAGAAAGCATCAGCAGTCACAACAGACTGATTTGGTTTCAGCGGTGCTTTCTGAATCCTACTGCATTTAGTGGTGCTGTTTTATTTTTAAAATTTTTTCTTCTCCTCTCTCCCCTGCCCCCGTGAAGAGACATGCCAGTAAACAATTCTGTATCTCTATAATCCACCTAGCCACCAAAGTAGTATAGGTGGCTGACTATCACTAGATGGCAACTAACTTTTGCAAAAAAACTCTGATCATTTTGATAGTGTAGAAACAAATGTTAAACTAGACTTATCTTTCTAGCATAGAATTTAAAACTTTCAGTTGTAAGGGACCTCTGCAAATCTCTATTCCAGCTCCATCTCAAAGTAGGTTTAATTAGATCTGATTTTGAAGGACATTGTGCAGACAAGTTTTGAGTATCTCCAAGGATGGAGATTCCACCACCTCACTTGGACACCCGTGCCAGCAACTGATTGTCCTCATAGTGAAGAATTTTTTTCTGATCTCTAATCAGAATTTCCCTTGTTTCAACGTGCCAGCATTGCATCTTGTCCTATCAGTGTGCACCTCCTAGAAGGGTTTATCTCTGTCTTCTCTCTGCCCTCCCATTAAGCAGGTGAAGTCAGCAAAATGGTCCCCCTCAGCCTCCTCTTATTGACAGTGAACAAACTCGTTTCTTCCAGCCTCTTCTCATAGGGTATGTCCTCTACTTCTCTGACCACTTATATGACAATGCCTTCCTTGTATTGGGAACCCAGCTACAAACCTGACACAAATACCACAGTGAAAGGATGGACCCTCGACCTGCAGGGTGCACTTTTGCTAATAAAGACCACTATGTAGTTAACCTTCTTTACTACAGTTGCATACAGCTCACTCACATTCAACAGGTCCACCAAGACCTCCAGGTTCTTTTCTGCTGTAGTCTGAAAAGTAGCCCTCTGCAGTTTATCAGTCACCTTCCTCAACTAGCTATGGCCCACAAACTTTAGCTCAAAGAATCATAGAATCACAGAATCATGAACAGTCAGGTTGGAAGGGACCACAGTGGGCCACCTGGTCCGGTCTCCCAGCTAGCAGGGTCATCCCAGAGCACATGGCATATGATTGCATCCAGATGGTTCTTGAATATCTCCAGTGAGGGAGACTCCATAACCTCTCTGGGCAATCTGTTCCAGTGCTTGGTTACTCACATAGCAAAGAAATTCTTCCTCATGTTCAGATGGAACTTCCTGTTCATCAATTTCTGCCTGTTGCCACTTGTTTTATTGTTTTGCACCACCAAGAATAGCCTGGCTCCATCCACCTGGCACCTCCCTTCAGATACAGTGACAGGTCTCCAAATACATCCTGTGCCATTGATTACAACCGTCAGGGATCTGCCGTTCAGCCAGTTTTCAATCCACTTCACTGTCCACTCATCCAGTCTACACTTCCTGAGTTTGCCTATGAGGATCATAGAAAGCACAGACTATACATATATTTTAGGAAGAGATGAATTATAGATTAGAAGTGCCAGTTTCTCACCACTGGCTGCAGCACTAATTTGCGTAAGGACAGATACAAGTGGACAGATTCTGCCCCATGTATACACTTGCCTGGGTTCCCATTCTTTCCGTCTATAAGCAAGTGTGATTTGGCCCATTTTCTTATACACAAAACAAACCATTTGAGCAATATCCAATATGCCTAATAACATTCATATCTTGCTCAAGATTAGTCTTTGGACAAACTTGCTGCTTACATTACTAAGCATAATCCCAACATCTGTACAAATGCTAAGACCATATCCATGGCGATGCCCTTTTCCTGGGCAAAGCATATTTTCTTCCTGTACCTCTACAACTGACTACTTCAAAACAGAAATAGGAACTGCCTAGATTTATAGCCTGATTATATACTCAGTATGGAATTCTGACTCAGACAAAGTAAATGGGAGAAGTCTACCTAGTCAGCCATAACACCTCAGTTTGTTCTTGAGTTTACAAAGCTGAAGGAATGCAGACAAAGAAACTTCTACAGCTCTTGATTTTACTTAGACATACATAAAAAATTAGTGTAATCAACTTTGTAGCTAGAAAAAATACCTTTACATTCCTTGACTGACTTAGAATAAGAGTAGTTAAAGGTTCTAGTTTGTTAAGGCCAGCCCCACAAATCTGAGAACAATCCCACACAAACATCTTCACAAGAAAAGTATAATGCATTTTTAAATTTGAAAATTCACAAAAAAATTCTCATCTCTCTCAAATCTTCTATATGTCTGCTACTCTAATTTTAATGAGTCAGTGAAAATATATTTATATAACTTTCTTTTCTCATTATTTTGAAAAGAGGGAGGAAAATGTCTTCAGTATTTGTCAAAAACATGAGCAGTTGTATTACATCTTAGTGTAAAGGTTCTTCAGGCTACACTTCACAAAAAACCTCTTTGAAATGGTAAAAAAATGGTTTAAAGCATCATGCCATTATTTTAGAGCTAAAGAGTTAAATGTTTTATACAGGAACATCAAAACCATATATGCTTCAAACACCCAACATTTTTTTAATGGCTTTCAGATAAAACAATTTATTTATGCAATTAACAACAACATGCAATTTCTAATAATTAGCCGATAATAGTTATCCACAAAGTACTTTATAGAATTGCCTTCTGAACTGCATTCATTCTGTAGGGAACCACTGAAAATTAGACTATAAAATTATCAGAAAATGTACTGCATTAACAAGAATTTTCTGTATTTTGTTTCCCCTACAGATTTATGGACTTGAATATTTATAAACATTTGTTTTCAGGGAAAGACATCAGGTCGTATCACCTCACGTTTATACAAAGAAAAAAATATTGCAGCAGCTTTTTCTGAAAGGTTATATTAAACTAATATTATTCAGCAGAAATATGTGAGAGTATATTCATATTGCTGTTTTGCAAAAATAGATATAAAAATATCTGTTAATTTGTTCTCAAATTATAATAAGTTTGGGGCATTTTAATTGAGTTCGCGCTTTTGAGCTTTTTCTGACGTAAAAAAACCGTGGCTGGAAACAGCATTTAGGTGAAGGTTCAAGCTTTCACCTGATTTGAGACCCCTGAATCTAGAGATGAAGCCCCTTGCTAGTTTATGATAAAGTCAAGAAGGCTGAGAGCAGCTTTAGGTGGGAGAATTGGATGCCCTCAATTCAACAAGGTTGATACAGCTCCATTTAAAATAAAGGTTCCATTTTACTAAGTCCAGGAACAGAAGATTACTACAATCTCTCTCCTCATTTGCTCATAGGTTGCAGAAGAATTAGGCTCTGAGAGAGAATCATGCCTCTGACTTCCACTGGCACAAGTACACTTTGGAGAAAATTGAAAGATCTTTTTTGTCGTTTTCTTTTAGTTATGGCTAATGGTATGAATGAGTGCTAGAAAGAAAGAGCCAAAGGGTTTTTTCCTGACCTCGATAAGCTGGTATCATTAAAACACAGAAACATTTTGAAATTTACAATTAAGTATTTATCTATATCTGTATAAACAGAATTTGTTTTCTTTGTTCTCAGATATCTACATCTCTGATCTATCTGGACTTCTGGAATTAACTTCTAAGCAGGGTTCTGAGTGTTGCCTGTTGTACAATTGAGTCCACTGTAGACCAGCCACAACACAGAGGGAAAGTGACAAATAATCATTCTGCCAACATGTTTTCTTGGTATTAAAGGATAGGCTAATCCAATAACATTGCAGAATTTGAAGAACGTTATTTATTTATATTAGTACAAAAGAAAATATTCTTCAAGTGCTCATGCTGCTTTGTGCCTGCCAACTCAGGAAGGTGGTGAAATACCATCCAGTCCTAGAAGGAACGGCACAGATAAAGCCAACAAAAGCAGGTTAATAATGTAAAACTGAAAAGTTAAGCTTTGCTTTGAAGAGAACAGGGAATAGTGGTGAGCTGCTGTAGCTATTAGGACGAGTTCCTGAACTGATACCAATTAATGTGAACTTTCTCTGCCTTAGAAGACATGACTTCTGATCATATGATGAACTTTCTCAGAATAGCTGATGTAGAAACTAGTAATGATTATGAACTGGAACTTCAGGGCAAAAGGATGGGACAATGAGAAGCATATATGTTTAATCAGAAAGACAAAGAAAAGGGGAAAATAAAGTTAAAATATTTGAAAAACTCATAGTGAAAGAAATTTAAATTTAGGAATGAGGTGAAAAATGCAGAGACAAAAAGGTAAATGGTATTTTATTTAGTAAAATTATATTGGATAATCATACATTTATTCATCTTGTGGAGTGTTTATTTCAGAGTTACTATTGTGCATTGATAATGTTCCTGGTTTTTGTGACAATGATGAAGAATAATGTGGCTTTAAACAGGGGGAATGAATGTCAGAGTATTCTGAAGAGGAAGTTCCCCCACTACTCTGGCAGTTACCATCATTTCCTCTCACTTGAACCATATAAACATGCTTTGCACGATAACCTTCACATTCTTCCAACAGTTGCTCTGTTTTTTTTAAGTTGATATCACATCTGGGAAAGTCACAATGTGCCTGTGAGTTCTTGGGACTCCCAGAGCCTGTGCAGATTCCTTATGAAAGTATTTCTGAATAACTCATGCATTTTCTAAAAACAAAAGCCAATTATAATAGAAAAAGGTAATACTTGACTTTTCTTTAATCTTAGTTAGGCCAATAATTCTGTTTGTATGACATGTACTGTGTTTTGTTCCCAGTCAGTACACCAATTCTATCATGTATTACCACTAACCAAACAGGATGAACTAAATGTTCAGGCCTTTTACCTGTGTAGTAAGTCCTCCTTGTGTTGGTAACTCTGAAATACTTATGAGTACAAATTCTCTCAATTATCTGTCATAGAAGGTTGATTTCATACTGGTTACTTAGGGACCTAGTCTAAGATCCTTGTTCCTACAAAACACACCAAAAAATGGTTAGCTCCAGGAAACTGAGTTTCAGCACATAACCAAGGTACCAGTACTGCACTTTCATAACATGTATTTTCCTCACTCTGTAAGCAAAAAGTTTAAATTTAAGGTTATAATTTGGGCATCTGAGTACTTGTCTACATGAGGAAATATAAATATTCATGAATCAGTCATTGCTCTAAGTTTTAGCAGAAGCTGGGACATCAAGATTTTACATTTTCATATAGTCCAACCAGGGCAGATGCAAATCAGCTAATTCTGTACATCTGAACTTTAGCTTCAAAACTTCTTATGGAGCCCAAGAGGGAGAGATGAAGTCAAGCATTTTATATTTGGCCCAGTCTGAGTTCACAAGACCCCTCAGTATCAATGTCATGTCCAAAGCTAGTTGGCTTTAAAATCCCCCAAATATGGAAAGCACTTAACACCTTGTAAAAAAACCCATCATAACCTTTTATCCCTGCTACAAATCTATGGTATATTTTCTCTGTGACCTAAATTGTTGATAAGATTACTTGATAAGGCAGAAACAATGTAGCAGAAAAAAAATGGTGTCACTTTCAAGCTCTTGCAGACATATATATGTGTTACCATACAGTACTCTCACAAGAAGACAGGAGAGCAGGTTAGAGATGAAGCATGATCAAGATTAATTTGGCTACCACTTATCTTTTCCAGAGCTGTCTCTTTTCTTTCATTAAGAAATATTCAGAGAACACCTCATTTTACCTAGCCTGATGAAATAAGCCTTCTACTTTCTTACTGACCACTTTCAAAAGCACTTTTTAATTTATTAATTCTTCCTGTTTCTAGTCTCAGACTTATGTATAAAACCACTTTGTTTTTTCTGGTTCTTCTTGAAAAAATTACTATGCATCTGACCCAATATAAATAGTTTGAGCAGCCAAATACGCTATCCTTTTTGGTAGATGTAGTAAATGAATGACTGACAATTTTACTCATATACATAATGTTGTTTTCTTCTAAAGTAGGGGGTTTTTTTACATTTTTCCTCCCATATCCATGCTAGCATGCTTCGAGAAAAAACTAAACATATGTCCCTCTTCCCATTCTGAATATTTTTCAGCATGAAAAATTTGTTGACCATGGTAAAAAATATCTTTCCTGATGGAGCTATCACTGCACAGTGGCATTTCTACCATTCCAAGTTATGCTTGGCCTTATGACAGACCAAGAAGTCAAACAAGTAGCGGATGCTGCTTATCTCTATACTCTGTACCAGAATTCAAGACATAATATAAAACATTCATTTCTAATGAGTTCAACAACAGCATCTTTAATCAAACCGAGTAAAGCAGCAATTTTTATAGCAACTGCTAGTGAAAGAGCATATGTGGGTGAAAAAATTCTCACTAAATACTTGGATCTGCATCTGTCTTCCCCTTAACACACAGTCTTTTGCTGAACCCCAATACTATTTAACTGGAATGTTACGCAATATGATAGCAAATATCTAGTCTGCTTCTGCATTAATAAACACATTGTAGAATGATTAAAAAGGGTGGAGATTTTCTCTTGGCCCAATCAAGTAGCAATTTCCATTTGTTAAAATCTTCTTTTTGGTTCCCAAATCAGATATCCTTTTACCACAATGCAGTGGTGGCGAATCCAAAACCCTTCACTCTTGTCACGCAACTTTTCTACTGATAACTGCTTTGATTCACCTCCTGTGAGTTAATCTGCTCTACAGTTAATCTAGTTACTACAGTTCTTTGCTCCTATATCATGTGAATCCAAAGATAAGGAAGAGAGCAATACCATTTCTTTCAAAACTCACATATACTTGAAAACCAAATTCTGTGCTCAAATAGCCAGTTAGTCAGAATGCTTCAAATTAATATTATCACTCATGATCAGCAAATTGCGGGAATAGATGCTGGGGCCTGTACTATTAGCATTTTCATTAATGACCTGAACAATGGGTGTAAGTGTAACCTCAGTACTGGTGATACAAAACAGGCAGGACTAGTTGATTGGCCAAAGGGTTGTGATGACATTCAGAGGGACTTTGACATGCTGGAGGAATGGGCCAACATGAATCTCATGAAGTTCAACAAAAGGAAATGAAAAGTCTTGCCCCTGGGGAGGAATAACTCCATACACTAATAGGTGATGGGGTCTACAAACTAGAAATCACCTTTTCAGAGAAGGACCTGGGGACACTGGTGGACAGGCTGACCTTGAGTCAGCAATGTGCCGTTGCAGAAAAAAGGGCCAAGGGTCTCCTGGGATACATTAAGAGGAGTGTTGAAAGGATGAGTGTGCTCAGCACTAGTGCAAAACATCTGGAGTGCCGAGTCCAGTTCTGGGCTCCCTGATACAAGAGAGACATGGACAAGGGCAGGACCATTAAGGACCATTCAGAGCACCTGTTACACAAGGAGAGTGTGAGAGACCTAAGAGCGTTTAGACTAGAGAAGGTTCTAGGGGGATCTTGTCAATGTCTGATCAGGAAGGGGGACTAAAGAGACAGACATTCTTTTCAGTGGTGCCCACTGAAAGGCAATGGGCAAAAATTGAAATATATGAAATTCAACTTGAACATATGAAAAAAATTATTGTGAGAGTGGCTAAACACTGGATCAAGCTACCCAGAGAAGCTGTGGAAATATCCTTGGATATATTCAATACCTGACTGGATGAGATCCTGACTAACCAGCTCTTTACCCTGCTTTGAAATGGAGGGCTGGACTACGCCATCTCTAGAGGTCCCTTCCCACCTCAACTATTCCATGATTAATTATGGGGAGCTAGATATGGTCTTAACTGTATCTTGCTCCACTGTCATAGGAGACATGCTTATACACTTTTCTCTTGTTTTCAACTACATGCTTTTCAAGTTGCCCGCAGCTGCAGATAGCTTTGGTAGGACTTCATTAGGCTTGCTTCTATTTAGAATTTCCTTCTGGTTTCTTTTTGCTTCCTTCAACTTTTCTTTACCTGTCTTTGAAAGTCTAGTACACAATCCGTTTCATTACATTCCTGATTTTTTTTTTTGCTGTTTTAAATGCTTGCATTTAAATTGTATCTTTCTTTTTATTTACATCTGTTTGAAACTGATACCTCTGACCTTTGGTAAACTCACTGCTTCTTAGAAATATCATATTTTATTACAGTTTTTTTTTTATCTCCTCTGTATCTTTTCTCCTTCCTTGCCTCACTGTTTTTCTTTTGTTTATTTTTTTAATTCATGTCCCTTCAATTCTCTCCAGTGCATGATTGCAGTCTAAGGAAAATAATTCAAGAAATATCAGCTATTCAAAGAAAAACTTTTTTTAAGTGTGTAGTTGAAGGACTAGGAATAATAAGAAGACGTAACTTGCAGTTGTCCAAATCTCTCTGAGAAGGAGCCGAATTTCCTATTGTTTAAGAAATTACCTCTGTTCCTACCACAATTCTCAAGACAGGGAACTGATAGACTATAGTCAAGGTATGAAATCATCAATGTCAATTTCAACAAGCTTCCATACCACTTTGTAGAGGAAGACTACTATGGAGAGGAAGTTTCCTGACCACCATGAAGTATTAGAAGACTTGACAGAATTTTTCTTTCAGGTAACTCCTAAAAAAATGATGTCTTTAGATACTAATAAAAATAATTATTTCTAGTAATAGACATAATAAACATTGTTTCTTCTTCACCTTTAGATTAATTTACAAAAAATTGACTTTTTCAACCATAAAAAATTATTTAAATCAATAGAAAAGATAAAAACACTGAAAGTGCAAACAGCTCAAAATGGGATGAGGAACGTGCCAGACTGGATCAGACTTTTACAGCAATGTATCTTCTTCCTGTTCTTTTCAGTTATATTGTTCTAGATTACATGGTTATTTTGGCCTAATGTACAGGTGCAACATTATTTTCCAAATAATTAAGATCATAGAAAATATTGAAGACTTGGTCCTTGCTGGTGCCTTCAGGTACACAACATAAATCATCATCTAGTAGCATATTTTTAAGTACGCGCAGAGATGAGCACTACGAATCAAAGATACAAATCTGTCCCTTACTGGTCCTGGATTGTTTATTACTGTCTTTGTTGGATTTAATGAAAAGACCATTAAATAATGTTGTAAGTGCAATTATTTCCTTGTTCTACTCATCTTTGAAGTTAAAAAAATTCATTAGAAGGCTTTGTTCTTTATCTTTTGCTGCAAACACTTTTGTTTATGCCTGGTAATGTCACTGTGTGTTTAAGTGTTTAACATTCTTGGGCCTGACAGAAATGTAGAAGAAGGAGAAATGCAATGTAATATGCTACTGTTACTTTAACAACTGCTCTTATCATTATGTGTCTTTCAGAAATGGATACTCACCTTTATATAAAGACAAGGGAAGATCTCTGACTTTCTTCTTCACAAAAACATTTGGAGTTAAGGAGGAAAACCTTCACAGAAAATGCAGCATTTCACAAAACAAAGGTAAAAAATTGCATAGAACCCATAATACCTGTATAAGAAAATATAATGGATACTTAAAGTTCTAATCATTATCCGATGGCACACTAATAAATGAGTTCAAATAGGGTCATTTGGATGGCTGGCATCTTATTCACAGGACTGCAAAATGAGATTCAAGAATACATAGGTGAATTATCAATATGGCCACTAGGAGCTCATCTACGTAATATCATCTAGCCTCTGCCCCAGTTACCTACTCTGAATACAAAAATTAGAAGAAGCGGAATTCAGTTTTGTTGACTGTCAGATTCAATAAGATTAGGTTGCATTCAGCAAAACTGAAAATTACTCACTGCAATAAAGAAAATCCATTTTTTTCAGGGTGTTGAACACTATACCTGAAAAAGAACTGTATTTGTTCATGTGTTACCCAGAGGGCTCCACTCAACTGAGACTCTGTTTGGAACAGAAGTGGAAGACCTCAGAGACACAAGTCGTAGAATCATATGATGGAGTATGTAGCATTCTTCCATGTTCTTTCATCTTTGATGTCCTTTCATCATCCTGTCTAAGTTTCTCCCTTCCAGCTGGATAGGAAATGCTTTTAGGAAAGTAGAAAGTAAAGGGCAATGCTGGCTTTCCATCATTATGGAAATAGCCTCTTTGAAATAGTAAAAATGGTCAACTAAGAATAAAATGTGGAAAAACTGCAAAAATTTAATCTGTCATAAAACTATTTAACAGATTTGAGTCACACGTTTCCAGATTTTTTTTTAAACAATAAGGGCTCAGAAGTAAGAAATAAACCAGTCATTGAGGGGAGACCTCATTACAGTCTACAACTTCCTCATGAGGGGAATTGAAGGGGCAGGCACTGATCTCTTCTGTATGGTGACCAGTGACAGGACCCGAGGGAATAGCCTGAAGTTGTGCCAGGGGAAGTTTAGGTTGGGTATTGTAAAAAGGTTCTTTACCCATAGGGTGGTTGGGCACTGAAACAGGCACCTCAGGGAAGTGATCACAATATGAAGTCTGACAGAGTTTGAGAGGAGTTTGGATGATACTCTCAGGCACATGGTGTGACTCCTGGTGATGGTCCTGTGCAGGGCCAGAAGTTGGACTCAATGATCCTTGTGGGTCCCTTCCACCTTGGCATATTCTGTGATTCTATGATTTAATGAAAAATGATCTCTCATTAGTAACTCGTTCTTTCTACGGTTATCGGTTGCCTATGGGAGTTTATTTTAGTGCATACTGGATGTTTGATTTCTCTTACTTGAAATAACAGATATTTCAGCTGCAATTCTCACTGTGCACATCTTGAAAAGGATCATACTTTCACTGGTATTAATATACTGTGAATTAGTATACCTTCAATATTTTAGGAGCCATATTAGGAATTAGGTTCCTAAATACATTTGTAGAACATGCCCTGATTTATTAAAATAAACCAAAGAAAATTTATTTATAAAGCAGTAGCAGTAGTGGAAGTGTTGACAATGACAATGGTAACAACAACAACAACAATAATAATACAGTTAATGTCAAGGAACTATGCAAACATTACTTTCTGTCACCTGAAGAAACAAAGTTGCATTAGTAAATACAGTTACTCTTGTAGATTTTTTAAAAATTTATTTAATAAAGCTGCCAGAATAGAAAATTTAAATGATGCCTTAAGGTCCTTAATAAAAGAGAAGTTCAATCTTAGTGGTACATCCATTACTTGCCTATTAAATATTTTCTTCTGATGGCACAGTTAGTCAGCTTGCAACACAGAAATCTTTGCTGGTGAAGATTGGAACTTTCTGTACCTGTTGGTACAATATTAAGGGATCACTATCAAAATGATGTTTAAGCCTGTTGTTTATTCATGAGTTGTAAATGTTCGGCTTGGATGACAAAATACATCAAGCATCTGAAAATAATGCCCAGGGTTTTCTGGAGGAAGAACTATGACTTCTGAAACTATCTTTTTTGATTTTTAGGCATTCATGATGTAATATCAAGTTCTCTGTGTTAGATTTTCTTTCTGCTTTTGAAAAATGTCTTTATCCTCTCTCTTCCTCAGAAAAAAAATAAATCTTTTTTTCATTTTTTTTTCATTTTGTTTCCCTATCTAAAATTAACTGGCCACAATATAAAACTTAAAAGATATTTTAAAAAAGTATTTCTGTAAATATTATATTTTCTAGCATGTGCAAAATCTTGGAATAAAAGAGAAGTATAAACACTAAAATCTATCAGTTATACATTCTTGCTCTCATGAAAGAAATGAAATTGTATAGATATGCACATCTCAGGAAAGCAAATCTGTCCTTTCAGAAGCCTAGGAGAATGTATCAGATAGAACTAAAATGCTTTTATATTACCATATTTTCCTGTATATAGCCTGCTACTCAGATAACCTGCACCTCTTTTTGAAAATAAATTCTCATACAACCCACAACCTCAGATAACCTACAACTGTCTCCTCCTTTCCTTTCCAAGGCATCTTTGTATCTTGCAAATTCCCCTAGAGGTTTCTTTTTGTGGTGGAAGGAAAACAGGGAAAGTAATAGAGGTGAAGAATATGATGGGCTTTAAAAGGAAAAAGAATAATTTGTGGTGAATCAGAGGCTTAGGGAGGACTGGGAAAGAAGAAACTCTGAAAACAGTTTTTCATAATATTGCTAGCGCTTATGGACAACCTTAATTCTGAAAAAGTGGGACTTTTATTACTTTCAACAGCTCATCTGGGTTCTAGCACTTAAAAATACAGAATTTGTTTTCCAGCTACACTGCATTTCAAACTTCAGTCACCCTTTTAAACTTGAAGGTGAAACTGACCATCTAAGTACACTGTCATATTTCCTAAGGCAAAACCAAATAAAAAATCTGCTATAAATACTCAAAGAAAATATTAAAGAAGGCTGCTTGTTTGTAGTGGAGCTCACAGGTAAAAAGTAGACCATCCATTAACATGGAGCAGAGCACGTGCAAGGTCCAGTTCTGTGACAACAGGCACTGCTGGAGGCAGAGGGGTTTTCTTACTAAGCAAAATTGCTTACACCTGGGAAACGGAGAGGTGTGGAGAACAGAAAAGAAGTGAAAAGAGAGAAAGAAGAGAAAGAGAGAGAGAAAGAGACTGAGAAAGAAAGAAAGAAAAAGAAAGAAAGAAAGGAAGAAAGAAAGAAAGGAAGAAAGAAATAAAAAGAAAGAAAGGAAGAAAGAAAGAAAAAGGAAGAAAGAAATAAAAAGAAAGGAAGAAAGAAAAAGAAAGAAAGGAAGAAAGAAAGAAAAAGGAAGAAAGAAAGAAAAAGAAAGAAAGAAAAAGGAAGAAAGAAAGAAAAAGAAAGAAAAAGAAAGGAAGAAAGAAAAAAAAAGGAAGAAAGAAAGAAAAAAAGAAAAAGAAAGAAAGAAAAAGAAAGCTTAATGAAACCATCAGGGTATGCAGTAAAACTAAGACATCCAGCGATGTTCTTCCCCATAACCTTTTTCCTATCTGTATGCACCTCCCATCATATTTCTATGTTATCAGTAGGCTGCAAGCAAACTGGGGCTGGGCCAAGTAAGCTTTCAGTTTACACTATGCTTGTAAATATATATAATAATAAGACATAAAAGCAGGAACAAACTGGTAAACATAATAAATAATAAGAAAAATAGCCTGCGGCTTCTACCAAAAGCTCTGAAAAGTAGAGGGCACATCTTACGCCTCTCCAAACCCAACTGAAAGTACTCACTATGTGGTTGAAGCTAACCATTCTTTATGTACTGTCTCATGTCTGCTTTATTATACAGTCTTACTGGTAAGCAAATGGTTTCTGTGTGACTAATAAAACTTTTTATCTTCCAGATACTAAATTAAATGGTGCACCATTCTTTACCAATTCAGATCAATTCTAACCCCAGTAAAAGCAATGAGCTGACTTTTGTAGGAGGACAGAGTTTGGCCTTTTCCTTTCTTTCCTTTCCAGTTCAAAATAGAAGGTGGCATGGCTGTCCTGGTGCAGTAATGGTTTCTGGCTTGTTCCTAGCCTACTAATTTTATTTCAGGTACAGCAGAAATGCTTGACTCAAACTTGAAACCAATGTGTCAATAATATCAAATATCTTAATGGATTCCAGAATTGGATCTCTAACATCTACAATACATACAGTGGTGTGGAGAAATCTAAGTGGTTCAAATGACACCAAGGCTAATGCAGTGATTTCAGTTATGTTCAGAAAAGTGACCGTGGTTGCTCATAGTCACTCAAGACCTCTAATATATGCTCAGTTTAAAACTGTGTTGTCAGAATGTTATACATTCTGACTACCAACACTTAATGCTGAATTTCTACATTTTCACATCCTCACAGTCAAGCCTCCAGATGTCAAAGCAGGTCTCTTGTTCCAGCTGTGCAAATCCATAAACTACACTTGGGCAACTTAAATTGCCTTTAATGGCAGTGTAATGTAATCAGTTCTATTGACAATGAACAAGAAAATAAACAAATAAACAAACCCCACACCAAGCCCAATGTCTTTTAGGCACATTGGCTATGTGGGGGTTAAATATTTTTCCTACTGATGCCAGAAGAGATTACTAAATAAATGGGGAATAAAAAGATTTCACTTTGATATCGCATATGTCATTAACTTGCTATAGAAAATAACCAAATGAAATTAAACTATATTGATTTTACAATATAGTGCTGAATTTCTTTCTCAATATGAATATCCAGCTTATGTAGTATTTCCTCAGTATGTCTGCTGAAGAATCTCCAGCCAAGGATAATGCATCTGTACACTTCATGGTATGAGAGAGTTTATTTCCAAGCTAATTATAAGCCATGCATTATCCACTTAGTCACCAGCAATACAGTTTTAATTATTATTTTGTAGTACTGCATTCATTGTGATGGCAAATGTTGCTTTTTCTATAATGATGGAAAGGTCTGGGCTGTGTGTGTAGGAAACTTCCATTATTCCACTGCAATTCAATGAAGAGCATCAGTGTCTTCACACTCATTGTTTGAATTTTATTGTTTGAGAGTGTGCTCATGTGGATATGAGAATGACAGAAGACTGATTTTATTGTACTGTCTTGGGAATACACCTACAAATGGTGTAGGTGTTTTTTGCCTTGTGGTATCAATAGCCCTGAATTAGACATCTAAAAAGTGAACCCAATTTCTTCCCAGATAGGAGTTAATAACTTTTGAGTCCCCTATCCAGGATGAGTACTCTTAATTGTGACACAATGGAGGATAAACAGGAGAGGGCAGGATAAATACAGTAGCAATAACTAACAGATTTCTGCAACGGATAGTAACTTGATTAGTAAAAGCTTTGATGATGAAAAAATTGGTTAGGTGCTAACCAAGAAGCCATGAAACACCACATTTGGATTTTGCGTGTCTTCCAAACTAACTTCTAGGTCTAGCTCTAGGACTGATACCTACAAAGTGACTTGGTTACTGCAAGGGCCCATGTCACAATGACTGGGGGGATATCACAACTGTAATTTAAAATCCCTTGACCATACCTGCATCTCTGCTAGTAGATATTTCTTCAAACTGTTCTTAAACAAGTAAAGTTCTGAGGATTAATATGTAAAATAAGAGACAAATTCACAGTGGAATTCATAAAAGTGAGGGTAATGAAGAAGGAACTGTCAGAGACAGCAAGTAGTAAATTCCGGGAACAAGTATGTGACTTAGCACACTGTCACTCTAGTCAGTACCTCCCTTCTTTTGAGTTTCCTACCCACTGTTCTTTTCCCTGTAGGCAGATAACCGAAACACCAAAGCAGGTCCTGATTGTCCCACTCTACTCTGTACTGGCTCGGCCTCACCTTGAGTATTGTGTGCAGTTTTGGGCACCACAATATAAAAAAGATATTAAGCTATTAGAAAGTGTCCAAAGGAAGGCAATGAAGATGGTGAAGGACCTTGAGGGGAAGCCACTTGTATGAGGAGCGGCTGAGGTCACTTGGTCTGTTCAGCCTGGAGAGGAGGAGACTGAGGGGAGACCTCATTGTAGTCTACAACTTCCTTGTGAGGGGAAGAGTAGGGGTTGGTACTGATCTCTTTACTCTCATGACCAGTGACAGGACTTGAGGAAACAGCATGAAGCTGAGTTAGGGGAATTTTAGGTTAGATATCAGGAAAAAGCTTTTCACCCAGAGGGTGATTGAGCAGTGGAACAGGCTCCCCAGAGTAGTGGTCACAGTACCAAGCCTGTCAATTTGTGGGGTGTTGTGCTCAGGGCAAGGAGCTGGACTCAATGATCCTGATGAGTCCCTTCCAACTCAGCATAATCTATGATTCTAAGATTTCTTTCCAGAACTGAGTAGGAATAATTTATTTCTTTTATAATAATTCTATTGTAAAATACATAATAGAAAAAGGAAAACCGTGGCAAAAGGCAAAATAACATGGGCTTACAGCACTCCACTATCCTCTGTGATCTTATAAGAATTTATCAAAGATATCCTTAAAAGATCAAGGTAAAATTTTTGTCCAAATCTAATCTAAATCTCATAGCACTGAATTTTACATGTGTTATTTCCTTTCTACCCATGTATACAGAGGCTTTTTATATGCATAAAGACTGCTGGCAGTTTTCCCTCTGCTCTTTTTTGCTTGGGATGAAACAACCCAAGACTTCTATTTTTTCTCACAGTACAAATTTCCTTGAAATTGAGACAACCTGGTTGCAAACTAGCTAGTCTAGTCTGCGTTTGTCTAGTCTATGCATGTCTTCTGTGCATTACTCAATACTACACACGATATCTACCAAAGCTGTTTTTTTTCGGTTCTGAGAAGAGTAAAGGGACTACTCCACATTACATTTTTTAGAAGACAGTATTATATTTGTTTTTCTGCAACTATGTGACATTGATGAGTCACATTTGGTGTCTTACCTTTATCTGATGCCTCAAACTCTTTTCCATAGCTACTAATTAACCAGTCCTCCTCCATTCTGTCATTTCTGCTGCAGATTTTCCAAAATGCATTATTTCCCTTGCGCCCCTTTTGAACTGCACCCTGGTTGGGTTTTTCCTGTCACCTAATTTGAAAAAAAGAATTTTGAATTCTAAGACCATTCTCCAATGCAGTTAAAAATGTCTAGGAGATTGATTTCAATTTCATAATCAACAAGTGCTTTCCATATAGATGCACTGGTTATTACATGAAATACAGTAACACAGGCAATGCTATATGCAGATGAAATACAGTATCACAAGTCTATTGCAAAGAGAGGAAGTTCTTTTCCACTTTTCTTTTGAGGGAGCTGTCAGGAAGTGGTAATTTTTTTGTTTCTTGTGATGATTTGTGTGAAGTCCAATGTGATCTTTAGGTGACACAAATGGAATCTGGGATTAGAGTCTAAGATACTGCCAGAGTGAAACACTTATGAACAGGCCTCTATTCAGACCTTTCACCACCTGGCTTTGAAAATCTAGATATCTACTCTTCCTTCTCATCCGTTTTTATATATTACAGATAGTGGTATTTCTTAAAATAGGCAATCAATATATATAACAGAATATTATGAGTTGAAAG
This sequence comes from Neopelma chrysocephalum, assembly GCF_003984885.1. Classification (NCBI taxonomy): domain Eukaryota; kingdom Metazoa; phylum Chordata; class Aves; order Passeriformes; family Pipridae; genus Neopelma; species Neopelma chrysocephalum. Next base: position 27,062,602 of record NW_020897695.1, read on the forward strand.
GGACCCACAAGGATCATTGAGTCCAGCTCTTAAGTGAATGACCCATACGAGGATCAACCCACAACCTTGATGTTATTAGCACCATGCTCTACCAACTGCTAATACTAGTACTTCTCCTTGTACTTTGATGTCTGTGTCTGCAGCTATAGTATTTACTAAAGTTGTTGGTTATCCTGAAGGAAAGAAAAAGCAGCAAGGGTATCTAGTTTAATTATGAGCAGAGAGTTAATTTGTTTGACCAGATATGCTGCACACCATTAATTATGTTCCCGTGTGCAAATCCATGTTATTAAATATTCATTACTTCTAACAATTTACAGTGTACTAAGCTTCATATTTCAATATAACTCATCAATTGAAAAATAAGAACTTGTTTAAGCTATAAACACAATTCATATAAATACAAGTTTCTGAACCATATGAAAATGAATATTAGCTGTCTCATGAAGATAATATCTGATATGGAAGTATTGATGATTTTGTAAGGCTGTGTACTAAGATGAAATGCCTTTTAATTTTTAAATAACAGGATCAAATTTTTTCCTGACTCTACCAAAGTCAATGGAGCTAACTCTATATACATGAACATGGCAGAATTTCACTCCATTTGATGAAAAAATTTACATAAATAGATATTCTACAGTGCTAGTCCAATATTATCATGGTAAATATTTCACTTGCACTTTTTATGGTCAGAAAAAATTAACACTGTTAAACAGTAAGGCAGGTATTCATATACCCAATATACCAAGTAAACAAACATTGTTTTGAACAAAGTGAAATCTGAGGGTCTCCCACAGCTGGAAGTTTCTTTTTTCTGATAAGTTCTTAAAATAAATATGAGAAAAGAAGCAGGATTTTGCTGTGAGTGATAATGTATTTTTCTCGATGCACTGCTAAACATAGCAATTGGAGTTAATAGGTAACTCATACTCATCCCCTCTAGTGCTAATTATCAATGGAGGAAAGAAAATAACTAATTTAGACTGGTGTATTCATCTTACCAACCATTACTAGTAGAACAAAGATGCCTAATTCAATGAATTTTACAAAATAGTTGATGCCACACTCACCTCTGTGTTTTCTAAATACAATGATAAAGAAATATAGCACACATGAATATGAACAGTATGTAAATAGCAAATATGAACATTATGTAAATCTTAATATTGGAATAATAGATATTGATTACTTGATCCCACATCATAGCAGTAGCAGTGCCTTGGATGCTATAGTAACAAAATGTTGCAAGTAAATAACTGAATCAGTTTCAGTAGGATAGATTTTAAGGTGAGACCTGGGTATGAGATATTAATTAAGATAAACCCCCAAGTACCATCTGAGATTCTTATATTGCCCAAAGGAACAAAATGTAAGTAGTCCAAAGCCTTGTTCTATGACCTTTACATCTATGTTACACAGTAATTACATTTTTACTTAAGTATGAACTTAACAGCTACAAATATCCTAGCAATTCTGCAATTATTTTAAAGGAGGGAACCCTCAATCAATTTAGTCCTTTCAAGCAGGCACTTAAGCCACGTGTTAATTCAGTAACTTCACTTCTAAAAAAGTATAAATCCTTCATAGGTCAGTATTTCTGCATCACATTGCAGTGAAGCTGGTGAGGCTAAATATCGAAAAGAAATAAGAGTGTTCTGTAACTGGTATTAATTTATTCAAGCTAAGTAGGTATTGTGCTCTTCCCTCAGCTGAATTTTGCCTTGGGAATGTCTTGATAGAGTCATATGAAGCCATAAAGGTTTAACTGCCCCACTTCAATAATCTCATATACTCTAATAAAACCCTTTCTACAGAAAAGTAGGCTTTAGATTCACAGGGAAAGGTAGTTTGAAAGAGCTGAAAAGCAAAATGGGAAGAGGATCAATTATCACTATTTCGAATGTTAGGAATAGGTAAAAAAACCCCACTCCATTATCTCTGGCATGACACCTTTTGAAGTACTTATTTTACAAATAGGCTACCTAATTCAGTTCAGCTTTGGTTCAGTTTTGTGTATATTGCCTTTTTCCATGAGAAACTTAGGGTCTAGAATGGAAAACAGTCTTTGAGTTGTCACACCCAGTCATTTGCCCTGGCTATCAACTCTATTATATAAAAAATTTACATAGCTCCCCCTCAAAATCAGTTGGATTTCTTTATCTCACTGCTCTAGGTAAAAATAATATTACTTGTCTTATGGTTAGAATCTCCTTTCTTATTTCTGGACTGTGTTACCTTATTGACATTCTATATCCCAGACCTATTTTTTGAAATGATTGTAATTTTACTCAAATAACTATTTTCCCTTTTTTGTATTGATTGACACAAAATATTTATCAATGAGTGTATCTTTTCAACCTCCTTATTACTAGGTGGTATATCTTTTAGTTTTACATAGATGTTGCTTCTCATGACAATGGTAGTTGGAACTTGCCTAAAATTTTCCAGTTGGAATTCTTTGTCCTGAGTATGAATAATCACAGTTTTAAACATTATCCCAGATGAGATTGTATCCCAGCTTTGTCGCATAATGTTAACATTTCTTCTGCTCAAAAGGATAAAACTCCACATGTGTTTTAAAGTCACACCTGTCTTTTTTGCAACCACATTATGATTAGGTCATATCAAGAACATCTAGAAAATGAAGTTTAATTCTGTGTTGTTGAAAATCACCTAATTTTGAATACTCACTTCCTGCCCTCCCAGATTTTTCTGCAGAATCTTCTTTGAGGCTGATAATGTCTCACAGCATTTTACTCTCTGCATTCAGCCCCAAGATCAATCATTGCTGCTACCAGGGAATCACTTTGCATAGTTGTCCATTCATTCAGGACAACTTCTGGTAGACCTTCCTGTAATCACTGTAATCAGATCCTTAGCTATTTTACATGTCTTGGATTTCCCATCTTTTCCAGTAGTTCTGCTTTTTTTTTTTTGTCTTTTAAAAGCTACAAAAGGGTCACCAGGTTCATATCTGTAAAATATGACTTATTTTAGCAAAAAGGTTTGGGAATATCTGTCTCTCATGAATCAGTATTTTATTTGATTCTGTTCTAATTTCCTTTTTACATCCATAGTTTAACTCCCTATTCCTTAAAATTTCTTAAATTCATACACTTTCTGACAGTAAAAATCTCAGATCTAGCATTGTAAAACTCTCCTCCACCTAAAGGATAACATAAAAAAGAACCTACAAGAATATCCTTCTCCTTTAAACCTTTCCCTACTTTTTTCCCGTGAAACATAATTGATCTTATCTATTACACAAATTCTTCCTTTTTTGCAAGATAGGCCATGATGTTTTTGTTGTGCAATGCTAACACAAAGTATTTGAGAAAAGTGTGCCCTTGTATATTCCTGTACTAGCTAAGATTGCTAATTCATTATACTTACATTACTTGTACTATAACATTTCAGATTCTGAACAATTGTTCTCATTTCTCTGTAGAGGTTCCCTTTTTTTCCCTCTCCCTTTTTCTTTTCTTTTTTTTTTACAGTGCCCTACAAACATCAGTTTCACCTATTGAAATATGAAATATTGCTTTGCCAAAATAACAATTACAAAAAGACATAATTTGGAAGTAAATTCAGATCAACATGTATCACTTCTTACTGCACTCTTCATTTGAGATGGAAAACAATGAGTTCCTGCAATCAGCATCAGATGAGTATTCTTGGCAGATTTAGTAACTGCTCTGTCATACCAAGCTTCCCACTCTGGCTTAGAATTTATCAACATTTTCTTTTCCTCCTCCTAGAAATTCGTGGCAGAAGCAAACTCTAGACCTGTTGCTATGACTCAGTGCTGATACATAACTCTGAAAGATTTCCAATGACAGTTTGCTGATAAAAATATGTCAATGCTTGGCTGTATTTTCTGTAAAATATGGTCAGAAATGATAGCAAAAGGAATTTTATTCACTTTGTAAAAAAAAAAATATTTTAATATACCTACTACTTACAATATTTAGTGATATCTTGATTGGGGAGAACATTTTATTTCAATTTAAAAGTCATTATTATTGTTTTTATTATTGCTTTTGTTGTTATTTTTCTCCAACTTGATATTCCTAATTGTTACAGAAACCATGAACTAAGAGAGTTATGCAAAAGTTCTGTCTGTTATTCTCATCAGTTTTTTTTGAACTGTATAATAATGTTTGGAGAGAGAACCACCTCAGAATAGTAATATGTCATGAAAATATTCCAATTTTCATTGGTAGATGAAATCTATTTTCTTTCTATTATTAAAAATTTTGAATTGATAAGCAAGTCTGGCTATACTCAAGCTTTCTAATCTGCAGCAATGATCACAATCATTAGTATCTAGCGCTTCATAAATACCCCTTTAAGATACTATTCGATATACCATATAGTCTTGAGGGAAATGATCAGGATACTACTGCTTCAAGAACAGCTAAATGTATTACAATAAATTTGCTTTCTCTGGGATGCTGAATTGGAAGCCTATGAGATGCTGAATAAGAAAACTGATACCACTGCTTATCTGTCCAAAAGCTAGTGGTGTTAGGAAACCCAGTAATTGAAAAATGGATAGCACTGATATTTGAACCTTTTTATATAACCTTTGAAGTGTAAGCCTTTTGGGGAATAAATTGCTTTTTGTAACAAGAACAATGTCAGATCCCATATTTAGAAACCATGCACTTAATTCATTTTCAGACAGAGAAACTCATGTTGTCTTGTTGGGAAAAACATTGCAAAATGGATTAAGCTTCACCCTGGAGAGATGATAACCTAATATAAATAACTGCAGGCTGATCTTTATTAGTTACTGAACAAATATTGCCAGATAGGACAGGCGACCTTCAATGATGATTGATCTAGGATAAGTCATCAACAGCCTTGTCTCCAGAGAGTAACTTTGGGGCATTTTAGAATTGTACAGCTCTTCTTATTTCAGGGTTGGCACTAACAATGAGTAAGAATAAGTACATCTTCTTTAATAGCAAGGTCTAAAGCTAATCCGGTGGCAGAGTAATGACAACTTATTCTAGGGTGGGCAACTGCTAAGTATCTGCTAGAACTAATCAAACAGGATTGGATCTTTGTTGGAGACCCAAATCAGCCACTGTTTCACATGTACGCAGGAGACAACCTAAACCCTGCTTTTTAGAACCATTGTGAGTATGAATGATTTTTATTTTTTTAAAATCTGACACTAGATGAATAAAGAATTATCATTATCTAGATGTCTACATACTCCAGTGCACCACAACTGGCATCCCATCAATTGAAATACCGTTGATTCATTCTGTAACTATTCTTTCCTAAGATTTTTTTTATATTCTTTTCTCAGATTTTCCTTTTTACACAGGAAGTAAAATTTTCTGGTTTTGAAAAGCAAACCTCAGAATATAGTTGTAGTTGTCTTAATTTGAAAAGCTATTGCAGTTAAGTGAGGATCAGTAAGAAGTCACATCTACAAAGTCTTTAATTATATTTGTTGTAATACTTATAAACTTATAAACAATACTGATACTATGAAGAAGTAACACAAAACACTATTTGAGAACTCTTATTAAAGAGCTATACTGATTGCACATGGAGATGAATGAAAAAATAAAAGAGTAAACATCTAGCGGTGGAACTGTGGAGCACATGGCATGTGCTATAATATCAAAACAGCAAATCTTGAGTATTAGCTACACAAAGACAGAAAATACTGGGGATTTAGTTTTATCACACAAATGCTTTCAATATTTGCAACGAAGTATGCACAACTTATCTGTACAAAAGACATTTTGAAACCTGATTATCCCCGGTCAGCTGACACATTAATATACAACCTTCAATAGACTGTGGTTTTCTATATACTGAGGATTAATTTAAAGGCAGAGAGTTGTATTCTTAGGAATCCTTTCTTATGGGAGTGGATTTGATAGTTGGAAGAAGGAAAAATTGGAATTATTAGCTCTAATTATAAAGCGTCTCTTTATAAAAGTACTGTTGAAGTATAAAAGTACTGTTGAAGTACTCTTTGCTTGCACAACACTAGGCATGTTCATGGTTTTGGGCAGCTGGCGAGTAGCAGCAACAAATTGATTTTTCGGAAAGTAGTATGGTACTGATCTTGGAGCCTTTGTGCCACCTTCTCTTTTAATTTGAATACTTTGATTGTGTTTCAGTGAATGAAGACCAATTTCATTTCATTCTGGCACCAACACTTGCAGGCTTATTTCTTTCCATTAATTATCCTCTTAATACTTTTTTACCTTGCTCAGATGATTTTGTCTGTGATTTTTTTTATCCTTTGTGAAACAACTATTTTTCTTTTTAGATTCTAAAAGTAATAGAGAAGACTTCAGCTGTTGCTGTTTTAAAAACCAAGTTCTTTCTTCATCTTCTGATATAAAAGAGTGTAAGAACCTTTAGTAATGTTTTTCTCATGTAATGTATAAATTATCTTCAGAAGATGTAACAACAGAAAGACAAGATTTTTTACCTGGTGATAATAAAGAAAAATATTTCCAGTAGAATTTATTACTTTTAATGTTAAAAAAAATCCCCAGGAATTAGGAATTCGGGATTAAATAATTTAATAATATAACCTCTGGTGCCAGATTCATTGCCAGTGTTATTCCACCAATTAATTTATCAGTCTCTACAAAACAACTATAACTGAAACTATTTTCTAAGTTAAAGAAACAGTTTGAGGGATTTTGCATCTGTTTCTGGTATTTTGGCAAGGGATCTTTAAAATCTCCAAATCTGTTTATGTAATTTCTCCTCAATCCAGTATTTTGTCAGTCTTCCTTTATAAATAGTCAACCCACTGATTTTTATTAGTATCCTTTTTTGCTTTTGCATGCACTGCTTTATATTCCATGTTGTCTTTTGTGTACCAGTATTATCAATGCTCTTCAACATTTTCTTCATGTTTTAGACATGGGTGTGCTGTACAAATCTCTCACTGTGTTTGCTTGCTTCTTCAAGAACTGTTATTGTGAAGTTAGTGAAAAAGGTCAGGGTGATTATTTAGTGGGAAAAATCGAATCTGCTGGAACTTTATTGCTTTCCTCTAAGAAATCTGACTTATTTATGACATAAGGTATTTTAGGGCACCTGATAGGACTTACTTCTTTTTTATGATACTCCTGCCTTTGTGTAAAATTGTGCTATAAATGATATTGACAGTGTCATACAGTACTACTGTATTGTTTTTAAGTTGCATTGTTTCAGCAATTTATAGTCAAACAAACCAAAGTCATGACTGTCTGCCCTACTTGCAAAATTGTAGAGACTTGTCTTAAATTTTTCAATATATGTTAAGGAAACTTTTAGCAGAGGAAAGTTTAGCATAGCTCAAGGAAAGATGTACTATTTCTTCTCGCTTGAATCCATCGCTCTTAAAATAGATGTAATATAGACAGGTGTGTAATTATGTAGGGATAATCCTATGATTGGGATACTTTTCTTAATGGATTTAGTAGACAAGCCCATTGGCAACACTATACCAAAGAGTTGCCTGACAAGTGCATTAAACTAGACACACTTCTCAAAAAAGGAGATGAGATCATCCCAATTGTCCATACTGTAAGACATATTAAATACAAAGTTGATGCTGGTTCTCTGACCCCAAAAGAAATAATCAAGTGACAGCTACTTGTAGGTTACTGGAAAGGCTAATTTGTATTCCCCTGGAGGCAGTAATGAGATAAAAGAGCCCTTTAAGACACGGTTGGTCAGAATTATCTTCAGATTCTCTTCTCAAACAGGATTCTCTTTTAACCTGTAATACCGAAATTGATGAAGAACTTCTCTTTATCCCTCAAAGGTAGACAAGTCAGCTTTCTCCCTTGTGTTTGCACCTGCCAAACTTTCTCAAAAGCCTTTCATTTTATAACCCCAGGTTTTAACCCCCATAACAGATCCTTAAGCAAACTGTCCAGAGATTTGATAGATTTGCTTTTACTTTCGCTTTTGATTGTTACTGATGCTCAATAGTACCCAGTTTGAAAACTTCCTTAGGTTACAGTACATCATACTCTTGAATGCCCTGTATCTCTCAGTCTGGAAAAAAAATCTCCACCATGTTTTACAAAACCATGGAAGGATTTCATGCCCAAAAAGGACCATGCAGGTTACTCTCCTTATGACTGAGTGATCTCTTTTAAGCATTTTTCAGAGTTGATTGCTTAGAGAATTATTTTTTCATATGTTGGTCTTCCAGTTAATTCCACTACCATTGTTTAAATCAAGATAAATAGACTTTCAAAGGCAATGCATTTTTGCATAAGTGAAAATAAGACTTCTAAATGTTTTTGGTTGTGGTTTTTTTTGGTTTTTTAGAAGTGGATAGGTTTCCTTTAACTTTTTTAAGTGATTGAAAATATATGAAGCATTCTATGTTTACTACTATTCAATATCTTCCAGACAAAATTTGTTATGTTTTCCTTATAAGCAGCTGGGAACTTTTCAACCACCAAGCCTACAGGAAGAGCTTGTGATCCAAACATTCAGCTGGTTTTACATATAATAACTCGCTTTTTTGCAAATCAGACACTCTGATTATGCAAAGGTGTGGACTCACTGGGACAGTTATAGCCTTTAGAGCAGCAACCTTGGATGCATGCTGTGTATGGTGTGATGAGAAAGACACCACACTATTTAGCAATTTGTTCATTTTTATATCACTACTGCTGCTATATCCAGTCCCATATCCTTCTGTTTTTAGTGATACTGCATTGGATTATATAGACTTAATTGTCTAAAAATTTTCTTCTGCCTAATGTTATTACAAGTGGAATCCAAAAATAAACAGGCCTAATCACTATTCTTTTACCACTACACTTTTAGGTTTGTTCTAACCAGTGCTAGAGAGAGCTGAGACTTCAGGAATAGTTGAGAAAAATGTGCAAGATACTTCTGCAAGATACAAAACCTATTTTGAAGAGGTTTTAAAGAAGACAACAAAAATTGGCCAGGCAAGTGTTAAGTAGCTATCAGTTGTGTGCAGAAAACAGCGTGCTGAGCTCTGTTTCCTATGGTCATTTCCAAGATAGTACAGCCGGATTTTGGATTCTGAAAATTACCACATATACAGAGCTGTGAGAGAATGGGGATTCACAGCATCTCAAAGGAGAACCTCAGAGCCTGATGGAATTACACCCTTCAAGTTAGTTATGCTGTGCTTCATACGGCTTTTTATATAGGCATCTAACCTGAACATTATGGCTTTTCTATAAAATTGCTGGTTTCATAATTCCAGTTTCATTTTTCTAAGGATGGAAGAGAACGAGTTATTTAATATTAAAATGTAGCTTCTCTGCATGCTAAGCTTAATTGACTCAGTACTAATTATTATAACTGGATTATCATTGGCTCAATAATAATTTTTGAAGGGGTAGCTGCATAAATGCTTGATCATCTTTTCAAGCCATTAAACACTCTGGGCATCAGGCTCTTAACAGTAATTCTGACATGTTTATCTCAGCTGGGTTTGTAATTCTTCTTTGTTCAGGGTTTGTGATCTGTATATACAGTAGATTTGGAAAAAAACCCCACACAACAAAACCCCAACAAAATGATATCACCTTCCAATTGAATAAATAAATAAATAAAACCAGACTATTCTAGCACAAGATAATCCTCAGTGACTAACAAATAAAATTTTCTCCTTAAAAAGCAATTATGCTTTTGTCCATTAAGTCTGGACACCTGGAGTAAATATTCGTTCCAGATTTGCAGGTACCTTATTACATTTATATTTAAAGGTTAGATACAACAGTTCCTCTTGGTTACCCTCCATATAATTAACCCAAGTACTTCCAAACTTGACTTATAAAGAGAGTATCTCACACAGCCCACATCCCAAAACCCACTAAGAAATAAAAACACTCTTTTCATTGCATTTTTCGGTGAACAAACAGAATGCAACATCAGATTTAGAGTTTCCCATCCAATTCTGTGAATAAGTCTTAAAATTCCAGATGACAGTTGCCTATGAATGCTTCCTGGCTGTGGAAACCTATTGAATTATCCTCGACTCCATTTTTTTTTCTTTTTTTTTTTTTTTTTTAAGATTACACACACTTGGTCCCTCCATAAGCAGTTAAACAATAGTTAGAGTTTGATCATTTATGCCTAAACCCATCAGGACAAATTCATGCTGTACTTTTTCTACACACACACTTCGCCCTTCCTGAAGGCATGGGATGGAGGGATCAGACCTCCTGTCTCCACCAGTGGAACGAAGCAATAATTCCGGACCCAGAAAGAGTGTTTGTTCTGGAGCTAGTCTCCCTCCCCGACCCCTCCGACCCGAGAAAAAAGTTCAGCTGTTCTTCTCGGCGGCGCTGTCTGGCCCGGGGCAGGGGGCAGCCAAGCCGGCGTTGCCCATCCCGCCGCCAAAAATGCCATCCCGTCGCTCCAGCGCTGCGCCGAGCCGAGCAGCGCCGAGCCTAGCCAGCAGTGGCATAATCTACTAATGGCTTCTTTTCATTTCAGCCCTCCCTGAGAGACTCAGTGGCAGATTGTAGACTCAATTACTCTCATGTCAGGTGATTATCCTAGGTCTTAATGTAATCTTCCATTCACACATACCATATTTCAATTACGGCAGCTATGAAACAAGCTGTGTATTCAAATCACCAATCACCTTATCACTGCTGAACAATGTCAACTGTAAAAAACGCCAGCTGAAGGCAATTACACATGTGTTGAGAACCGATTATGATTACTCTCTGTGGTATTTGTGATGAGCTGGGGAATGTTCTGAAAATTTAATTTAATGACAATATGCTTGCTGTACAATCCATAATACCTCCTGAATCCAGCATGGGGCTATTAAAACTGATAGGAGCATATTATCACCGAACTGAAAAGCTGGGTTGGGATGGTTGCTGGATGTCTCTACAGGGAATGATAGGTAATTTCTCCACATATTTCTAACGGCTAAGGCAGACAGCTTCCAGTTCCAGCTGCACTCTGAAGGTGGTCCCTTCCCCTCCCTCCTCTCTCCCGGAGCTGAGTTAAGGAGTTTTACTGTAGCCGCTGCAGAGGGACGGGGAGGCGAGTGGAAGAGGAGTGTGAGGGACATTGCCTCAGGGACCCCAGGGCACAGCGCCGTTTCCCCTGGGCCATTTTCTTGACCTCATTAAACCCTTTCTCGGATTTTTTTTTTTTTTAACTTTCCTCTCGTTTTGACCCCCCCCTCTGCGGGGACTTCCCACAGCCATGCAGATTTAACAAGAGGAGGAGGAGACACAAGTACCCCTTACAAAATGAATCCCTCCAGGCTCCTGGAAGGGAGCAGCAACACCCCCCCGCGCCGTCCTGCGGGGTCGCCCGTTGCTAGGCAACAACCCCGCCAAAGGAGTGCTTAGCCCCAAATACCCCAAACGTGCGTATGCACATAACGAAGGTGAAATTGTAATAGTGCGGCTCTCCGGCCTGTCTGGCACGGCCCTTGCTTCCAACAGGTAGCCAGGCTGGAGGGCACACAGGCAGGAATCCCGCCGCCTCCTCTGGGCACCGCCAGCGCAGCGCTGCTCGCAGGGATGAGGAGGAAATCCAGGGCCCTGGGTGTCCGGGGTGGGGGCTGGTGTACAACGCTGTTGTTATTTATTGATCTGAATTGGTGCGATTCTAGATTAGCCTTACAATTCATTTCAGAAAGCTGACAATCTCCGCTGCCTGGGCGAAACACAAAGGTCTCCCGTTCTTCCAAGGCTCCGGCCGATAACGTTGCGCTGGGGAATTGTGCGAACTCTGTGGCTCCGGTGTATTGTCTTGCTCTCCTTTCAAGGGATGCATTATGAACTCAGGACCCTTCAAACAAAACACGTCATCTCCAGTGCTGAATCGAAAATCCCGTTTAACTTGAAACACGTAATGCCATTCACCTACATACAAGAAAAAATAGTTTTCAATGAATATACGCTAAAGAGATTTATTCATCTGCACTAATATTTCATATACAGTGTAATTTATATTTCATATACAGTGTAAATTTTTGTAAGCAGGTTGATTTTTTTCAGCAGATAAACCTATCGTGGTAATTTTTCCTTCATTGGATACAGGAATTTTATCGTGGATTTATTACTCTGAAAGCATTTATTTAAGTGGAATTCTGCAGCACACATGCTTTTTAAGCCTGGAAAACATATAGTTATCACATTGTCCCAGACTTATACGTTTATAAGAATGAGGCTTACCTGATTTTTTTTTATTATTTTATTTTTTTTTAAGTTACTTTTTCACACAGTGACAAGCATTCTGCCTCAATTGTCTTTTGCCTATGTCTACTGTACAGACACAAGGTTATCTGACCAGATCCATAAGGGAGAAGATACTGTAACCCACAAACTGTAGGACCTTTTTTCTTTTGGATACTTACCTATGTGTCTGAATAGAACAGGAATGTCAAACACAGGGCCAGAAAGTAAATAAATAAGGTTGATAAAAATGACATAAATCAGAAAAGTCAGAGCAAACAACTAGTAACATTTAAACAGCATACTTAAATTATTTGAGTCTATTTGGAAAAACAGTTTCTGTTGTTAAAAGAGGTTTTAACAGTAAAACTTACTTTTTAAAAAGCCAGTTCTGAAAAAGAAAAAAGGTATAAATAAAGGTGATGAAGAAAAGACCAAATCACAGGCAAAAAATATGCTAAGTAAGGGCTTACGAAACTCAAGTCATGCCAGCTTTTGGGTATACAAAAGCAAACTATCTACTAGACACTACAGGATTTTTTTGCAGTATGTACAAGATGATCATGTAACACAATATGGTGATTAATGTTATTATAGTAACAGTAGTAGTAACAATGTCAATATTAACAGCAATGACAGCAATAACAAAAAAAATGGTAAAACCAAAACAGAACCAAATGGAGCAAATTAACAAGGAGCCCAAGATTCAAACCAGCTGATTCTCCAAAGAACAGAAATGGTGCATCTTCGTTCTGGGTTAGTCTACAGCTAAGGAATCACTGATCTGTGTGCAGTCGGAATCTGAATTCCAGTTGGAAGCAGACACTTCAGGGCATCTCTGCTTTTTGCTTCGGGAATACAGAATTCACATCACATGTGTCTGGCACTGGCAAGGAAAGCTTTCCTTTTACATGTAGTATAAAGGCAGCATGCAAGCTGATTTGTGACATTCCTCTTCGTATCTCATTGTGAAGAGAAAGCCAAGAAATCAAGAAAAAACCCTCAAGTCTCCTATTAATTATGTTATTAATTAAATTTATATTGATACTGGCATGTTTCTTGTATGAAGGGAACAATATTCTACAGATAAGGGAGATACAGCACAGTGGCATAGCTCCAAACTTTTTTCCAGTTACCAGATCACTGTCTGATTTACATTACATATAAAGAACTGCATCCCAGCATCATCTAGATTTTTTCTTAATCAGAGTGGCAGTTTTTTGTGTGTTTGTGGTTTGGGTTTTTTCCTTCTTATTTTTTTTTGTACTCTTTCATATTTTTTTTTCTTTCCTAGGAAAACTGTTGAAAGTCCATAAGGAAATATCTCCATCCACCTTACACATACTGTGTATACATACATTTACTATAAACACAAATGGGCACATAAAAACTATAAAATCACGCTAAGAAAGAACTAAAAAATTGCTCTTTTGCCCCAAATCTGTCATTCAGGACAACTGAAATTTCTCCTTAAGTTGAATGAAGCATCAGCTGAGCAAAGTTGCCATGACAGAGATCAAGCAAAATGTTATTAGGTAAATACCCAACACAGTGAAGGGCTTTATTGATTTTTCAGCAAAATGAAGTTACTGTACTTATTTTAAAGATCAATTTTATCACCTGAGCTTAGGTATGCTGGACTTAAAACAAAGAAAGAAAGAGGGCAATCCTTTATAACCTCCTCTGTGACCCTAAACAGCCAGAAAACCAAAAGGCCAGCTTATTATTTTAGCTGAATTACATTTCTTTTTTCTTTCTTTTGTTCTTAAATATAATTATCTGCCAAAAAAATATGCTATCTGATTACAAATTGTGCTATTTTTATTGCCCAAGGCAGTTGTTAATTTTTGCCATAGATCAGACAGGATAGAGCCCTAAAGAACCAAGACCTTCTTAATTGCATGGTGTACCACTAGCTGTTGCCGCATGTCAGAGGAGTTATTGCACCTTGTAGATAATGCCCTTTTCCCCTGCAAGCCATGAAATAGGTTCTCCCTACATCGATGTATTAATTAGATTTCAAGAGTGTTTCAAAAATTATAGCTGAAGCTGCAGTTCAAATATTTCAAAAGTTATTATAAAGATTTCCTGTTGTGGGTTTTTTACTTGTTTGTTTGTTTGTTTTGGGGTTTTTTTCTCTAATTGAAACAGGGGAGGAAATGATCTCGAACACTTTCTCTTTCTTTTTTTTTTTTACAGATAAGGAAGAAGCCCAACCTGTAAACTTTGTCACATTTAAAGAATATACAAGTTTATAAGTTTTGATAGAATTCCAGGTTAACTTTGTCAATTCTGATGCTGTAAAAAGTGAATGAATTAAGACGACCTGTAGAAATCTCAGGAAACATTTGAAATTTTTTCAACTGGCTGTATATCAAACATACAGTGAAAAAAGGAAATAGAAGGAAAGTAGAAAAGAAGGGCAAGAGGCGAAATGGTTTGTGTCCATTTAAGAAAAAATCAATAATAGCATAAAATTGATTTAGTGCTTGTCATAAAACATAAGTAAGTGCTGGAAAATAGAGAAAATTGAGTCTCAATTTAATCTGCACAAAAGCTACACTGTACTGATGAAGTGATCTGAGGAGAGAGCTACATAAAACCTAAAGACAGATACTTAATTGTCATATTAAAGACTCTCTTTTCTGCCTGCTGGAGTCAAGGGGTAGGACCCATTAATCATGTGGATAAGGGGCATTGAAATCAAATCTCAATTAAAATCTGTTCAATAATGTCTCTAATATGTTTTTCAAGCATTAATTTTTTCTCATCGATTCTACACCCCATAAATCAGATATGTTGCAGTGCATGTAATAGTTTATGGAGGAGAGGATTATGGTTTTATGAAGTTAATGCAGCAGAACCATTTAATTTACTCAGGCTAAAGTTTTATGTCTGTTGATAATTTCTATTGTTTTCTATGGGTGAAAATTCTTTGGAATATAAACCTAAACCAATTTTTTCTATTTTCATTTTTGTGTGTGTGTGCGCAAACATTCACAAAGTATCTGTGTATGCTTATGACCTGACTTATATGGCCCTGCTGGCAAAGATTATTATTGAAGAAGATATATTCTTTTTATTTAAGACTGTGGTTTTGAAGAGTGAAGGTAAAAATCTCTCAGCAAAAAAAGACAACCATTTTTTGTACTATTACACTACGCAGTGTCTGGTGAAACACAAGCAATAGCAGGGATACTGGCAACTCAGCTTCTGGCTTTTGTGTGAATCTAAGAGACTATGATCATGAGAAGTTTTGCATGAGATGTAAAATTAGTTTGCAACCAGTCTAGGATGGAAAAGGTCTTAGTCTTTCCACATTTGAAAAAGTGTTAAACCTTGCAAAAATCTCTTTCTGGAAACTATATTATTCACCTACATTTCCTGACGGGTACAATTGGTTATATTCTGCTTCATTTTCCATCATAAGCTGATAGAGCTTTAAAATAGCTTGGAAGGGAAACAGGGATAAAAAAATCTCACCAGTGATCAGTGATGGGATGGTGTGCTAAAATTTGTGGAAACCAGTATTAATGGGAACCCTCAATCTGCTACACCAGATGTTGGCTACAATGTACCACACCCAAAATGTTTCTATCCCAATGCCGGCCTCATGAGGAACATGAGGAGCTCGAAGCTTTGGTCCACTCCCAAAGATTTTACATCACTGGCATATGTGAAACCTCATGGGACTGGAGTGCCCTGTTGGACGGTTACAGGCTCTTCAGGATGAATGGGCAGGGTAAAAGAGGCACCGGGGTGGCACCGTGTGTAACAGAAGAGTTAGAATGTATGGAGCTCACAGTTGGCAATGGCACAGCTGAGAGCCTCTGCATAAGAATCAAGGGGCAAACAAATAATGTGGATGTCATTGTGGGAGTTTACTGTAGACCTCCCAGCCAGGAGAATGATGCCAACAAATTATCCTTTGAAGGACTAAGGGACACTTGCAGGTCAACTGTCCTTGTCCTTATGGGGGACTTCAACTTGCCAGAAATTCACTGGAAGCACCACATATCTGGTTCAGCCTGGGTCAGAACATTCCTAAGAAACCTGGATCACACCTTTATGGAATAGATCCTAAGGGAGGCAACTGGGAAAGATGCCCTCCTTGATCTGCTGCTTGTCAACAGAGTGGATCTTGTGAGCCAAGAGGAGATTGGCAGCTGTCTTGGCCACAGAGACCATGAGGTGATCGAGTTTAAAATCTCTGTTGATAGGAGAAATAGTGTCAGTAAAATGTCACCTCCAGGCATGAGGAGAGTAGAATTCAGGCTGCTCAGGGAATTAGTAAGTAAGGTTCCCTGGGATAATGTTTATGCAGGTGCTGGTGTCCATCAGTGCTGGTCGCTTTTTAAACATCACCTCCTAAGACCACAGAAGCAGCAATTCTCAAAATGTCAGAAGTCAAGCAGGTGAGGCAGAAGGTCAGCTTGGCTAAGCAGGGATCTTCTCTTGGATATAAGGCAAAAAAAGGTGTATGCCTAGTGGAAACAAGGCCAAGTGACATGGGAAGAATACAGAGATGCTGTTTGCTGCTGTAGGGAGAAAATTTGTGTGGCCAAAGATCAACTGGAATAGAAGCTGGCCAGAAATGTTGTGGACGATAAACTGAATCCTTTCAAATATATTACTAGCACTAGGCAGTATTGAAATATCATTGTCCCATTACAGGATGAGGATGGTCACCTCACAAACAAGGATAGAGACAAGGCAGAGGTGTTTAATGCTTTCTTTGCTTCTGTCTTCAACATGGAAGATGGACCAAGGGGGTTTCAGTGCCCTGAGCTGGAGGACCATGACTGTGAGAATGATCAACTCCCAGCTCGACCCCAGAATTGTGCAGGATCTGCTGCTCCAGCTGGATCCCTACCAATCTCTGGAGCCTGATGGGATTCATCCAAGAATCCTCAAAGAGCTTGCTGTCGTCATCCCAAAGCCTCTCTCGATGATTTTTGAGTGGTCTTGGGAAGGAGGGACCACGGAGAGGTCCCAGCTGACTGGAAGCTGGTGAATGTTGTCCTGATTTTTCAAGAAGAGCAAGAAGACGGACCCCAGAAAGTCCAAGGTTGTCAATCTCACTTCAGTGCCTGGTAAAGTTATGGAGAAGATTATTCTGGGAGGTATTGAAAAAGACCTGAAAGACAACCCAGTCATTGGTCACAGCCAGCACGGCTTCATGAGAGGAAAGTCCTGCTTATCAAACCTGATTTCCTTCTATGACGAGGTAACCCACATAGTTGATTGAGGGAAATCCAGTTGATGTGATCTTTTTGGATTTTAGTAAAGCTTTCAACACTGTCTCTCACAGGATTCTT
This sequence comes from Neopelma chrysocephalum, assembly GCF_003984885.1. Taxonomy (NCBI): domain Eukaryota; kingdom Metazoa; phylum Chordata; class Aves; order Passeriformes; family Pipridae; genus Neopelma; species Neopelma chrysocephalum. The sequence goes on from NW_020897695.1 coordinate 27,080,102, forward strand.
CTGGACAAAATGTCCAGCACATAGCTGAACATCATGTGGTCGGTGAGTAGTTGGCTCACGGGTTGGGCACAGAGGGTAGTTGTGAATGGGGTAACATCAGACTGGAGCCCTGTCAACAGGGCTCCATCTTAGGCCGTGTACTGTTCAACATCTTCATAAATGACTTGGATGCAGGACTGGAAGGGATGCTAAGCAAGTTTGCAGATGACACAAAACTCGGAGGAGCTGTTGACTCCCTCAAAGGCAGGGAGGCCCTGCAGAGAGATCTCAACAAATGAGAGGTCTGAGCAATCACCAACCAAATGAAGTTCAACAAGGGAAAGTGCCGGATTCTGCACCTGAGATGGGGCAACCCTGGATGTTCATGCAGACTGGGGAATGAGATGCTGGAAAGCAGTGCCATGGAAAGGGACCTGGGAGTCCTAGTCAACGGCAAGTTGAATATGAGTCGGCAGTGCCCTGGCAGCCAGGAGGGCCAACCATGTCCTAGGTACATGTTGTGACTCTTGGTGGTAGTCCTGTGCAGTGTCAGGAGCTGGACTCAGTGACTCTTGTGTGTCCCTTCCAATTCAGCATATTCTGTAATTCTGTGATAAGTTCTTGTGTGAGTGTTGGTGTATATTCTTTCAAAGCTGACAAATTCTACCTAAGAGTCAGCTGCCTTTTGCTGGTTGAGTGAATATTGCTTCATGACCAAATCTACTCTAACTTAAACAGAAATCAAAACTTATTTGCAGTATTTAGGCCACAATTCATAACCACTCTTTGAGACTGCTGGACATGCAAGTAACCCAATACATTTTCATCTTAAAGAAATATGAGCTGCAACTTCCCATTATATTTTTTAAATAGTCTTGGTGAGTACCTTATTCCAGCAAACTGAGGCTGGCTGAGCGGTGCACAAGAGCTATGACAGCTAAATTCCTGACATCTTGAGGTTGGTTTTGCTGAACGTACTCTCAGAACTAGTGAAGACTAGGGCCATTGGTGAGAAGTAATAGGTGTCACTTGGGAGCATCCCTTGGCTGTACCAGGACTTTGCTTGCCTTAGCAGGGACAGTGAGAGGGACATTTACCTCACCATCACAGTCCTAAATTCCTTTTCTCATACTAACAAATCCTCTTGCTGAACAACTGGGCTCAAAACTGCTGATGAAACAAACATCAGGAAAATGTTCATAATTTTTTAAGACATCATCATATTTAGTATATTTATAACTTCTTCAATTTTACGTTTTCCTTTTTAAGCACTCATTTAACTGTGAACAGTGGGCTAATGATGACTGTGTCATGTACTTAATCCCACTCATCGCAAGTCCCAATTGTGAACTGCTATGTAATCAGTGGCAAAATATCCTGTGAGTTTCAGTGAGTTTTGGCTCAAGACTATCAGCTCAGAAAAGTGAAACAGTTTGATGAAGATTTGGTACAAGGCACAATTCACATTAAGACAAAAGTAGCATTAAACTACGTGCCTCCAACATTCTGAGTCAGGACTTTGAATCACTTAGTAAGTCACCACAAAAACAGCTATTAGCTATGCCCCCACTCTAGGAAAAACCCTCAAGGCCATACAGCAGGTGAAAATCAGCAAGGCAGCTGGGGTTGATGGAATTCCACCTGAAGTCTGGAAACACGGGGGCCTTACACTCCATGCTAAATTTCATAAGCTTGTGGTGCGCTGTTGGGAACTAGGTGAACTACCTTCAGACCTTCGTGATGCAGTCATCATCACCTTGTATAAGAAGAAAGGTACTAAATCAGACTGCTCAAATTACTGTGGTATTACTCTGCTCTCCATTGCTGGCAAAATCCTGGCAAGAATACTCCTGAACAGACTAATACCCGCTATAGCAGAAGAAATTCTACCTGAAAGTCAGTGTGGTTTCAGAGCCAACAGGAGCACCATAGACATGATATTTGTTCTCAGACAACTGCAAGAGAAGTGTAGGGAACAGAACAAAGGTCTCTATGTAACCTTTGTCGACCTCACCAAGGCTTTCGACACTGTGAGCAGAAAAGGTCTTTGGCAGATTTTGGAACGTTTAGGTTGTCCCCCCAAGTTCCTTAAAATGATCATCTCACTCCATGAGGATCAGCACGGCCAAGTCAGATATGGCAACACACTTTCTGAGCCCTTTCTAATAAAGAATGGTGTGAAACAAGGCTGCGTTCTCGCTCCTACCCTATTCACAGTCTTCTTTAGCATGATGCTCCAAAGGGCCACGGCAGACCTCGATGATCAGGACAGTATCTACATTCGATATCGTACTGATGGAAGCCTATTCAACCTAAGGCGACTGAAGGTCCACCCCAAGACCCTAAACCATCTTGTCCAGGAGCTGCTTTACGCTGATGACGCCGCCCTTGTCGCCCACACAGAAGCAGCCCTGCAGCATTTAACATCCTGCTTTGCAGATGCTGCTGAGCTCTTTGGGCTGGAAGTCAGCTTAAAGAAGACTGAAGTTCTCCATCAACCTGCACCTCAGGAAGTTCCCTACCTTTCCCACATCACCATCGGCCAATCAGAGCTCAAATCAGTCCAACAGTTTAATTACCTAGACAGCCTCATCTCCTCGGATGGTAAGATTGACGGGGAGATAGACAACAGGTTAGCAAAGGCATATAGTGCTTTTGGAAAACTCCATAAAAGAGTATGGCATAATAAACACTTGAAGTATCAAGATCAGTGTTTACAGAGCCATAGTGCTGTCTACTCTCTTATATGGTTCCGAATCATGGGTCATCTACCGCCACCACCTGCGTCTCCTAGAACGCTTCCATCAACGCTGCCTCCGTACAATCCTTAACATCCACTGGTCAGATTATGTGACCAATACATCTGTTCTTGAACAGGCAGCAATCACAAGTATTGAGGCCATGCTACTGAGAACGCAGCTGCGATGGGCAGGGCACGTCTCCAGGATGAAGGACCACCGCCTCCCTAAGATCCGGCTTTATGGTGAACTTGCCACCGGCTGCCACAAGAGAGGAGCCCCGAAGAAAAGATACAAGGACTCCCTGAAGCAACAACTCAGCCTCGGGCATATTGATCACCATAACTGGTCCACTCTAGCCTCTAATCAGGAGGCCTGGAGACAGACCATTTATAACGCTGCTGATGCTTTTGAGAAAGCACGCAGGATCACTCTTGAGGAGAAAAGACAACGCAGAAAGAATCGAGCCTTGCAGAATATACCATCTAAGGAGTCTTTCTGCTGTGTCTTTTGCAACCGGACTTGCCTTTCTCGTATTGGCCTTTTTAGCCACCAACGTGCTTGCAAGAAACGTGGGTAGAGCCCTTCCCAAATCTTCGTTCGCGAAACCTAGCCATGATGATGATGATCATATGGCCCAAAATAGACATGGAATAGCATTTTAGTAACATTAATGTCTCCTGATGCCTCTTCTCATCCTAAACCATTCCTACACCAGAAGCTGTATTGAGATACAAAGGGTAATGCATTTTTTAAAAATTAAAACATAGTTTGATTTTTATAAAAATGTATGTCTTCACTGTTTATAGTGTGGTTAAACAAACAAAGGAAACATACTAATGCTGAAAGGCAAAGTAAAAAATAATGAGACAGAAAATTAAATTGCAAACGTGCCACTCCATTCTATCCTAATATTACATTCTCTTGTAGAAATACATGGGAAAAAAACTGCTCCTAAATTGCACAGTATTTAGACAGAGTTTTACTGCAGAAGACTGTACATAAGAAGACTTCAATATTGCTACTGTTAAATAATTTTCTAATTATTTTTGCCAAATCACTATATTAAACAAAAAAAGGACATGGAATACTATTTTGTGCTATAGCTGAAAGTTTTGCTGGCATAGCTGTGTCAGAAAAGAGACAAATGAATCCGAACACCATTCTGCTAAGGGAAATTCCTTTGGTTGGTACTATTTATGTGACTCCTTCAAGTTTTCATAATGTGATTCTGTAGTGGTTTGAACCAGGTTTTCCCCTTGAAGCTAAAAGTGGTAACCCCCGAGGGGGTGGTGACCCTTGGGGTTTGACCCAATCAGTGCTCCTGCAAAATATAAACATATCTCTAGACCGGAAAAGAAGAAGTTGTACTTGTTGTTAGAAGAAGAGGTGGCCATGTTCTGAGGCCACGAGGAAGGGGCTCAGAGCCCCTTGGGGCTCCGCCCCCCCCCCCCCTCCCCAGCCCCTTGGCTGGGGTCATAGAAACTCAGAAACAGTGTCAGACTGGACTGAGGTCTGTGACTTGAGAAGCTGAAGGAGTTTTCTCCACCGTGAGTGGGCAGACGGAGCAACGGCGGAGACAGCAGCGTACCAGAGCAGTGGCAGAAGGCCAAGCAGATAAGAAGCAAGCAGCAGAGCAGGCATTGCAGCTAAACAGAAAAAGACATGGAGATCTCTGATGGAGAGAGACAGAGAGAGAGTTTGGGTAAGAACTGGACAACCAAAACTCCCCAAACTCCCTGGAGACTCCTCTGAGAGAGAGGAAGATGGGGGCTCTTACTTGAAAGAGTCTTGGAGTGTAGTATGCACTGCAGAGAGGAGCTTGAGAAGCTCAGACTGTCCTGAGAGCTGAGCCAGGACAGCCAAAGGAATGTGTGTGTGGGGTGACCTTTGCCCCCCCCACTGCTGCTAAGCTTCAGAGGAGCTAGCAGCCATCTTGAGGCAGAGCACAGAAGCTCTGCAAAAGGGGCTTGGATCCCCCTGAGGATACCAGACCGTCACGAAGGCTTCTGCACTTCGTTGATATGATCGTGGTGGAGCAACCTTTGTCTGGGGTAACGCAGCCCACGGAAAGACCCTTCGTTTGTGTCGAGGGGCCGAGAGAGACTTGGAGACTCCCTCGTGTGTATTGGCAAAAGTCCAACGACTGATGCTTCATGAAAGACACAGAGAGCCTACTGCCCTAGAGAGACCTGCTGTTCAGAGACTGGAAGGGGTCTTTTCTTCTTCTTCCCTCCTGGACTTTTATTTGGAAGGGAGAAGAGATTTGGCCCATTGTAAATATTATATTGTCATAGTAGAGATAGAGTTAAGATTGTATGTAATGTATTATACTATTTATTTATGTGTACAGTCACTGTAATATAATTCCCTTCCCCCCATATTAAGTCTTGTGTTTTTGTCTGGAAAACCCATCTCAGACTGGGTTGAGATGTGGGAGGGGGGGTTAAGAATCAGGAATTGGATTTTGAGGCTGTTCAAACCATGACAGATTCCTACAGGTTAGCTTTACAGACAAATACATTTTCGCGTAGACACAGCTATATTTTAAAAAAATTACGTTTTACAGACAATGTACTTTGGGGTTTCCTGCTTTTAATTTGTTGAGTTTTGAATGTGCTCTGTGTATGCAGGTTGTATAAGGATATATTTTAACTGTGTACGAAATTAACCTATGGAACTCATTGCTACAAAATGACAATGAATTGGAAAAGCTAAGAAGAAGACTGTAGATTTATCTCAATCGTAAAAAGCTTCCACAGTTGCATCAGATAGGGTAAAACATTTTTAAAGGGGATATAAACCCTCATGCTTCAGGTCACAAACAACAGAGAAGATTTAGAAATACACCTACAGCCTATGAGCAGATTATTCTGCTAAGGTGTGACATACCTATTCTTGAGAAGACTGATGCTGGCTGTGCTTGGGATACTATCTCTTTTGTGCACCACAGTCCTATGGTCTATCTGTATGGAGGCTTGAAATTTTTAGTTACCCTCACAGTGCAGGCAATTTCTCAAGTTTTTTGCCTGCCAAAATTTTCTGACTAATCCTTCTAGTGGTTAATCCACTAGAAGACATCTTTTCCAAGCTGACACCCCGGTTTATCAGCTTTCATTTGCTCTCTGCAGCTTACTGGGAAAGCTTCTTCTTGAAACTTGGGCTGGACTGCTAGTGTGATGAAAATGGTACTGCTGGTCTGCAGGCCACAGTTCTCCTGGGCGTAAAAAGTCTCTTTGCCAACTGCCTCGGTGCTGCTTTTAACATTGGCTGCATGTAGAAATAAGAAGTAAAAAAATATTTTAAAGTATAGAAGAAAACCCCATGTTAGAATTACAAGATGGACAAAAGAAAGCTATATTATATATTAATATATCTTAGTATTATATCTTAATTCAATTTTAAGAGATTCTGTTTCCTCCAGCTAAAAGGCTGTGAGGAATCCTACACAGTTGGGAAGATTAGCATAGGCTGGATCACAGCTCAGGGTTCAGGATGTTCTCAATTACTCTCTGAATATACATTCAGGTCCATAACTTTGCCCTGGTAATTTCCAGCAGTTCTAAAACTCAATCCTTAATTAAGATGTCAAACTTTAGCACTTTTCTCATATACTAAGGATTAGTGACTGTCCCTTGCTAATTATAGAAATATTGATGTCCCTGGGGCATAGCTATGTGAAGCTGTCTCTTTCTAGACAGTAAAAAAAAATTAGTAACGAATACTACACTGCATTGTTTATCCCTTCTTTCAAATGGCAGGGAGGGATCAAACCTTAGTATCTAGCTCTTTATAAATTAAAAATATAGCCCCTGCCAACACATAAGTGGATTCTATCTAATATACTAAAGACCACAATGGTTGTAGAACATTTCTGATTGTTCACTGAAATTATAATCACAGAGTTTGAGAAAGTAGACTTGGGATAAGTGATTCCTAATCTGGTTTTGACAGACACTATGACAACAGGATAGCTTTTTCTATTATCACATTACAGAGTTCCAGAGACCACATTACATATTATTAAAAAGAAACAATAGTTTCTATGTTGATACAAATAATATACCAAAAATTGATAGTTCCTGTAGTTCGTGTTTGACTATTTCTTCTTATACCTCAGACCTTTTATCTTTCTTGCATTTGACATTTTCGAGAGGAAACAGAAGATTTGTTGAAAATAGGCAGCATCTTGTGAGAAGTGAGGAAGGGTGTTGTTTAAGGTGTACAAGCCAGTGGGATCAGGTATGTGGCTGGAAGAAGGTGGCTGAGGCAGAAGTGCTCATGGACAAAGATGAGGAGAGAGCTACACCAAGCATATGTTAATCAAGCTGAAAATAGAGAGGAAAAAAAGTAACTAAATCTTATATCATACCAATCTTACTTCTCTGTCCCAACAATGACCTCAGGACTTCTCATCTGTGGTGGCTCATATGGTTGTTCTATGATCTCACCTCTATGCCTGGGAAGATCATGGAATAGATCCTCCTAGAAGCTGTGTTACGTCACATGGAGGGCAGGGAGGCGGTTTGGGACAGCCAGCATGGCTTCAGCAGGGGAAAGTCTTCCCTGATCAGCCTAGTGGCCCTCTATGATGGAGTGACTACATCAGTGGACAAGGGAAGAGGTCATTCATCTGGACTTCTGTAAGGCCTTTGACACAGTCCCCCACAACACCCTTCTCTCTAAATTGGAGAGAGATGGATTTGATGAGTGGACTGTTTGGTGGATAAGGAATTGGTTGGAAAGTAGCATCCAGAGGGTAGCGGTCAATAGCTCAGAATCCCAATCGACATCAGTGACAAGTGCTGTCCTTCAGGGGTCCATATTGAGACCAGTGCTATTTAATATCTTTATTAATGACATAACAGACAAAGGGATTGAGTGCAGATGACACCACGCTGAGTGGTGTCGTTGCCACACCTGAAGGATGGGATACCATCCAGAGGGACCTGGACAAACTTGACAAGTGGGCCCAGGGGAACTTCATGAGGTTCAATTAAGCCAAGTGCAAGGTACTGCACCTGGGTTGGGGCAACCCCCAGTATCAATACAGGCTAGGGGATGAACAGATTGAGAGCAGCCCTGCTGAGAAGGACTTGGGGGTGCTGGTGGGTTAGAGGCTGGACATGACCCAGCAATATGCACTTGCAGCCCAGAAAGTAAATCGTATCCTGGGCTGCATCAAAAGCAGTGTGGCCAGTGGGTTGAGGGAGGTGATTCTGCCCCTCTGCTCTGCTCTGGTGAGACCCCACCTGGAGTGCTGCATCCAGCTCTGGGGTCCCCAGCACAGGAAGGATATAGAGGTGTTTGAGTGAGTCCAGAGAAGAACCACCAAGCTGATAAGAGAGATGGAGCACCTCTCCTATGAGGAAAGGTTCAGCCTGGAGAAAAGAAGGCTTCGAGGTGACCTAATTGCAGCCTTCCAGTACCTGAAGGGAGCCTGAAAGATGGAGAGAGACTATTTGTAAGAGCATGTAGTAACAGGACAAGGGGGAATGGTTTCAAAATGAGAGTAAGTTTAGGTCAGATATTACGATATTTGGATATAAGGAAGAAAGTCTTTACTGTGAGGGTGGTGAGGTGGAACAGGTGGAATCACTCTCTGTGGAGGTATTTAGGAAGAGACTGGATGCAACACTTAGTGCCATGGTCTAGTTGGCAGCGTGGTGTTGAGTCTCAGTGATTTCAGAGGTCTCTTCCAACCAACTTGGTTCTGTGATTCTGTGTGATTCAGTGAACAGGTTGCCCAGAGCAGTTGTGGGTTCCCCACTCCTGGAAGTGTTCAAGGCCAGGTTGGATGGGACTTTGAGCAGCCTGGCCTAGTGGCAGGGTTGTTGGAATGAGGTGATCTTTAAGGTCCCTTCCAATCAAACCATTCTGTGATTCTATGATTGATTCTATGATTCTATTCCCTCCTTCCCAGGCAGCATTGCATATGTGGTAGGAGCTCAGTCTAAGCTGTCCTGATAATAAGAGGTGAAAGCAGAGTGGTCTGAAGGGGTTTTTAGCAGGCACAATCTTAAATATTCTATCTACTCTCCCATCAGCCCATCTCCTTCCCCCTTCTCTAAACAGGAATTCCTTCAGCACCCTGCCCAGCTGTCTACCCGGAGATTCTCTGATGACAAATCTTAGGATGTAATGCCTTGCTCCAGTTTAAATCTCCAGTCCCCTTTAAGTGAAAGGGAGAGATTAGAGAACTGTAGGTCACAGTAACTGAATTGGACAGGCAGGATAGTGCTACAGGTGCTTTCCAACAGCAGGCCACTATATCTGCTTTACTAAGGTCTGAGAAGGCTCGAAGACTTAGCAAAGGTTATCTGATGGTAACATTGGCAATGCTAAGAGTAGCACTCCTGTGCCCAAAATGGACGTGTCAGCCACTGGCCACCTCACTTTCTTTTCATGGCAAAAAGCAGCTTAACTACCAAGTCATAGTTCTGTTCTTACTGAGTCCTAACTTTTATATGCTCTTGTAATTTGTGCTGCCTCTTTTCATGATTCCCAACCAGGGAAATATTTAAACTGAGTAATACACAGAAAGAGGGAATGAGGAGAAAGGTCTTTAAAAAGTACATGCTATCTATTGCTTTATTCCAAAAGCAAGACATTTGCTTTTTGGAAACATCACTATAAAATACTATGAGAGAAGGAGCTCTTTGATGGTGACAGAAAAAAGGGGGGACTGTACTACGCCAGAGATGTCAATTTCTTTTTTATTCATAGTTAATAAAGATTATGAACTTAAAATTTATTGGAATTAGAACAGTCCTAGAATTAGTAAATGGAGTGATACTTTCTATCCCTAATGGACTTCCAGCTTTCCACTACAGAGATGTCACACTTTCTCTGTCTGAACCTGAGATCTTCCATTTTCTTCGATGATCTGTACAGCTGGAATATTTAAACATGTCAGAATTAAGCACTCTTTCTATCAGTGTGAGAGAGATTCCCCACAAAACATACATGCAACACTGCTTGATGCTAACTGTCAAAATGGAGCATCCTTTTCAAGTATAAACACCCTAGCTCAACCTGTGAACCCAGGCAGAAAGATTCACTAGTCTGGGTTTTTGAAACAAGCACCCCTACATGCTGTGACAAAAAAAAAAAAAAAAGTGAGTATGCTCCCCTTTCTGCTTCCCTTCAACAAAATCTCACTTGCATTCACTGCAATAAAACCAATCACAATGGAATCATTTCATATGTGTGTGACTCTCAAATATAGTTCCCTAAGCCACTGTTCCAAATTAACAGCAGTTAAGCACCAATTGGTAGAGACTTAAAATAAATCGTTACCCAGTGGACTCCTCCATAGTCACCACACATTGCTCAGAAGGTGCAGAGAGTTCCATGGGAGCTGTGGCAGAGTTTATGCATTTGATTGTGTTTAGGTTATGAAGAAATACCCATTTTGTGCATAATGATCTCTTTTACAACAGCTTCTCAGTACCAGCATATTGCATTATCAAACATAGGCTTCCTTTAACCTGACTCTTAACAACTTTTGATGAACATATTGTTTAAGAATTTTTGCAATAAGTCACTCACAGAAGCCTTAATTAAATGCAAACTGATTCCTTCAAATCTTTCCTTTGACAATGCAGGCATGAATGGAACAGAGTTGAGAGCTCACACAGCTCTAGTTTTCATGCAAAAGACTCAAGTCCCATAAGTGAGCCAATTACAAATTATAGTGTAGGTGAACTCATTCTTTTCCATTCACTGGAGCTGATTCTGCGTCATTAATGCTGGTATCTTTAAAGAAAGAAAAGACTTTTCATATCTCATTAACATTACAGAAGAGAAATGAAATGAATTCTATGATAGACGAGAGCTACTTGCATGGAACTAGTTCAGTTGCCTACATTTTAATACGCCTTTACAGAAAGCCAGAGCCATATCCACTACCAAAAGTCTCACTAATCCTCTGTCTTGCACTGACCTCATTGGCACGGACTTGTTGTTGGCTGAGGTTCCACCACTGTTAGGCTTAAATCAGCTAGTGTGAAATTTTAGCTGAGTGTTAACTGTGCCAAAAGCCATCTTTAGAGCTCTCAACCTTTCACTTCCCAAATGCTGAACAGTGGCACTGTAACAGCAGAATGCAACTTGTATTATGAATCTGTGAAGGTGGAGGCTTAGATTTTGTGGTAGTTTGGCCTAGGCCTTCCTTGGTGACCAGCTTGTAACCAAGGAAGTGCCCAGATTTACCCAGTATTCCCTACGATTTTTACGTAAACTGGGGTATAAGAAGAAGGGAGGAAAGACCTTCGCTCTCTTTCCTTCCGGCGGCTTTGGAGGTGCAGATCTCCCTGTGCTGAGTCTGTCAGCTTGGAGAGTGAGGCCTGGTAAGGCCTTGTCGACCTTGGGAGGCGGAGGCTGCCGGCAGTCACCCCAGCGTGATTCTCCATTGTCCCAAGGAGAGTAGTAAGATATTCTCTGCTAATTCTTTTAGTTGATAGACCATGGGCTACTGATCGGGATAATATATATATATATATATATATATATATATATATATATATAATTTTGGTTTTTGTTCGTCCCTTCCCCTTTCCCTTTTCCCTGTGAAATTATATATATATTTCAACTGTATATAACTGTAAATATAAGTGTAAATATATTTATATACATTACTTTGTCTCTCTCTCGTTTTTGGTTCTTTTTGGTTTTTTTCCCTCTCCTCCCTTGGTTTGGGGTGGGGGGGGACTTCTTGTGGTGAGGTTTGGAGACTTGGCAGGGAGCCAGCTCCAAACCATAACAGATTTATATAAAAGGGCCATAATTTACAGGAAGCATACTGTGAAGGAAACATTAGTCTCTCACATCTATTTACAATTGCACATGCAGTGAAAGAGTCACCTAATCTTGGCTGGATGATGCTCAGAGGCAGAAAAATCACATTTTTTCTCAAAAACCTACATATTGTCAAACTTGGAAGCTGGCCATATCTGTCCTTGATACATTTAGTGTAGAAAGCTATATAGTGGTATTTAAATCCAACTGCCACAAACACATTTATCTATTGTACTACTTTTTTGGCTTGGACTAACACAGGTGTACACATGGATAAATTTACCTACATGTGCCATGTGCCGGGGGCAGTAAAACAAGTACCTTACAACATTGATGATGTATTGATACTCGGAGTTATTTTTTGCCATGTTCATTTGTTGTTGCTTTGTTTTGTTGATTTTTTTTTTAGTTCTGTCTGGCTATTAATGCAGAGCCCTGTGTAACAGGAGTGACCCTGAGGCTTTTCTAGACAAATCCAAAGTCTGATGAGTTCTAGCAGCTTGCAGTTGTGGTTCAGAATGTCCCCTACACGAACATGTGGTGACACAAGTGCTAAAAGACCAGAAAAACTACCAATTGTCAAAGACAGGAATAAAAAACTACATAGCTTTATGTTATAGATGTTTAACATCAGCATTTTTACTGCAGCCTTCTTTGTCTCTTAAAAAAGTTTTAAGATATTTTATAACTTACCCTCATTAAAAACCCACTCATCATAGAGTGTCTCAGTAAAAAATAGATGTTTTGTACAGGATTCCATTGAGGCTTTATATTGTAAATACATCTTGCTTATAACAGTTGTTAGGGTATACCTTTTGAAGACCAACTTACTTAATTATAGCTGAATTATTTAATTAATTAAAATTATGTGGTTTAATTGTCTCTTTCCTCTTCCTTTTTCCCCCTCCAAACTATTTCCTTTTCTTCCTGAAAATGCTAAAAACTGTAAGCCCAAACAAGCCTGAATGTCGCTTACAGTGGAACTGTTTCAGTCAGTAATGGGATTGTTAACTTTGTTTTGTAGGGATTATTGACAGTCTTTCTGAAAATACAGCACTTTATTATGATGTCTGATTTGTACTACCAGGAAATTTCTCCCACTCAAGGCAGTTATACAAAATGTTGATTTGGCAAAATTCAGAAGGAGGAGACACTATCTAGAACAAGATAAGAGCACGAAAAAATATGTGACTTGGAGGAGAGGGAGCCAGAGCACCTTAAAAAGAAAATAAATCCTCCCAACTATTAGTAGTGAAAATGATAAGTTGTAATTCAGTGGGAAAACAAAGCAACAATTTGCAGTGATACACCCAAAGAATTCCTCCTACTTTGTGCCACAAGGAATATTTGAACTGACGCACAGTTCACCCAAGAATTAACAGATTCAGAGAGATTGTATTTTTTTATTAGGTAAAACATAAACTTCACCCTATCTGCTGGGGAGAAAAAAACAAGACAAAAGCGAGGATCATGTCGCAGTGGATTACAGAATGGTTTCCAGAATTGCCACACTTATAGTTAGAAAAATTTGCTCTCTATGATGTTTAGTTTTTTGGGGCTGATTCAGAAAGATGTTGAAGCACCTAAGTTCCTCTTGTCTCTGGTCTCAAAATGAATGTTAGGCATCTAAATATCTTTGTGGCTCTGACCTATATCCAACAGTACTAAACAAGAGTAGTCACCATAGAAGAAGCAACCACAAACTGATGACATTAGTAAAACTGCTCACTGTTTCGGTGAGTAAAAGTAGTGTCAAGGCCCTGAGGACACCAACAGGCTTTAAAGGCCCCCACCATCCTCAGCAGGAGCTCCCACCCACACCCCCTACCCATGGGTTCAGGAGCTCCAGTGAAGCTTAGCCTCCCCACCTTTGGACTTTGGTAGCTTGGTCCTTGGACGGTGGCTTTTAGATTGACTTCAGACCCACGTTGTCAGCAGCCTTATTTTTGCACATCACTTGCCATTGTTCCTTGCTGACAGATGTGCTTCTTATCTCCCCCCGCCTGTGGAGAGAAGCTCATACAGCCATCAGCCCTTCAGTGCTTGGGGACTGCTCTTCCTGCCTGTGTCATGGTCACATGCCTCCCTGGCTTGTCTTTCCCTCTATAGTAGACTCATTTGTGGTGCACTTTGACAAGTGGGGCCTTTTGTACATTAGATAACACACAAGTGACCACATAAAGTGTATTTCTAATTTTTTTCCACTTACTGCCAACTCTCTATTATTCGGGATATTTTAGGGATGGAAATGAGAACTGAGGTATCTCAAATTATGGAACATAATTTAACAAAAGGTACACATGGATGTGCAGAAACTGCATAAACTGGGTCAACTCAAGTGTACTGGTGTTTATTGGCTCCATCTTAATAACTATCTTTGCAAAACCACTGGAGCATCTTGGTATTCATGATATAAAAGGCATTCAACAGGGCTAATGTTTTGATAGCTGATAGTTTACCAAACTTATATGTATATCGATTTGCATATATATTAATTGTAAACACATGAAGCTTTTGAATGTACATATTTTCACAGAAATTTTGCCAGTATTATGTAAAACATGAGCAATGCATAATTTACAAATTTTTTAACATGAAGATAATTTATAAATGTGCAGCATTGTACTGTTACACTACAACAATATTTTTCTAGTTTTGCCATTGTTCTTCTGGACCTCTGCAAAGTAATACTTTACATAAGAGCATCCACTAACTTTGAGTTGAGTCTCAGATGTTGTCTGTTATTATTAAGCACTTGGGAAAAGGTGTTCCAGTGTCCAAAGCTGAAAATGCTGGAGCATCATTATAAACATATACATACAACCATTGCTAATTGTCAAGTACAGCAGCTCTCTAGGCTCTTTAGTTTCTTATATCCCCAATGAGCAGCAGATGCTTGAGAAAAAGGCAATGGCCCTATTTTTTTTCTCTCATGTGGATGTCAAAGTTCAGATGAATAGAGCAGAAACCAAGATAAAAATTCTATATAAATTCTCACTGAGCTGTTTGTTCCAAGTAAGACATGCTTTTTTGTTTGTTTTTTGTTTTGTTTGTTTGGGTGGCTAGGTTTTTTGTTTTGTTGTATGCTACAGGAAACCTTTATCAAGATAAACATCTTACAAATCTTGAAAGAAAATGAACATTCTCCTAAAAGCAGACCATAAAAGAGTTGTTTTCCAGAACTTCATCCTCTTATAATGGTTCTTTTTTTGCAGGACTCAGCTCTGCTAAGCTCCCTGCTACAATATCTCAGCTTGTTCTATTTGACGGCTGTTCCCCTGTCATCACTCATTTTCAGTGGGCAAGGGGGAGCAATTGCTGGGCATCAAATCATCATCAAGTAAACCAGCCTTGACACTAGTTAAAAGGGGAGATGGATGGTCAGTTGGCTTCTACAGAAAATATTCTCCTAAGTATCCTAGCAAGGTCCCTTGATACCAGCCTAGTGCTTTTCTTTCTTTCTTTTCTGTTTTTTTTTTCCTTCTTTTTTTTTTTTTTTTTGGGGGCGGAGCAATCACCCATATTTCTTCTGGGTCATCATTTGATCACAGGTTTTCTCAGGGGAGGAGCACAGAGGTTAGGTGAGTAGACTCTGTGTTCAACAATTAAGCAGCAGAAATACAAGCTATGAAGGAAATAGCTTCCTTGCACTTGCTTTCCTTGCCTGTAATGGGCAACAAAAACCTCCCCACACTTCTGTAGCTTGAGGAATGCCAAATACATTACAGTGTACTGGCCATCATTCACCTGTCTGTTACCTCCCTTTCCCACAACCAGCTTTAGACATATCTTTCAATTCATAATAAAAAGTTCACAAATACCCTGCAAATTAAAAGACAGATTGTAAAACTGACCATGAAGGAGCTGATGTTGGTTCCCTAGACTGTTGCCTAAAATTACAGGGAAAATAACAACTTGCTCATTTGTAGAATAAATAAATAGATGGTAAATATCAGAAAGTTCAATTAAAATTTTGAAATTACACAACTGCCAAAGAAATAGCAGGAGGTATATATTCTATGGCACTTGGGTACTAACTTTGTATTGTGCATTGTACCACACCAGGACCACCTTTGGAGTCTTGCTGTACTTGTGCAGATAGAGGAGACGTCATGTCTCTAACACCAACTGAGGAAACAGTATAAATGGGAAAGGGAAAAAAAGAAGGAAAGAAAAAAATCCCCCTCCCAACAAATAAACAAAAAACAAACAGAAAAAAACCACAAACCCAAAGCAATCTTTGTCAGAATTTGGAATTGGAAAAAAATAGGAAAAAAGCGTTGTGCATGCAGGGATTGTGTCTGAGCAGGACTTTTGGTGCTATCACAATATTATTACTACAATACAGAAAAACCAATTTTGATAATAATTTTACAAGAGTGGTACAGAATTTCCCAGAAGCATAACCCTTCTCAGATTTATCTGCCTACTGAGCTCTCATTAAAGTCAATGAGAATTTGGAGACTCTCTAATGGAGGAAAAGCCAGTACAAAGCATAGATGTTCAGACAGTACCTTGAGGTCCTTACTCCAGCAAAATTCTTATGTAAATCAGTGGAAATTTTGTCTTGGGGGGGAAATCAGAAATGAGCCTCATTTTGTTTGTAGAGACTGAAATATTTAAAATGCTAAACCAGCAATAATTGTTAATATGCTCCTACTGTAATAATTAAAAATGTGTAGGGGTCAATCCTGCAAAATCCTGACATCTCTGGGAGTTTTTCTAAGCTAAAGCAAGGTCTTAGTGCTCAGCAAAGGGAAGAGATCCCAGCACCTCTGTGCTGTTGCCTCCTGACACAGCACAGTCCCAGCTGAGGCAGCATAGGGAGCTGAGACCAGCCAGTGACAGCCTGATTGAGGAAGAAGAACAATGTAGTTGAGTGCCTTTTGCTCTTAATTCACATGATGCTCTTTATTACCCTTAGGAATAAGAGATATTATTTTAAATTCCTTTTAACACTATTTATTTAAAATATATTTTACTGGAATATGATCCATGTTTAAACAAGCATTAAAATGTGTAGTGTCCTGGGAGACTTCTGGGGTTAGATATTAGTGGAAAATAAAAATATAGAAAAACATTAATAATTAAGCACAAATTAGGCTTCCAAATACTTCTTAGCATGGAAAAAACAATTATTTTAATTCCTATTAAGGAATGTATCATGTGTAAGTAACTTATAAGCAATTGATTTATAATCCATCCATTATATTATTAACTAGAACTGTATCTCTGTTTGCTGTTGTATGGGATGGGATTTTCCAAAGATGCCAACTTATAGTCTATGTATTCGCTGGAAAGTGAATGCCTACACAGTAAAACTAAAGATATTAGTCTTTAGCAAATAAATGCCTTCCTATTGATACAAGAGTCAGAATATACAGACTGAATAGATTGAGTTTCTTATTTTCTTGATTCATGTCCATGATATTTGTGCAGTTATCTATATTACACTTTCAGAGATCTTGCTCTTTTCATTTGTTATAGAGTGAAATACAGGAAAAGACACACAGAGGTTTGCCGTTCCAGGTTTGGGGAGGGAGGGACAGGGGGAGGGGGACGGAGCAGAGGGAAGGGTGTTGAGCTGGCCATGGGGGTCCTTCGACTGGTGGGTGGGAGAGCAGGGCTGTCCCGTATGAAACATCACATCACATGTGAGCAGTGCGCCTGGAATTTGTGGTAACACAGTGGGGGAAGGATAAGGTCTGGGTGGACAGTGGGTTCTTTTGATTGATGGGGGTCCCGGCCAGGCTGGGGCCTTGTAAGGTACCTCAGCCTTGGACAGGTACGGGGGCCAGAACGGTTGGTCGGTTGGTTTGTTTGTTTGTCTATTTATTTCTTTCGTTTTGGCTCTCCTGCAGCTACTGCCCAGGTTCGGCATGTTCTGGATATATTTGCTTTGCTCTGTTACAACCTGAAAGAGTGGGCAGGACAAAGGGTTGTTACTGGAAATAAAAGACTTGCCCAAATCGTTCTAATAGGAACGTAGCCTATGTACCCCTATGTGGTTGCGAGCTATGCTGGCGAGGGTTCATGCCTTCGGTAGGGTCGCCCATGCCAGACAGGTCAAAACCATAGGACCACATAAACTACATCCCTGGGCAGGATGAGCTCATTAGCCTTCTGGCAGTCAGCCTAGGAGAAGGACAACTCTCATCCCAAACCCGGGCAGATGGAGCTCGCTTAGCCCTGGAAGGCCATCCATCTCAGAGAAGGTCACTCTAATCAAACCTACGTCCTGAGGACCTCGCTGCCACCGTCCAAGCTTGCTCGGCCCTAGCAGATGAACCTCAGGATTAAAGGGTGGGTTCAGTTCCGCGCATACTGCATCTCACCTAAAAAATCCATTGCGCAGGCTTGAAGGCTTTACCCACATGCAAAAAGTCCTGTAGCGACGGGCGAGGGTCGAAACGGTAGGTGAAAGGTGCACTGGGAGCCGCAGACTCAACCCTGCATGCAGGCGGTTCAGGATATTGGTCATTTGAGACTGACGGAGATGAGAGTCTCTTGGGGCAGCACCCTGAACAACCAAGCAGCCTTTTCAAGGACAGCACTGCTTGCTCCACTCGGAGAGGGGCCTAGAAAAGGTGGCCTAAACAAAGCTCATCTCCACCTTCACCCGGTTGGTTAACCGCAGACCAACGGGCATCTTCTTCCAATGCGGTCGCACAAAGAGCAAAAGACAAAGGCATGCACCTGCCTCCAAAGGTGTACTCAAATTAACTCTAGCATGTTGGAACATCAGAACCATGCTCGACTCTGCAAATAGCGGACGTCCTGAGCAACGTTCTGCCCTAATTGCCCATGAACTGGCTCGTCTCAACATCGACATTGCTGCTCTCAGTGAAGTTCGCCTTCACGAGGAAGGCAGCCTCAGAGAACATGGTGCCGGTTACACACTCTTTTGGTCAGGTAAGCCCAGAACCGAAAAACATCTCTCAGGTGTCGGCTTCATGATCAAAAACTCCATTGTCCCTAAACTCGAAAATCTGCCGACAGGTCACTCTGACCGCATTATCTCCCTAC
>NW_020897695.1:27098653-27103653 GCF_003984885.1 Neopelma chrysocephalum
GTGTCTTTTGCAACCGGACTTGCCTTTCTCGTATTGGCCTTTTTAGCCACCAACGCGCTTGCATGAAAAATGGGTAGAGCCCTTCCCAAATCTTCGTTCGCGAAGCCTAGCCATGACTCTTAATAGATTTATTTTTCCTTTTTACATGGGGGAATAAAATACAAAATGAAATCCAGTTGTTCTGAGTTTTTGTAAAGTCTGTACACTGATTAAGGGAACTTAAATGCTCTCTATCATTAAAAAGATAAATTATTATGAAGTAGAATTGATCCTGGTTAAAATTAAAAGCATGGAGTAATGGATGACTATGATGGACAACAATGTTAAGTCATATCTACAGATTACCTGGTGGGGCATTTAAAATTCTTCTATATCAAGGCCTACCTAACCTCAAAAAGTCATCTAGTTGCTCCTATTTAAGTGTTATTCTACATCACAAATTTTCAGGCAGCCTGGCAGGTTTGAAGGTGACTGACTGCTCTTTACTGCAGATTCCTGTCCGCTGCTGCACTTCCGCTCCTCAAACACAAGCACTTCCAGCAGTGCCAGTTTGTGCAGCCATACTGTAAACCTATCCTTTAAAATTGCCTGATTTTTGAAAAGGCTTCAAAAAAATTTTCTTTTAACAAGATTGTTGTGTTGGTCTAAATTAGAGCATGATACAGCTCAGGGGTGAATAGCCATAAGTGAAGAGCAGAACTGCAAAACCGATCAACAGGAGGGTCAGCAACAGACGAAATTAACTCTACAGCTGAAAGGCTACTGGAATCAAATGCTATCATTTGTGGAAGCTGACTCAGCCAAAAGACATCAAAACATCCATCATCACTGGGTCTGGACTGATCACAAACCCTTCATTTTAGTTCTGCTTACCAGAAGAACAATATGTGCCCATGGTTGCAAAGTTAGGGTAGTTTTTTTTATGGGAACAGTCACATTTCTGTGTTATTACAGACCTAGCAACATAGACCTTATGCACAGAGTGATAGATTTTACAAGGAGAGACATATACATTACAGTAGTATGATATTGGAATTTGTGTGGCCTCCAGAGGTTTCGGTCAGACTCAGGACTCAATAGTACTTAATAATTGATATATATGAGAAACACAATAAAGTTTGAGAGATTTTTATAAAATATTTCTTTCTATATTTAGGAGCATAAAAGATAAATGCAAATTCGTTGATTGTTAAAAGTTGTTCAACCTAATCTATGTTACATAATTTAAATATTTTTAAAATAATTTATGCAAAAGAAATAGCTTTATTTGACAGCTATTTATCTAATAGTTTTTCAGACTGAAAACACACATGATCAAACAATATCAGCCTTACTGAATTAATGATGTAATACTTCTAAAAATGTTATTTCCATTCAATTTTGTTCAATAAGACTCCTGATATATTCTGCTTTCTGTGCCACTGTTTTTCATTTTACTTGTATAGAGACAGATTTTAAAAAAGAAACTGAAAGCAGGCAAGATGAGGTATTTTCATAAGGCAGTATTAAATTATTGAAAAGAGGAGAAATGAATTCCAAAGGTGGAACATGAAGATTCTCAGTAGTTTTATAGAAAAATGTCTGAAATGGGAAACAAGAGGCGTGAGGCCTCTATGAAAAACTGTCATCTTCCTTTAAACATTGAGTTTTCTGTTCTTCTGGGATTTCTGTTCTCTCATTTGGCCTTTATACCTCATTCTGACAAATAGCTTTAACAAGATTTTGTCCTATTGTCTTCTAAAAATCTGTCTTAGTATTCTCTTTGGGCCTGATTCTCTTCTTACCTGCCTCAGTGTAAACCAGAGGTCAAGAAAACTGGTATAGTTAAAATGACTTGAAGAGCACAGTAATATCTTTTCTGTGAAGTTTAATATTTTAGTGTGCATATTCCAAATTGATCATTTGCAGATGTGTACATAAAATTTCTAACTACTGAGTTAACTTATTTTATCTCAGTTGTTTTTTTACCTGTCAAAATCCTTCAGACTTCATATTTACATTGAAGTTTAATATGAAGAACGGTGTACTTTTAGTGTGTTTTGTTTGCTATATTTTTGTATGGCTACCAAGTTAAGAGAGATTTCCTCAGGGAGTACTTAACTTCCAAGACTTTTTTAATGTGGGACAACTATTACTGAATTGTTACTACAACTTGTCAAATCCTTGTCTATATGCACTGAAACAGTGAGGTTATATTTATGAGGGCGAGGAATTCGCTGTCATCCCTGAGTCTATGCTCTGTCCATGTTCTCACCCTCTATTCCAATAACCCTCAACTGTGATTTTGGTTTCCATGAGAAAGCAGATGTGGAACATGTAATCCAATGATATTTGACATTATAAAGAGATTAAATGCAAAATTTTTCTGATTTCTGCTATGATGGTCAAGTGGATTAGAGAGAAGTGAGGGTATTGCTATTCCACAGACAATAGAATTGCAGTTTTAAGTGTCAAGGAGAGAAAGATGACAAAATTGATACTTTCCACTAATAGTAAATTGCTGTGGATGGTGGAGTTAAGAAGAAGATTAATTTCCACATATTAAGATCTGGTCACCAAGGTCAGCTGGCCATGAAATGGAGCAGCCATGCAAAAGAATATTGAAGTAGATTACTGACTTGTGTTGCTTGGATACACAGACAAGAATTGCTGTAATGACAATTGTTCCTGGTACCTGTAGTTATGCTTAAAAATAATTTATGTGTATCTGAGTCATAGTCATATTTATACTGGAACAAAATGCGTACCCTGCGAGGCATACCCTGCTTTCCAGAGCTCATCCTGGGATGTCAGAGTTTTGTGTCATCTATCTGAGTTTGAAGGTTCAGGTTTGCCCTAAAGGATTATAACATTTGCTAAATTGTCATTTTCCTTCAACAGGAGCTGAAGAGTGTGTTTGCATTAGCATGCAGTTTTAAGCCAATGCAGCTGAGTTCACTGATATGTTTGACTGACAGTTGGCAACTTGTTCTTAGTATTCAATTTTGAAACATCTTACATCCTTCATTTAATAAAAACATTTGAATTTCAAATTCTATGAAATACCTCATTCAGGCTGCAAGGTAATGCATCCTGCTTAACATGGTTTTTATATGTCTTATTTCGCTATTAATTTTACAAATATTTCATCAGATTCCTACTGGGATTCTGCTTCTACGCCTTTTCCTTCTTTAAAAAGATGGAGAGGCAAGTGAAAGAATGGAATACAATTCATAAGGAATCTTTAACTATGATTGTTGTTTTGCACATCTAAAACAGCAAGGGTTTACATCCCTGTCTCAGTCCAGGGAAATAAGTTGCCTAATTGATGTAACGGTTTTAGACAAAACAGGCAAAATTTGACACTGAGAGTGAAAACTGAAATTTTTATGAATCAACAGTCAATTTTTAAAATGTAGATAACCCTGGCATGCACTGCTACGCTGGTTCTGTTTAAATCCATCCATGACAGCTCTGAATGACTGCTGCCCTAATTACTAAAGTAGACTGCCCAGAGGTTTGTTGTCCAAGTGTAAAAGGGTCTAACAATGCATAAGGCTGGCCTGTTGTCAAAACTCTGCAATGTTCCTAAATTTGAAGTTGTTCTTGCTCTTTTCTTGCATGGAAAAACCTCATCAGATCAAAGCTCTTGGATTGTTAGTGTGAAACTGTTGACTGCTTACTCACCAGGTTAGCTGTTAACTCCCCCTCTAAAAGCAGCACTTGTTGCCTTTCATTCATATTTGTCAGGTTGGCTGTTCCCAAGGGCAAAAGCCCTGCTATTTGTTCCCACTAGCTGTTCTTGTCATTAGCTCCTTCTATTAGCTTTTCATATCAGCCATTCTCAATAGCAGTTCTCTGTGTTAGCTGTTCCCATTAACTTGTTCACCACTAATCACTTCCATTAGTTGTGCCTTCTGACCCACTCCATCAGCCAGGCTGCTGCCCTGCCCTGCAGACGCCTGAGCTGCTTGCCAATGCTTTTTGAAAAGTTTCAAAGGTACAGGGTCTTTGCAGCAAAGAAGGAGAACAGGCTCTGAACTGACCCTCTTTATCACCTTTTAAAAAGAATTTTCAGCATCCTCTTTGATCACAATTTCTATGCAAATGCAGTGGCTGGAATAAACCTTGGTCTCTAGGTATGTCGGGCTTAGCTGTGTTGTCAACATTTCTATCATTGACTATAAACTCTTTGTTTGGCTTAACTTAAAATCTTTCCTGTTCTTAACAGAAATGCTGCAAAATATTGCAAAAGATGCATTGACACATACTGGTTGAGACCGTTATGTTACAGAGGAGGATTAAATTTGGTAGGTTGATTGATCTAATCAATACCCCTTGTTCTTTAATAATATAATAAACATCTCCAAAGCCAAAAAGAAAATTTGACTTAAAGGACAAAATCATGTTTCTATATTCATTAATATGCTTCATGAATGCAACCAAGATTTTGCAATGGGACTTTTTCAGGATTCCAAAAACTGCTTCATGAAGATTAAAAAAACCTTCCAATCAGAAAACTCTCTAGTTACTAATGTAGACATACTGAAATGGCTTGCATCTAGGATATCCAAAAAAACACCTAAAGCTCTGGAATGAGTATTTGTCTGTCGTCCTGGTTTCCAGAGGAAATGAGAGACTACTTGCTTTAGGTCTCTTTGTGTGGGAAATGAAGCTTTCTTAGGGATCAGTTCAAGTACAAAGAGAATTTATTTGGAACTAAGAAACCATCATAAACCTTGCCACGATATAACTCACATTAAGGGTATAAAATTTGAACCTTACTGTCTTTGATATTGAATTATCTGCTATATATATAGTATGTATTGACACAATATTTTACAGATATCCCCAAAATAGTATGTATTAACACAATACTTTTACATATATCCCCAAAATGATGCCAACATCTTCTATAGATGGAAACCAAAATAAAGCCTTATAGTACTACAACTTCCAAACTCCTCAAATCTCATACCTCTAAATATTCATTCTAGTACTTATTCATACCTCTAAATATT
>NW_020897695.1:27108653-27121897 GCF_003984885.1 Neopelma chrysocephalum
GTAAAAACAATATATAATTTAACCCTCATAGACCTATCTGGACTGCAGATAAGCATCTTTCCCAGGCTTATGGCTAGTTTTGGCCAGGATATAATGAGTTCCTGTTCATTGATCCTCTATAAGCATCCTCAATGATTGAACATAACCCCATGCACAGCAGGCAGTCATTCATTTATGCCCCTTTTCAACTCCGTTTTAATCAGCATTTGACACTGTTGAAGATCAAATCCATAATTAAGCTTCATAGACAGTCAGAGTTTTGTCAAATAATTCCAAAAAAGCACAAAAATTGGGGATTCTTTTGTAGTCAAGCATCTGTATAAATTCTGCATAATGTACTCTTACTGCCCAGTGATTTATTTGTACTTAATGGGTCTTTGTTTCTTTTTTTCTCATTTTCTCTGCTGAGGTTATTACCCTGCATTATTAACACACTCATGTGTGACTCTTTATTTATTTTTTACTGGTGGGAATACACTTTTTTAGAAACAACTGTTTATTGTATATATAGGTTTAAAGTAAAGGTATACAAACACACTCACAAATCAACTTAATAAGCACCCTGATAAATAGCACGGCTGCTTAATTGGGACAATTGCTAGGGAACAGATTCAATGACCCCAATCAGTGAATTAATGGCACACCTAGTTGTGAAAAGTCCATTTAAATGATATGCTTGGTGTTGTCTGCTGCCTAGTCACAGTAGTTAACAGGTGTGAATTGGTGTTCATAGCATAAATTTCCTGCTGCTTGACCCTTTGTTCACTTCAGGTTGCTTCTCTACTCTTTCATAGTTGCTAAGTGAATGGAAATTACTGGATTTATCTTAAATTTATCAGACTATATTAACGCCTTTATAATAGCCAATTTTAGAAGTAAAATTGTTTAGAGAGAGGTCTCTGTGGGAACCTTTCTAATTATTTACTGGGTAGGCAAAATGAAACCCATTTTCTGTGCCATATTCGGCCACATGCTTTTAAAGTAAGTAATTTCCAGAGTAACTAATAAACTGCATTTTAGACAGAAACTCGACTTTTTAATCTGGTTTCTAGGGGAATGCACTATTTCTGTGAACTTTGCTGATTCCCTGATTAAGGGCCCTGTAGGGACAGCTAAATAGTGTAACATCTAAACTATCTGGTTCCTCTCCCCAGAAGTGGACATCTCTGACTCCAGAATTCCACAAAGACCAGTGGGGCTGTGCGTCCCACAGGCCAATCTGCTCAGTGTTTGTTTTCTGAGTGTGGTAAAGATCAGCCTGTACAGTTGATACGGCTGGATTTAAAAACAACGCAGACAAAACTATTTTTCCCCCATGTCTGCCGATATCTGGAGGTTGTTAGATAAGTATTGAATTCTTTTGTTTTATATTTCCTTTCTCGTCCTTGGGAAGTTTATCTCTTATGGAAACAATGCAAAGGAATAGAAACATAATACATTGATTGAAGTAAATAAACATGTCCTTTTCTCTTCCTGACTGTATCTGTCACCTTAAGTTTCACTGTCTCTAATGGGAGTTTGCCAGCTAAACTAAAACCATTCAGCTGCTTTCTCTAAGTTGCCATCAAGAAAATGTGACCAGATATATGAAAAAGCTACCCTGTCAGAAAGTTTTATGAGTGTAGTTGAAAGATTTATAGATGCAATCATATTAAAAACCTTCTTTGGTCAAAGAAGAAGATGAAAAAAGAGCAAAATAATCTATGAAGTTCGTAACAGGTTTCTGAAGTGCTCGAATACAGGATGATTGCTACTGAAAATCTTGTTATGTAGTGTCTTATGTTTCAACACACCACAAAACAGCAAACATACTTATACATCATGAGAGTTTGTTGTGCAAGGAAAGAGAAGGAATACATGATCTATGACTGCCATATGAAGTTCAGCAGGCAGTTCAACACTTCACTGTCTCAGATGATAGCCCTAGTAGAGTATGTCAAACCTAAAGATCCATCTCCAATGCCAGCACATTACAACTTCAAGGTAAACTCAAGGTACTAAAACTGTCAGTGCAGTGGTAAGGGAGATGGAATAAGTGGGTGGGATTGCATAAAAATAGGACTTTCACTCAATCCCTATCTCTTTTTCACTTCCAGTCTTTTTATCTGAGGCCACTGAATCAACTTGCATTGCCAATAATTAACCAAACAGAGGGAGAACAATACCGTTTTGCTTTCATCCTAAAGAAACCGTTGGCTCTTTTAGAAAATAACAAAGAAAGTTTGAAAACGTAATTTTGCTTGGAAATCTTTTAAAATCAAAGCCTCCTGGACAATAGTTAACAACAATGTTAATAAAATGGCAATGTGGCACTACAGGCTCTGGGGCAGTAAAAGAAGCCATGTATGACAGGAGGTATATAAGAGAATTGTTAACACTGGCAGAACAAGTTTCAAAGTCCAGTTTCACTCTTGATGGTAATAGATAACTGAAGCACCCTTAGCAATATCTCCACCAAGGAAAGGTAAGCATCATATTGAGATGCTTATGCAAGTATAGGCGCAACTATAGGTATCCCTTAATAATAAGAAAGCAGTAGGGAATAGATAACAAAAATCTTTTTTTTACTGATTTTTTTAAATTTTACTTTTTTATTCTACATGTTTATTTGTGTCTGTACAAATTCACAGACTGTACCTTATTTGAAATAGCTAGCAGAACTGTGTCAGCCTACTGCCCTATTTAGGAACTGTTGGGCTGATGAAAGTTGTTAATTTCTTTTCATATATCTGCTTTTCTTCCTTTGTTTTGGAGCTCCCTTTCCAAGCAAGAACACTTTCAAATGGCTAAAGACAAGCTTTAATTGAAAACTTGAATGTGTCACAGTGCTTGGACAGTCACTGTACACAAACATTTATACTCAATGAAAGGAAAGTCCCACTAACCAAACCCAGCTTGATTGGAATCTGAGACTGCCAAGCAGTATTTGTCAGGCATAACTACAGCACAGAGGCAGTAATACACTGTTTTCAGCCAGATGAATATAGGGAGTTCAACAAGAGACCTAGGGTCTGCCTGACTGGAGGTGTTGCATATGGTGTATAAAAATTTTTGAAAAACATTCTACTCTGGACAATGGAAAGTAATAAGTAATTGTTCTTCTCATGGATATTCAGTCAATAACATGTAAAAGAGTTTAATTATTTTTTTTTTAATTTCAAAATCTATGAGTTCAGTATAGGTTAATAGCCACAGAAATCACATAAATCCATGACAGCAGTCAGGATGTACGCAGCAGTGTAAAGCATTAGTTAAAACTACATATATGTGCCATACGAGGATATCAAATTATTTATATATTTTAACCATCTCCTTCCAGAGGATGCGATCCTTACACAAGTGTCTTTTTGGGTTATTTGCTTAGACTACATAATCGTTATACCAAATATAAGCTGTTTTCTACACTTTTAAAGGAAAATCCTAAATTGATATTTAGTGTGAAATATTGTGACTGACATGTGTAGATACCTTGCACAGTGTGGTAGATAACTTTTTAAATTATCCATGGTATTGGGAACTTGCAGTTCGTTGACTATCCCAATTTAATTTGGCTAGTACAGGACATTTCTAATAATTAATACTGTAATAACACTTAATGATCTGCACTCATGTAATCTGAAAAACCAGCTAGTAGTGCAGTTTTTAGTGACTGTGCAAACAGCAAATTTTAAATTTGTTGAATGCTGCTATTTCAGCATTGCAGTCATGCAGAAGACCCTACCTGTGGGGCTGTCACTGATCCAGACACTAGAGACTTGGCCATGATGTAGTAAGAAGTGAAGGACCTGATCTCAAGAGGGATGTTCCTTTGGAATTAAAAGTGGGAGCACTATGTTCACAAGGAAGCACCAACACTCTGCATTTCCCTCTTGTTCCAGGGCTGTGAACAGAAGGGGTAAGAAGAAAGTAGCAAACGGAAGATCAGAATAAAAAAGAACAAATCTGTACACTTATCTCATTATAATGTGCTTTTTTTTTAATTTTAGAACTTCTCTTTGAATTTCTTAATCACAGGCTCTACATGAAATGGTCTGGTTGGTATAAAGGTAGACTTTTTTCTGCAGTCAGAGCAATAAGGTCATACTGCAAGGTAGTACAGTTTAATGCTGTGAAAGAGTAGACGGACATTGTCTTTTACATCTATTTCAAAGACTCTTTTCATGGTGAAGGATTTATGAAAAATTCCCATCGGTCTATAATGGAAATTACTTTTGAAATGAACAATTAAAACAAAGTCAACACATTTCCTTTCTCCTCCACAACCTTATCCTATGCTTGAGAATGAACACAAGTTAACTCCTTGGTGCTATAAGTTCTAAGTACAATTATCCAGGAAATAGAGTTTGGCATTTTTTACAACAGAATTTGGCATTCTTTTTAGAATTTCACTGAAGCCTCTAGTACAAATGAGATAACACTAAATTATACTTTGCTAACCCACACTTCAGGATTATGGAGCTGCTTTTCATTAGACTGTGGTCATTGGTTTAGAAGATGGTTTTATTGACAAATAATGATTCAAGTAAAGTGAGAAGGTAAACATTACACCTTGACTATGTTAGCTCAAGAGGGAAAATGGTTAACTACCCAATAAATTAATGAGAGTAGGGAAATACCTCATTCTGAAAGACAGATCTAATGTGAGTTTACAGAGGAATCTACATGAACAGGATAGTGAAACTCTTTAGATTTTGACCGAATGAAGTTTATCTTCTTCCCTTAGTTTGAGTAAAAATCATGGGCTTCCCAATTAAGTTAGGACCACATGAAGATAGATAAAAAAACCCCAAAGCTTTATGTTCACAGAATCAGAGAATATGCTGAGTTGGAGGTGACCCACAAGGATCATTGAGTCCAACTTCTGGCCCCGCACAGGACCATCCCCAAGAGTCACACCATGTGCCTGAGAGTATTGACCAAATGCTTCTTGAACTCTGACAGGTTTGGGGCTGTGACAACTTCCCTGGGGAACTTGTTCCAGTGCCCAGCTGCCCTCTGGATGAAGAACCTTCTTCTAATATCCAACCTAAACCCCTCAGACAACTTCAGGCCATTCCCTTGGGTCCCGTCACAGGTCACTAAAGAGACGACATGGGTGCCTGCCCCTCCTCTTCTCCTCAAGAGGAAGTTGTAGACTGCAATGAGGTCTCCCCTCAGTCTCCTCTTCTCCAGGCTGAACAGACCAAGTGACCTCAGCTAATCCTCATACAGCTTCCCCTCCAGGCCCTTCACCATCTTCGTGCCCCCCTTTGGACACTATCAAATAGCTTAATGTCTTTCTTATATTGCAGTGACCAAAACTGCACACAATATTCAAGGTGAAGCTGCATCAGTGCAGAGCAGAGCGGGACAATCCCCTCCCTTGACCGGCTGACAATGCTTTGTGTCCCCCAGGACACGGTTGGCCCTCCTGGCTGCCAGGGCACTGCCGACTCATATTCGATTTTCTGGCTACCAGGACCCCCAGGTTCCTTTCAGTGTCACTGCTTTCCAGCATCTCATTCCCCAGTCTGCATGAACATCCAGGGTTGCCCCATCTCAGGTGCAGAATCCGGCACTTTCCCTTGTTGAACTTCATTTGGTTGGTGATTGCTCAGACCTCTCATTTGTTGAGATCTCTCTGCAGGGCCTCCCTGCCTTTGAGGGAGTCAACAGCTCCTCCGAGTTTTGTGTCATCTGCAAACTTACTCAGTATCCCTTCCAGTCCTGCATCCAAGTCATTTATGAAGATGTTGAAGAGCATGCGGTCTAAGATGGAACTTTGTGGAATCCCACTAGTGACAGGTCACCAGTCTGATGTTACCCCATTCACTGTTACCCTCTGTGCTTGATCCATGAGACGATTGCTCACACACCCCATGATGTGTTTATTCAGCTGTGTGCTGGACATTTTGTCCAGAAGGATCCTGTGAGAGAGAGTATCAAAAGCTTTACTGAAATCCAAAAAGATCACATCAACTGGATTCCCTTGAAGGTGGGTTACTTTGTCATAGGTTTGATAAGCAGGACTTTCCTCTCATGAAGCCGTGCTGGCTGTGACCAATGACTGGGTTGTCTTTTGGATGTTTTACTGCCCAGAATAATCTTCTCCATAATTTTACCAGGCACTGAGGTTCGTCTGACTGGCCTGGAATTTCCAGGGTCCTTCTTCTTGCCCTTCTTGAAAAATCAGGACAACATTCACCAGCTTCCAGTCAGCTGAGACCTCTCCCGGTTCTCAAGACTACTCAAAAATCATCGAGAGAGGCTTTGGGATGACAACAGTGGAATGTTTAAGGATTCTTGGATGAATCCCACCAGGCTCCAGAGATTGGTAGGGATCCAGCTGGAGCAGCAGATCCTGCACAATTTCAGAGTCAGCTGGGAGTTGATCATTCTCTCAATCATGGCCCTTCGGCTCAGGGCACTGAGACCCCCTTGGTCCATCTTCCATGTTGAAGACAGAAGCAAAGAAAGCATTAAACACCTCTGCCTTGTCTCTATCCTTGTTTGTGAGGTGACCATCCTCATCCTGTAATGGGACAATGATATTTCTATACCACCTAGTGCCATGAATATATTAGAAAAAACGCTTTTCATTGTCCACAACATTTCTGGCCAGCTCCAACTCCAGTTGATCTTTGGCCACACAAATTTTCTCCCTACAGCAGCAAGCAGCATCTCTATATTCTTCCCATGTCACTTGGCCTTGTTTCCACTAGGTATATACATTCCTTTTTTGCCTTATATTCAAGAGAAGATCCCTGCTTAGCCAAGCTGACCTTCTGCCTCACCTGCTTGACTTCTGACATTTTGGGAATTGCTGCTCCTGTGGCCTTAGGAGGTGATGCACTGAAGTGACCATCTCTCCTCATGTCTGGAGGTTTTGTGGACACTATTCCTCCTGTCAACAGAGATTTTAAACTCAATGACTTTGTGGTTGCTGTGGTCAAGACAGCCGCCAATCTCCACTTCGCTCGCTCTGCTGACAAGTAGCAGATCAAGGAGGGCATCTTTCCCAGTTGCCTCCCTTAGGATTGTTCCATAAAGGTGTCATCTAGGTTTTTTAGGAATTTTCTGGCCCAGGTTGAACCATATGTGTGGTGCTCCCAATGAATTTCTGGCAAGTTGAAGTCTCCCATAAGGACAAGGACAGTTGACCTGCAAGTGTCCCTTAGTTCCTCAAAGGATAATTTGTTGGCATCATTCTCCTGGCTGGGAGGTCTGCATTAAACTCCCACAACGACATCCACATTATTTGTTTGCCCCTTGATTCTTATGCAGAGGCTCTCAGCTGTGCCACAGTTAGCTGTGAGCTCCATACATTCTAACCCCAATTTTCAAAACTATTAAAAAAACTTGTTCTTGTCTGATAGTCTTGTCCTGACTCTAAAAATGTCAAGAGTAAAAATCCTCATTGTTTTTAGTGGATATAGTCTCATCCTACATACGTTTTATGAATATACCAATATACTCCATATTTTAACTTATAGTTTATTACTGTTTTTTTTTCTTGGTTGTAGTTCACCCAGAAATCAGTAGCATTTATTAATCTATAGAGGACTGAGTGGCATGAAAACAAGATTTCAAGAGACCCACAAATCTGTTAAAAAAGGTATATAACTAATCCAAGCCATTTTATGAATTATTAGTTTCCACAAAAGATTAAATTAGCAACACACAGGATTTTTTTGTTTGTTTGTTCTTTTTATGCCATTACAACATCCCACTGCAGTAGGATATCAGAGGATGTACAAGGCCAATGGAAAAATGAACCACAGAAACAAACAGGTCATTAAAATGTTCATGCAGGCCTTAAAATATGAAGGTGTATTCCCTCCCCTTCCCCTGTTCCCCTTCCCCCCCCCTTCTCTCTCTCTTTCTCCCTCCCCTTCTCCCATCACTTCTCTTTCCCCTTCCCCTCCTCCTTCCCCTTCCCCCTCCTCTTTTCCCCCTTTCATTTTCCTTTTTCTTTTTACCCCCCCCTTTGTTCTTCTTGTTCTTTTTTCGAAGGTTATGTATTTATTTAATTTGTAAATATACTGAAACATTACTGTCACGTATATGGCTGAAACCAATATGGCTAAGCAGATGCTGGCCATTTCATCCTACAAAGACAATGTCTCATGTCTTCTTGCCAAGACATGAGACAAAACATAAGACAAAACCTCTCAGAAACAAAATATGAATCAGTAGATCACCAGAGTATCCTTAAAACCTCAAAGAGTAAATGATTGGGAGAAAACATGAGGCTGTCATTGGTGTAAACAATTTCAGTTAAAAGGTTTCAAAATGCTTAAAAAAAGGTTCTAATCAATTTTGATCAACAGCCTGTGTTGAAGGTGAACTCTTTTGGACTGTTTTGTTTATTAACTGTATATAATTTGTCAGAAAAATCACTGAATTTTTTTTTTCTAAAAAAAATAAATGGAAGGGGAAATAAAAGGAAGTTTCAGTCTGCAGTAAAACACTGGAGAATTAATGCAACTGCAAAATTTAACCAGTCTTTTTCTCAGACTTCCTGTCCTTACTCTTTGAAAGCTCTAGTTATACTTGAAAATTATTTTCCACTATGCCAGACTTGAGAAATTAGTGAGTTTAATAGCAGTCTCAAAAAATATCTGCAGACAAACTGATGCCAAGAAATATTTTTAATTCCTACAGAAATCAAAGAACAATGAAACTTAACAGCAAATTAGGTACTCAAAACTTTCAGTAGAAAAGAAAATGAAAACTAGCAAAATTTGTCTTCTATACGTAATAAATAAGATTCAGCAGCAGGGACTGCCAGCACCTTCTCAACAACATATAAGAGACAACAGTGTTGTGTTTTAGTAAAACATGCTCTGTGTTTTATTCAATGAAGCACTGAATTGAGGTTCAAATTTTTGAGGCCCACTTGAAGACATATGGACAGTACTTTCTTAAGTCAGACACCTCCAGTTTACGTTACAGTCTAGAAGTCTTCTCAATTATAAGCCTTCAACCTATTTTAGGATCAGACATGTAACTTGTACCACGTGTTCTTCAGCATTATTTTGGCAATTTTATGTGACTATTCTTCATAATAGAGAGGGCTGCTTTTAAAATATGTGTTAAATTGACTGAACACCTTTAATTTTCCGACTCAAATTCTATGACTTTCCAAAAAGAGATGCAATGGTTGTCTGTGTCACTTTGCTTAACTGGCTTCCTTATGATACTATTACATTTACAGTTTGTTATCACAGTCCTAGTTTTTCTATAACAGCCATTGAAATAACTCAGGCATTCAATCCTGGCAAGCCACAGACTATTCGGCACTTTGAAATTCACAGATTTAACAGCATAGTGTCAGATCATTTTTCATAACCCTTGTTTCCTTGTCAGCATGTCATAGTCAGTAAAGAGCTGCTAGATTAGTACAAATATATAAATCTTTTCTCAGCTTCACCTCACTGCTGTTTAATACTACTTTACTACACCACTGTGCTTACTAGTTTAAAATACCTTCTGTTTAGAAAAACGCATATTTATTATTATTATTAGGGAGTTTTTGTGCAATTTCCCTGAGCACAGGCTGACAGCTGCATAACACTTTGTCATTTATCATTGTACACCAGATCTGTCAACTTGGGAAACAATTTCAATAAAAAAAAAAATCTGCATGAAATTACTTTGTGAGAGGAAAAAACTCCAGTTCCATCTATTGTGTGTGCAATTCTGTGTGTCTCCATTTATTTATTTATTTATTTTCTCCTTTGTTTTTTTTTTTTTTTTTAATTTTGGCTGTGAAAGGTACTTAATGTACCAAAAACAATTTGTAAAAGCATTATTTCACCAATTGGAAGTGTGTACGCCTTGCTGAGGTCTCCCTTATCTAACTGTTGCTAATACATTTTCATGCTGTGCTCTTATGGCTTCATTTTACAGTTGACGAGATCACCCACTCCATGCTGTGTTGGAAATGGGACCCTCGTCACTCTAGTCCACAGAGTGCACTTAACATGCGAACAACAAACAACAAAAAGTTACTGCTTTAAAACATCTTCAGCCCTTTATCCCTTTGTTGGAAACTTAGCTTTTGCTTTTTTGGCTTCCTTTATTAAACTAAAGCATAACAACTATGTAAATCAGAAATCCAATACCTATCAGAAAGACATGATTTAACCACTTATAGATTCTGTTGAGTTAACCTTAGAATAGCTCAATAACACTCTTTAGATTCTTCTAAAACCTAGAGCAGTCTTCCTCTGCTGTCCTCATCCTCCTCAAAGTTTACAACGGGAGAAATCATATTTCCTTTCCATTGCACAGCATTTTTTTTCACTTTTGTTTAATTTCTTGTACATTGTGCCCTGTAACTAGATAAACATCTAAGGCCTGCAGTTAATAAAACCAACTGGGGCAATAATTGCTGTGAAATTATGTTCTGGACAGCTGAAAAGGAGGGATCAGTATTACAGTCTCTTGTTTTCCACCCTGTCGGTTTTTTCCCCAGCTATGGATTTGTTGTCATCAAAGCCTGATGATTCTGCTGACACCCCTGTCAGAAAATGAATTTTTCACTCCCCACTTGATTGACTCCATTCATAGTGTGTAACTCTGTCAAAAAGTGCCACTCTCAAGCTCACTCTCAAGCTCGCTCACTCTTGTGTTTGCATTTTCTACACCATTGCTGGGCAGACAGATGGACACATAAAACCATGAAATATTCAGTAGTCATACTTCCCCTGTACTCTGCATTGGTGAGGCCACACCTTGAGTATTGTGTTCAGCTCTGGGCCCCTCAGTTCAGGAAGGACATTGAGGTGCTGGAGCGGGTCCAGAAAAGAGCAACGAGGCTGGTGAAGGGACTTGAGCACAAGTCCTATGAGGAGAGGCTGAGGGAGCTGGGGTTGTTTAGTCTGGAGAAGAGAAGGCTTAGAGGCGACCTCATCACTCTCTTCAACTACCTGAAGGGAGGTTATAGCCAGGCGGGGGTTGGTCTCTTCTCCCGGGCAACCAACAATAGGACAAGGGGACATGGGCTCAAGCTCTGCCAGGGGAGGTTTAGGTTAGATGTTAGGAAAAAATTCTTTACAGAGAGGGTTATCAGGCATTGGAACGGCCTACCCAGAGAGGTGGTGGATTCACCATCCCTGGAGGTTTTTAAAAAGAGATTGGACGTGGCCCTTAGTGCCATGATATAGTAATTGGAGTTGGATCAGGGGTTGGACTTGATGATCTTGGAGGTCTCTTCCAACCCTACCTATTCTATGATTCTATGATTCTATGATTCTATGATTCTATGATTCCCCCTTAATTTATAGTTCTTTAATGTCCTTGTGAAATATATGCGCTCTTCTTCAAGTGCTTTAAATCACTTGATTCCAAAAACCTTTCTTTTGGAGGAAGGAGTTTTGTAGATTCTGTACTTAAATTGAAGCCCAGATCTTAAGTTTTAGCAGATTCCTTGATGAAACTAATAATTGAATGTATGCCATTAATGCCACTCATTTTTATATACTACCATTGATAAAACTATACCTTTCACGGGAAACCAGTTTGTGTTAAAGTGACAGATGTTTTCAAAACTTTATCCATAGAAATGACTCAGTAATATTGTAAAAAGTAATAACTGGAGCATCATCTAGAGCCTGAATTATTCAAACTAAGTAATTGCAGGGAGAATTCTTGTTTTTGAGGAACCAATGAGCCCTCAGTAGTCATCACTGAACACTGCATTAAAATGCATGAAACTGCCTACAGGCAACCTACTTCCAAGATGCAAAAATCACAAAAGTTTTCAAGTGTGAGCAGAATGTGCTTGCACACCACAATGAATGGCATCACAAGATGCTGCCTCTGTAGCAGGCACAACCGTTTTAGAAATCACTTCATCGTACAGAGAGTAGAGTAGTGACGGCACAAGGACTGCTATGTATTGTTATTAAGATGCTGATAAAAATTAAGAGCTATTGGAAGAAAAAGACTGTCAACAAAATGAAGAGAAAAACTGCTATTAACACGAGACTACTTTTTTGACACTGGAGCAATGTTCTCAGGATCTATTCTTATCTGCACTTACACTGGTGTCAAAAAGATGTGGGTCAGTTGAAGTTAATGAAGTTATACAGATGCTAGAAGCTATTACACAAAAAACTATCATATTGGTAAAAAGACAAGCTCACATAGAATCATAGAATATGCTGAGTTGGAAGGGACCCATCAGGATCATTGAGTACAACTCCTGGCCCTGTGCAGGTCACCCCAAGAATCACACCATGTGCCTAAGAGCATTGTCCAAACACTTGAACTCTGTCAGGCTTGGTGCTGTGACAACTTCCCTGGGGAGCCTGTTCCAGTGCTCAACCACCCTCTGGATGAAGAACCTTTTTCTGATATCTATTCTAAACCTCCCCTTCAGCTTCTAAACTCAGCTTCATGCCATTTCCTTGAGTCCTATCACTGGTCAGAAGAGAGAAGAGCAGATTTAATACTAAGCAACAATTATGTTCAAATTTACACTTGAAGTAAAGGGAACAAATACTGTGAAGGTTGATTTTTAGTTCTCAAGGTATTTAAATCTCATATTATAACATATTAGCACAGAACATGTCTAAAAAATACTCAGATCTAGATGTAAAAATGGCACAGGGATTTTCCTGGTGTCAACACTGCGATGCAACTTGCTTTAGGTTATCCATCATATGGAATGTGCATTGCTTCAGCAGCCTGTGATGCCATGGCATAAAATACTAGTTTCTATGTTTCTCTCAATTTAATCAGTGTAATGTAATCCTTCTAATTCTCAGACACTGTCTTTTTTTAAATAAAGTGCCCAGCCTCAGTCAATGAGGCTTTGCATTTGACACCAGTGAAGGTAATTTTTAAAACTGATATATTTTTCACTAAATAACGCTATCACCAGCTGTAAGCAGACTAGTAAGGGCAACCAAATATAAAACCAGCAGATGTTGGCCTCAGAAAACTGTTGGGATTTTTCATGAGATTTGATATTTTCCACAATGTTTTCATTTTAAAAGTGCAAGAAAAGTTGAGAGGTGGCAGAGGACAGCAGTACAAAACCCCACAATTTCAACTGACTTTAGTTTTAGCAGCAATAACAAGGGCTTTTGAAATGTATTCTTGTCATTCATTTTGATATAATTAACCTGACATGGATATAGTTCTTCAGTACATGATCATTTATTAGAACAATATCTTTTAGAAGAATGTATGGTCATTTTGGTTTCAGAATAATTGTTTCAAAGAATCTGTCAATTGATTTTTTAATAGTAAAG
>NW_020897695.1:27126897-27201897 GCF_003984885.1 Neopelma chrysocephalum
CTATTGTATTATTTGAGACCAAAAAATTCCTCAGTCTTAAACAGTCTCTACAAATTATTACACTGGACTTACAGTCTTAATAAAACATCTCTACGGATGATACTTGCAGTCTCCAGGTAAAAGAAGGTCATCACAATTGAGTGGTCAATTTTCTATTACTAGACTTTTAAGAAATGATCTGTAAGAAGTTGATTGTTGGTCTTGAAGAGCTTTGACACATAGTACACTCATTTTTTTTAACCAACCTTCTGGACAGTAATCTCCAATTTGAATGACAACTTTTTTTGCACTTTGACAGGTAGGCTTAAGTCCACAAAGATGTTTTTATGATGGAAATAAAAAAAAAGAAAGAAGAGTCTCATAATGCTTAAATTGTGTCAACTTATTCCTGAAAGGTAAAAAATAATCCTCCTCTAAATAACTAGAAACAAATAAAAAGTTAAAAAATGAGGGACTGAAACATTTGTTCAGTCAGAGAAAGAAATAGTATTTAAAGGGAAAAAAATACAGAGAAAGAAAAACAATTATCAGTTATTTTAGGAAATAAATGTTCGGTAATGTCTTCTGAGGATTTGATTGAAGTGGTGCCAGTGTTTCATAATGTTTTGGATGAAGTTACAAACACATAGAGGAGCAGCCAGAACATTGGAACAAAAAAATTACAGATCAAAGATCTGATATACAAAGAGGTTATTTGAAAAATGACTGTCTACAGCAGGAGAAGAGTGTCTCACACACATTAATATCATTGCTAGGGATAAGGAGAAGGAAGGACAAAAGAATGAAGAGATGAACCAACCACTCATTGACCTAAATGGCAATAGTGG
The DNA here is from genome assembly GCF_003984885.1 of Neopelma chrysocephalum. Taxonomy (NCBI): domain Eukaryota; kingdom Metazoa; phylum Chordata; class Aves; order Passeriformes; family Pipridae; genus Neopelma; species Neopelma chrysocephalum. The sequence continues at coordinate 27,127,725 of NW_020897695.1, forward strand.
AACTTCTATCACCATTTTTTCCTATTTTGAAGTAAAATGCAGAAATGAAGGGTTATGATTAAACACAAGAGTGAAAAAACCAGAAAAGTTCTGTTAAGCAAGTCTACTTAAACTAATTGTTTTCTCTTGCCCGTTATTTATTACAACCCAAGTGTACAACCTAGTGTCACCCCACTCAGGTGGAAATGTGAGCATGTGGGCTATTTAATATAGCAATTTGCCTAATGTAGCACAATTACAGAAATGTACTGAGTAACTTTGGGCTGATTCACTAGGAAAGAATTCTTTATGGAGTGCCTACAAGGCACACCTGCGTCTCATTACCTGAATAGATATTTTTGCCATGTTGTTTTGAAGGACAAAATCGACTTAAGATATTCTACTTCTATAATTACAAAGAACATAAAGAAGAGACATTAAAACTGGAAGAAAAACCCAAAAACCTGCCACACAGTACAACACCATGGTAAAAATACAAGAGTAGTTCTAACTTTGCACCTTGGAGCCTCTGTATAGCAAACAATTCCATTTTGTTAAAAAGCCACAAGCGTACACTTAAGAAGCAAGTGAACAAATGTAATTGTGAGAAGTACAATGATGCTTCTGAATCTAAATTGTGTTACTCTCAAGGCACATGTGTTCATCTATTGCATTGTATTTTTGTGTGTTGTTTTTATGTTTCTCCTCAATTTTAAAGCAAATGAATGGCTTTTCCCTTAATGAGGTAATGGTTTACAGGATTTCTTTTCAAATCCATCACATACTTGTTTCTGTGTTATTAAAATAAAGCAGTCATCATCCTTGTCTCTCTCCTTCTCTCTGTATTCTTGGCTTTGCTCTGGCCTGTAAGGTCAATACAGACTAAAGGCCATTAATATCTGATAACTGCAAAGGACTTGTATTAAACGTTGATACTCCCATTATGATCTCTGGTGAATAGGTTTCCATATCAGAAAAACACCATTAGAGTTATCAGCAGCTAGCACAGTTTTAACCTCAGCAGAGGCCAAGGAACAAACAAACAGAGACTGAAATACCCCATTATCTCTAGAGGCAGTTACTTCTACTCTGAGTGCAGGTAGACTGGTGAGGTACCAGGGGGTAAATTTGCCCTCTGTCTGCTCCGGCCATATCCATTCCTTGCACAGATGTAACCTCCATGACTGACAATCTGACCACTGTGACTAGCTTTTCAATCAGTTTATTTGCTCTTAAGCCTTCCTTGCAGACCCCCTTTATTCTAGAGAATCAAATACACTGGAAAATAATCCAGGTGTTCAGACAGCTTCAAAGGTAAGGCTATGCTGAAATTGATATTGAAAGCATGATTTTTAACCTTTCACTCTTTGATGACTGAATTTAGACTCTATATTTAAAACTCTTAGTTTTCAGAGGTCAATTTAATCTTCAGTAATTTATGTATATTTTGTATGGGAGAAGATTCACAGACTGTGGCAGCATGAACTCCCCAAGATTATATATACTACTTCAGTCTCCAGAAGTTGACCCATATTTAACACATTTATCATGTGCACTCCTGCACAAACTCCCTCAGATGCAGATGGTTTTTGTGATTTGAGCCTTACAGGAAGAAATGGTTTCAGAATAGCAGAGAAATGGCAGTGGACTGCTAAGGACTTCTAGTTACTTCCTTTCTCAAATACTGCCAGCTGCACTAAGGTGATATGTGTCTCTGGCTAATTGGTATTTAAACTGGCAGTCTGGCATGGAATATACTTGTCTGTGGGTGTTAGGATTGGGGTGTAGGAAGCTGCATAAGGAGAGTTTTTTCTGGAGGTGAATTTGAATTTAACTGATCAGTCCTGGGGTTTTAGCAGTGGCATTAACAGAAAATGCTCAAATGAATATAAACATTAAAGAAAAGCATGTGGCATCCACACCAGAGTGAGTTTGAAGACTAGCTAAAAGAGTTGAGTCTGTTCAGCCTGGAGAAGAGAAACCTCTGAGGAGACCTTATGGCAGACTTCCAGTGCCTGAAGGGGGCCTACAAAAAGGTTGGAGACGGACTCCTTACAAGGGCATGTAGTCATAATACAAGGGGTAATGGTTTTAAACTGAAGGAGGGTCAGTATACATTAGGCATTAGAAAGCAATTCTTTACTGTGAAGGTAGTGAGGCACTGGAACAGGTTGGTCAGAGAAGTTGTGGATGTCCCATTACTGGGAGTGTTCAAGGTCAGGTTGGATGGGATCCTAAGCAACCTGGTCTAGCGGAAGATGTCCCTGCCCATGGCAGTGGTGTTGGAATGAGATGATCTTCACGTTTGCTTTCAACCCAAACCATTCTATGATTCTATGAAACTGCAGTCATCATCCCCTAAACAGTAAAGAGAGCTTAATAAGAAAGACTCACCACATGTAGACTCAATGCCCCTGTACTTATCTATTGCTTGTTGCCTAAAAAGGAATATAAGTCCTTATGTGCAAGGTGGAAAAGTAAAAGATCTGAAGGTTTAGTCTAACAAGCTTCTACCTACCCATGTATTGCATTTTCACTCCCCATCTTGCCTTCAGAAGTTAAAAATAAATTGCTGGAGTCTTTGCAGACCATGAGTACTTGCTGATGGCACGGCATCTGAAATCAGAAAAAAAAATCTGCTTTATGTCTCTGTTGACCGGGAATTCGTTTGTAGATATATGCTACAAATCACTATCTCCACCAACTGCTTGATATGGAAAGAAGAAAATGATGCTAGTAATGTATGACCCTTAGAGTAGAGGAATTGTAGCTATTTACATCAGTTGTCAGCAACCTGCTGCTTGTTTGCGGTGTTGCTGCATGGATATAGATAACCTCTCTGAAACATTAGCTGAGACAAAGCTAATTCTTTGTTGACACATTGTCAGTTTCTAATTTGTTCTCAAACTGTGAGGTAAATCCTCCATCTCCACTGGAAAAAGGACCGCTCTATCTCGCATCAGTCTTTCTGTCCTTTTCACTTTCTATTCTCAGCTGGAAATGCAGTTGAAAAGGAGTTTCCTGCCCAGAAACTGATAAAACATAGCAACAAAATTATCTGGAGAGTTTAACCTTAGTTGCGGTCCCTTTACATCACCCTGAATAAAAACACAGAGTAATGCAGAAGGAAAACTGTGATCCTTATTACAGCAGCATCAGAAATCAGGAGGGCTACAGTTGCAAGGGACAGAGGTTATCCCTTGAACTTGAAAAGTGGCTTTAACTACAGAAATAAATGCCTCAGAGCCAGGACTTGGTGAGCGAAAATGAAAAGCTGAGAAACAAAACCAGACTGATGGCTCTTCATGAAACATTGTTGTGTCAAGAAGAAATGGCAAATGCTTTGGCAAGGACTTCATCCTCTTTCCACTCCTACTTCTTGGTACCTTTAGAAGTCTGCACCAGGAATACAGCAAAATGTGATGTGCTAGGAATTTCCTTGCAGAGAGATTGACCTGATTACATTTCACTGGGCATAGGAGCTCATTCTTCTTTCTGACTGCTGCTCAGATATAAGACTGACAGCTGGACTCCATCACTTGGATTAATGGGTTAAACACTGACATCTTTTTAGTATTTTGGACTTTATTTTCTTTATCAGCTTGACTTTCATGCTCAGAGTGCTCTTGCCACAATATTCTTTTAAAAGTACACTTGTCAGGGTCCATTTGCTACTAGCTACCTTGATGGTGACATCAACGATGGCTGCGGTTTACCTTTTGACCTTAGAGAGGCAGCAGATGGGCCCAGTAATAAATCCCGATTATTAGTAAAGGAGCCAATAGCTTGGAAAGACAGAAATAAAAGTCAGGCAGTTTTACACTGCAGTTCTTGTTATCTGCTTTGATATGGAGTTGTGGACCGTGTCAGGGGCAATGATGAGCAGACTGGGCTGCCTGCAGCCCTCCGCTCCCAGGCAGGCAGTGTGTGCTCTGCTGCCAACCTCCTCTTGCCCTCCCCCAGCAACTCAAACTGCCTCGCCGCCCAAGTCCACATAAACTTTTTACTCCATGACTGAAAAACAGCAGGTGGAGGGATAAGAGTTCTCAGGGTAGCCAAGAGGCAGCCAGAGCCAGGCCTTTCTCCACAGACTGCTGTGGTAATAGCTGATGCGTGTCGTGCAAGCTCTCAAGGAGGATGCACAGGGATGGAGCGCTGTTGGGAAGAGGCTCTCAACACAGCCTGGGTTTGGCTAAGGACAAGGGAACTATCATGATATTTTGACCATGTTTTAAAAAGAAACCCCAAACTCCCCAAAAACTATGGCTGATGTCCTAGAGCATGAATTTTGTGTTCACTACACTGGGGTTTGCAGGCAGTGTGGTTGAGGGCTGGCAGCATGTACCTGCAATGTCTTGTTCAGGCCTTGATTATGGAGAATGCAATTTAGTCAAAGGAGTGTGCTGTATGGTTCAGTTCAGACAAATATTTTCCATTTTTTTAATAAAGGTGTTAATATTTTAATCTTTGCTGCTTTGAGTTTTGTTTTGTTTGTTTTTTTTTTTCCTGAAAGTGTATAGTTTGACGGAAGAATTTTCTTAATTGTTTCTAGGGGTGTTATGTAGTTTATGTACCTGAATCCTGCAGCAAAATTCTTGGCAAATTGTGGGTTTGCATGAGTAAAGACAGTAAGATTTTGCTTTATATAAATACAAAAGAGTTCAGCTGCATAAGCCAAGTTTCCAAGATTCCACTGTACCCACATGTACTTCCAGCATGGATATTCACAAGTCCTATTATAAGTCATTATGATCCAGTACAAGAGAAAAATGAAGAAATTGCTGGTTTACTTAATTATTAAATATAAATCACCCAGAAATAATACATACTACACCTTTTTCTCTGAAATTTCTATGTATGGTTTTTGTAATTTTAATAACTTTTTTTTAAGAAATGTGATAAGGCAGAACACCTTTAGCATTCTTGCCATAAGTCTGTCAGAATAAAAAGAGTGAGATAAGTAATTTTGCCTTTTTCTCACCCTGATTTTTTGTTGATGCTTTGAAACAATTGAAAAGACCAAAAAAGATTAATTTATACTAGAGGTCCAATCCCACTCCTTTTACATCTGTGAACACTCGCATTTAATTTGTTGAGAGCATTGTGAACAGATTACAGCTTTTAAACCAAATGAAAGAAATTTTAACACTTTTCCTATCTTAAAAACCTTCCAATTCATTTACTTGTAGGAATGACTGTTCTTTGTCCTGTCTTAATTTGCAAACTAATAACAAAATATCAGTTTTGTAGAAAGTGATTTCCAAATGAACCTTGTTTTTTTTGCTTTCCCACAATCAGTCATTTAAAATTCCAGTGGCTTATCAAGCAATTCCTTCCCTAAAAAGGTATGCATGAAAATTAGGATATTTTTGATTGTTGGTCAAATTTATCACAGAAATATGATGGAAAAAGTCTTTTCACATCAAAAAGTTTTATAATTAATTTTAAAAAATGAGAGTCCCTTCTAGGTGGAAAAAAGATTGTGGCTTTTCTAAAAGTAATTTTCATAAATGTTATTCATTTATTGAGCAGAATTTTTCTGTGAAAATATTTGACAGCAAATTTAAATCAGGTGGTTTTAGATGCAGTACTGCAATCTCTCTTAACAGAAGTAAAAGAAAAGTCAATTTTAGATGTCATTTTCTCTGTACAGTGAAAATGAAGAATACACATAGGAATCAGGCCCTTATTTTGTATAGCAATAGACACAAGCTTACTGTGAAGTTATTAATGGCTAGTGGTTTTACTTCATCAGTCCTTAGTTATATCAATCATTTCCTTGCCAGTATGGAAACAGAAGCTCTACTCTTTTGGAGAAGAAAGTGTATGTGTATGTTGTGTGTGTTCCATATAAATTACCCAGGTGTTTTAATACATCCAGGTGTTTTTTTATTCCTTTTGGAAAAACAGAAAGGAAACAACCCAAGGGCTAATGCTCTAATTATCAGTGGTTGTGCAAGCCTCCAAAAAGCATGTATTCTATAACCCCTGGAAAAATTCTGACGTTATAAACTGGCTAAATTAGCTTCAATCAGTAAACAAACAAATTGGTGCCAGCACAATAGTACAATAATGCAGTGCATACCAAGTGACTTATTTTCCTAATGCCAAAAATAGCTACATAAAACAATGTTAAATAGCCTTGAATTTTCCTTATATAATTTGAGTTAGAAGTTTTAAAAAGTAATATTCCCTGACCCTTAAATAAGAACAGTAGAACTAGAACATCTATTTTGTCAAAGATTTCTTGAAAAATCTTTGTTGACTTTAGCCTAAAACTCAAATAACATATGATTTAATATGTTAAAAATGAAACAAATTTCATTCAACTTCCATGGTAACTCTGGAAGCTTGAGTGCAGGTTTTTTTCCAGTTTAGCATTGAAAGGGCATCCTCAGGGCAGATCATGTTGGGCTAAACTAAGTAATATTGACATAAGATATTATGTCAATAATATTGACCGACCTGATCTCCTTTTATGATCAGGTGACTTGCCTGGAGGATGAGGGGAAGGCTGTGGATGTAGTCTATCTGGACTTCAGCAAAGCCTTTGACACCGTCTCCCATTGCATACTCCTCAAAAAGCTGGGAGCCCATGGCTTGGCAGGGGCAGTCTCTGCTGGGTTAGGAACTGGCTGGAGGGCTGGGCCCAGAGAGTGGTGGTGAACGGTGCTGCATCCAGTTGGCAGCTGGACACTAGTCGTGTCCCCCAGGGATCAGTGTTGGGCCTAGTCCTGTTTAATATCTTTATTGATGATCTGGACGAGGGGATTGAGTCCACCATTAGCAAATTTGCAGATGACACCAAGGGGGTGAATGTTGATCAGCTGGAAGGCAGGAGGGCTCTGCAGAGGGATCTGGACAAGCTGGAGAGATGGTCTGATTCCAATGGATGAGGTTCAACAAGACCAAATACTGGGTCCTGCACTTTGGCCACAACAAACCCATGTAGCACTACAGGCTGGGCACAGAGTGGCTGGAGAGCAGCCAGGTGGAAAAGGACTTGAGAGTTTGGATTGACAGGAAGCTGAACATGAACCAGCAGTGTGCCCAGGTGGCCAAGAAGGCCAATGGTATCCTGGCCTGGATCAGGAACAGTGTGGCCAGCATGACCAGGAAAGTGATTCTTCCCCTGTACTCAGCACTGGTGAGGCCACACCTGGAGTACTGTGTCCAGTTCTGGGCCCCTCAGTTCAGGAAGGACATTGAGGTGCTGGAGCAGGTCCAGAGAAGAGCAACGAGGCTGGTGAAGGGACCCGAACACAAGTCCTATGAGGAGAGGCTGAGGGAGCTGGGGTTGTTTAGTCTGGAGAAGAAGAGGCTCAGAGGAGACCTCATCACTCTCTACAACTCCCTGAAAGGAGGTTGTAGCCAGGTGGACGTCAGGCTCTTCTTTCAGGCAACCAGCAGTAGGACAAGAGGGCATGGTCTTAAACTCTGCCAGGGGAGGTTTAGGTTGGATATTAGAAGAAATTTTTTCTAGAGAGAGTAATCAGACACTGGAATGGGCTGCCCAGGGAGGTGGTGGATTCACCATCCCTGGAGGTTTTTAAGATAAGACTGGATGTGGCACTTAGTGCCACGGTCTAGTAAACCCGGTGGGGTTGGATCAAGGGTTGGACTTGATGATCTCAGAGATCTTTTCCAACCCAGTTGATTCAATGATTCTATGATTCTAAGATTGCTTATGTTGGAGAAGCACATAAAAAATTGTAAGGAAATGTTAAGATACTCCACAGTAGGGTTTGGAGTTAACAATAGGGCATCAAAATATAATGAAAACCATAATTTTTAGTTCTCTAATTCCTGATGGCTCTTTATCTGCTTTTCTGTTCTGTATTGGAAGATACTGTGAACATATGAATTTCCTCCATGGCCTTGCTTGATTGCCATCACAGGTTGTGTAAGTATAATCATTGTCTGTGATTCTGATATTAGATTTTAGTAGTAACCTGAGTACTCTGTATACATAATCTATCATGTGTATGGGAATGGAACCAAATTCAGTTTAGAGTTTTGCATATAACTGTATATTGTAACTTCTTGAATTTCAGTTATTGAGTTTTTAAGCTGAAATGTTAATATATTTACTCTCCTGTGTAGGTAAAGTTTTTGCAACCCCATTTTTCTCTTATGACCACATAATGTCATCTAAGTCATCAGAATGTTGTATACATTCTTCTACCTTCTTTTGACTACTCAATGCATTGATATTAATATCTATGCTGGAATACAGATCATCACATTTATGTGTTAATACAAAATCAAAACAGCATGACTCAAGTACTTACCTCTTTACAAATGCAAAATGCTTTTCATAAGTGATGTAGAAGATTTGCATCTTTGAAAATTGCACAGACACACAGACAGACACAGAGCTGTAGAAAAAAACGTATGTATGTTACCGAATACCTTATTTTCTGCTTCTGTCAGTAACATACCTATTTTGACCAGTCAATGGTATTGGAAACTGCATATTTGCTGACAAAAGTGAACTAGTACTATGCACATGAATTTATGCTTTAAATGAGAAACACTTTAAGTCTTGTATCCTTTCCTGTCTGCATTTAGTTACATTAACTTATTTCTCCATGTGAAACTGAATAATTAATTTTCCCAATGGTGCCATCAGGAAAGTGTTTTCAATTGTTGTTTCTGGAGACTCCATTGCTACTCAGCTCCCATGAATATGTCGATAAACATACATGGTTGACTAAAAGAGAATATATTTCTTTTACTCACTTCACAGTCTTTTTCTGAGAATATAAGAGACCTGGATATTTAAGCTGCTAGTGTTTTTTGTGCAGTAACAAGAGTCCTTACGTCTGAACTGTTGCATTTCTAGACCTCGATCAATACATTGAAGAAGGAAAATAGCTACTGGTAGCCTTAGTAAGACACACTTGTACCTAAAAAGAACTCTAATAGTGAAAAAAAAATTTGTTGATCTTGATAAAAAGAAGATGCACAGCTGTCATTTTATCTTTTTTCTTTATAAGCAGGAATTTCTATAGTGTTTCCTCAATTTTATTTACTGCTTTTGCATAATCGTTCTTGATGACTTTTTCTGAGAAAACATCCCACATTATTTACTTTAATTGACCTCCTCATGAATTAATTAGGAACTATATACAGACATTTTTCATAATAATTATTCAATACGGCATTTTGTATATTTTTCACAGTAGCTTCACACATTATACATTATGTAGCACAGTTACAAACATGAGTAGTTTATCCTGGCTTTCTCTTGCCTCCTAAAGCCTATAATGAATGCTAAAAGGTATATAAGTGAATCTATTCATCTCTCACAAAGTATTAAACTCCATTAGGAATTGACCATCTATATTCAGTCTGCTTCTTTTTACCCAAATCAGGAATCCAGAGAAATCCTATAACAAGGTAATACTCTTGCTGTAGAGTATTCTGTATCTACATAGAAATCACATATTTTCTGGGATCTGTCTGTCATTACTTTACATCTGACCCTATTTTGTAACATAGTATTTTGGAGGTCAAAATTCTCTCATCTTGGTCGTGCCACTGACATGTTGCCTTCCACACTACTAGTTCAGTAACAATGCTCCATCAGAATAATCACATCTTGTAACTTCCCTGTAGGCCTCTTATATGTTCTCAGCACTCAAGACCATTGACCAAAACTGTTCTTTGCTGTATGGAAGCAAAGTTTCTTCTCATTGTCATTATCATTTTGATCCAATCACACTTGGGGGACCAAGTAGAAAGTAAATTTTTACTTCTGTGTTTATTTTTGTGTTAAACATCTGACAGCTTTTCTGGTCTTCCGCAGTATACAGTACATCTGCTGGCCTTCCTCCACGAGCAGTTTTTGTTGGTGAGTTTTGAGAGGCAGAATTTCTTTATATAGAAAATTACTCAGTATTCTATTTCCTTAATCTAGGTCTCCTGCATTGAGGTACTGAAAGTTCATTCTGAACTCAAAAAACTTCACTATTTTTCAAAAAGAAAATTATGACTTTATAAAGCATCATTATTGAGTTCAAAAGAGATAAGTCAGAATTGAAGTGTAATGTATGTAAAGATGCAAGTCTTAAGGCCCAAAATACAACTATTAAAAAATAAGGGTGACTCTTAATTCAATATCAAGGTTTGGAGGATGACTCCAAAGCAAAATTCTTAGGTGATTAAACTCAATTGATGGTATTTTTTCATAAATCACATTCATATGTGACTTGGAAGTTAACTCTGCCTAGTGTTTGTGCTAACTCAATCATTTTAGTCTGTTTCGTGGTGGACTGGATGAATGTGTCTGTTGGTTTTTTTTGATTGCAAACTTTAGTTTTCCAGAATCAATCCATATTATTTATGTTTCAGAGATGCAGGCTCTCTTCTGTTTGAAGGTTAGCTGTCGTGACATGTCCTTGTGTTGCAGAGAGCCTGCAACAGTAGCAATGACAGACATAATTTCTATTCCTATTCTCCCGGGTCTAAGACAATCCCTATAAATCACAACGTTACAAAGGTAAAACAATGTTCAATGGCATGTGCAAGACAAAGCATATCTCCAAATAACTTTAAATGGCTTATTAATTAAACTAGCCACTGAAGCAGAATAACAATGTGAAAAATATGAAAATAATAATGTTCTACCCTTATTTCTTTCCTGAGTCAGAGAATCTACACATGCAGGAGGAGATGGTCTTCAAGATGTTTAGGTACTTACGTTTGCATCCAAAGACTTGAACATTTTTTAATAACTATGAATAGGCCAGTTTTGTCCTCATGTTATTAAAATTGAAACACAATAAATATTATCTAACAGAAGTAGGGAGGAATTTCCTCAGAATGGAAGGCAACAAAATGTCAGCTCTATTTGGACAAGAACTTTAATTTTCAACTAAGCAATCCCATGTACCAGGAAAAGAAAATCTTTTCAATTTGGAGGACTTTGACAAATATTAATATATCACAGTTGCAATGAGATTCATTTGTGCTGTGGAATCCAAGAGGTCAGTACATCTGTAAAGACTTATAGTACTTAAGAGATGATCGTACAAGACATATGGTTTAATCATGATGTATTTAAGCCTTTTTTATCTGCTTAAGAATTCAATGTTTTTCTTTCTCTAATTTAAGAAACCATTTGCAATTCCTCTCAACAACCAAAAAAGTATTAATACAACAACCAGAGTGTATTAAGAATGGACTGAGAAAAATCAAAGTTACATAACTATAATTGATTACAACTATGATTAAAATATAGATATAATGATTTGAGTGTTAATCTTTGTATGCTTGACATCACGCTATAAATTGTTATATATGGGTGGATTTCCTATAGAATCTCATTTATAGCACCATAAATCCTCAGAGGAAGATAATGAAAATGTGGAAGGACCATGTGATTTATATCTCAGCATTAATATGTTTATGTCACTAAAGCTATCTCCTAACAGCAGTTTATTTTGCTAAAACTATGTCCTCCCAATAATGATCATAACCACTGTTTTATTTTTAGAATGTTAACACATGCATGTCTGGTGTTGCATGAACCATGGTGAAAAAGCCTGCCAGGGTTTCAGGTATCTGCTTTTCATTGCCCAACTTGCCCTTCATCATTTATAGAATGCACATGCTACCCCCATTCTCACTTGTGGCCAGATTTTGGTAAAGGAATGTAGTGATCACAAGTTGTAAAATTATTCCCTGTGCTAAAATTATTGGAAACTTTCCACATAGAAGTATCTAATCTAAAGAGATTGCAGCCTTTTCAAATTGCACCTATTCAAGGTTGCCTGCTCGTGGTGCAATTTGGAATTGAATGCTCAAATCTGTAAGTGCAGGTCAAGTGTACAGGAAGCCACATCAAACAGACTATAGAAATGGTGCACGGCTACACTACCACAGGGAAACGTGACTCTCTTCTGTAAACTCAGCCACCAAGCATCACCTTTCAGGAATGTTTGTCTCTTTGTATTCTCCTCGGTATTATTAAAGTATTTAATGAAACCAAAGTATCCAAATACTTGTATGTCATTCTATCTGGCAGTAGAGCAGACTATATAGAGCACAGCATAGGACACGAAATATGAAATAATTCCTTTTATTATCCAAACAAGGGTTAGCATTAAAAGTCTTTAGAAAAAACATCCTAAAATTAAAAGTTATTAGACAGTCCTGCTCATAGATTATCTGATTATGGACTAGGAAAAAAATACAAGTTAAAAGTTAATTCAAGAGTATTAACTTGCACAGTCTTAAACACAGGGTTTAGTCTTTAATAATAATCAAGCCTACAAAGAAAATCAAGGAGAAAAGATATAATCTTGGTACAGAACACCCATATGTTAATACATAGTGTAGACAGGAAGCTGCAGTTTAATTTTACCTTGTTCAGGCATTTCCTATCAAGTACACCAGGATTTACTTTTATCTGTTAACAGGATGATTCTCCATACAGTTCATTGACATATGTTGAAAACATATTCTTTTCTGAAGGAAGTGAAGATTAGTTATAATACATATAGAAGTTTAAAATCTGTCATTTAAAATAGGAATAGGCTCCTGAAATCTGTAGTTTAAGCTCTGAGCATGACCATGCTCAGTAGCATGTTTCTAGCACTATGATGCTCAAAAAAATGTTAAAGACAGGAGGATGGGAAGCATTTTGTAGCAGGAATCTAGTGGCAGCAAAGTCTACAAAAGAGAATAATGTAATAGTTTCTTAACCAGAAATTTTTAAAACTCAGTGTATTCCTCAGTTGTGTTCCTAATCAAGAATGAACTCTGGCAATGTTTGAACTTTGTGCTTTTGGTTTGATCTGGAAAAGATAAAAATTTGACTTGGCAAAGGTGGAATCATTCAAAATTACTGTGAGGCACCTGGTTATAGATGAAGGCTGGTCTGTATAGCACTCTCTTGGTTGTCCTTGAAGAAGTACAGTGACCTTGTAAGATAAGATGTGAGTTTTTAACCATTGGTATCTCACACAGCACTAAAAGCACTTAAGGACAATAACTTTGTTTCCCAAAAAACCTGTTGTATTCAAGGAGGGCATCATCCTACTTTTCTTCCATAAATAAGTAAATATTTATTCTAGGTGAAAGGTACACTTACCCTGAGGGATAAAATTGTGCCTTGTGATAATATGCAAGAACTTACAATTTATACTTATAATTTATAAGAATTTATAATTTATTAATTTACGCTCAGAATGAATACCATCGCCTACTCACCTGCATCTTCTCTGCAGATGTCTTCCACATACGGCTGTGGTAGAACTTCATATTTTACTGCCAGTGCTCTGAATCTGCTTCACATGGATTTGGATAGACAAAGTGTTTGGATCTAATACTTAAGGCCTATTAACAGTCAGGATCACAGAATCATAATGGATTCAGGAACAAAAAAAAAATTTAAAAAGAAATTGTATTCCTATTTGAGTAGAACCTGAAATGGTTTGCTGATATTTTCTTTGGGAAAATCATGTTTTGTCATGCTAAAATTTTCCTTTATGGGTTTTATATTGACAAGTTGATTTGAAACAGCTGTTATTGGAATTTTGTTTTTTAATTAGATTGCATGCTGGTGCTAAGAGCCATTGTTTTCTTTAATAGCAAGTTCTGTCATAGGCATAGAAGAGATTTTTTTTTTTTAAATCTAGAAACCCCTGGTCATTTTATGTACAGACTATCAACAGTTTTGCTTTCAGTGACTACAGCATGTTTGTGTGTTTCTACCTCAACAATTAGAAACAAATAGCCCAGAAAGGATGTACTCTTAGCATCTATGTAAATAATGGAGATGGATAAATGAAAGTTACTAAATCAAGATGAAATACATTTCTAAAGTTGTGTCAGCTGTGCTTTGGGGGCCAAGGAAAACAAAACTGATCACCTGGTCACAGTCCAAGGTCAAAGGCCTGAAACAGAGACTGCTGACACTTAGGTAAATGACATGATTAAAATAATAGGATAAGAGAAGTTTTCATCTAAAAGGAAAAAGAAGCAAGGAATATATGTCTATAGATCCGTGTGGTAGGGAGAAATATGTAAAGAATTTTTATCTGATTTGTTTTTCTTATGAAATAATTCAGAATGAAAATCCATCCGAAATCAAAAGAATACGTTCACTGATTCATGAAGATCCAGGTTTCATAACAAGTGTCCAATTATGTTCTATGCTCTAGTAGTGAAGGGAAAAATCAACTTAAAATGTTAATTTTTTCCCCTCTGCTTATGTTCTTTTTCTTAAAGTGTTTGAAGCAGCATGTTTTCAAGACTGTCAGTAAATAATCCTAAAATATTTGTAAAATATTAAGAATAAAATAATCTATAGAATCTCTTTTTGTCTCATGAAGTGAAAAAAATGGAAAATCAGTTTTGCAGAAAACTATACTCCATGAAATTCTGGGTTTTTTAGGTACTTGATAAATGTATAAGACTCAGCTCTGCTTGAGGGAGTATTAGTGACATCACAGAAAATTTTACAGGGGGAATGACTTGTAAATCAAAGCCAAAGAAATCTGGTTTTCAAAGGACTGTATCACTGGATGTATTACTTTCTTTAGCGCAGGGTTTATTTGATATCAATTTATCATGGTAAAAACTAACTTTGTATTGGTACTGTGGTAAAACAGGCAAAATAAGACTTATTTCCAGAAGAAATCGGGGAGCATGAGATAAACAATCCTTTTCTCAGGATTAACTAAGCATTATACTTCCAATTCAAGTTTTGATTATAACATGCTCAGATAACAGTGCAAATTCCAGATGAAATGTTGATAGAAATGAGGTTGTCAGCAGTCCAAACTAACAATTGATCCTTTCACTTAGCCAAAGGGATATCATTATAATTATTATTTCATTTTTACTTGTACCCTAATCCAGATAAAGTGACTGCATTTTTTCAATCTGTTACTTTTCAGTCTGAAATGGTTACTGCATCACCTCCAGTCAGAATAAAACATCTCTTTTGTGTTCAAGATTCACCACCCAACTGAGCTAGAATTCCATGTTTGCTCTGAAATTCTGATCTCCTACATGAAAGTAAAATTTGTGAAGTCCCATCTCCAGGTTGCCCTGACATTTATTAAATATTTCAGCCAGAAAGAAACATTAAGAAGGCCTACAGACTAGGAAGACAATCGAAAAACCTCTAAGAAAGGAAATATCTTATTAATTCATTAAGTCAAACTGCTTGTATCTACACTTGTATGACTAGAATTATGGTTCATTAACTTCATTTCTTTATATGAGTTAATTAGCTCAGAGGAGGCCAGAAATTAATTACCAGCTTATATAGTTTGTGCAGAATGGCATTCTGTTTATTTAGTTTCTCCTATTAACTTTTAATCTCTTCAAACAATAAAAGAGGCAATTAGTATTTTATAAACAAAAATGAATGCAACAAAGGCAAATAATTTGCCAAACAGTGAAGCTCCTGTGTGGAACCTGATAGTTGTGTGGTTCAAGTTGTGGACCTTTTCACTGTTAAGTATAAGCAAAAGGAGATTGAAAATATAGGTAGTCTTCAGGCAGGGCTATGCAATTCATCATGAAAGAAGAGCTACCTACTAATACCTCACGGAGCAGAAAAATGAGCCTTAAAAAGTTTCCAGCTGTTTGAAAATAATTGCCCATGTATTCAGCTACAGTAACAGTTGTAGCTGGCTTTACTAAGGTATGGGAACAGAGTGGAACAAAGTGGGAAAACAAAAAGAAACCTATTCAATTTAGGTAAAAAAAGACACAACAAAGCACCTGAATGAATATATAGGCATATAAATGAGTATACTGTCAATGCATACTATACAATTGTGATACAAACAAGGTCAAATGTCACCAGTGTAGTGTTTAACTAGGGTTTCTGCACTAACTATAACATCTATTAAATCTGTTTAGCATCTTCTAAGGTAAAACCTGGTGTTTTGAGAACATACGTTGAACTTCATTTTTTTCCTTGGTAGAGACTTCATATGTAATATTTTTTGTGATTTTTTGGTAATTTTAATAATTACATGGCAAACGCACAAAGATACATTACAGAGCAGATATTCATCACCATATATTTTGTGTACATGAGTACATAAATGCAACTATGTCTCAAGCATGTTACTGAGGAAATATTTCAGGAAATTCTTGATGAGCATTTAAGATTTTTATTAGCACTATTTATTCACTTCCCTACATCTGCAAAACCAGGTGCTTTTGTCCAACTCTACAAAATCCAGAGAGAGCAGTAAAAGCCCTCTTTAAAAAACCTAAAACCACCATGAACTTAAAGTCTGTAATCTTGAGCCACTCATGGACTAAAAACCCATTGTGGGTCTCATTGAAGAGTGAGTCTGTGCCCTTCTCTCTGGTATCCTTTTAAAGTTCCTGTTCTATATTTGATACTGTGAGACTGAGAACTGCTAATGTCTCTGTGTACAGGAAAGCTGTCAATAGTGTTATAATCTTATGCTTTCATAGTCTTTGTCTGTGTGCATTTTGTGGAAGCAAAAAGATAAAATATTTTGGGATGGATTGTTTTGGAGGCTTCTTGAAGAGCAGGGTGAGTCTCAAAATAAATTGATTACAAGACACTGACTAGATGTGTTAGGCAGAGAGATATTTTTGCAATATGGTTCTATAATTAATCATTTACCTATAAAATTAACAGTCACTCCATATAGAAAAAACAGAGAGCTGCTTTGGGAAAAGGAAGAAAAAGGTATAATGAGTATATGAGCTGTCTACCAGTGTGCCTTAATTGCTTTATTTTTTTTCTAGAATCAAATAATATTCATTGATATATTAAAAAAATTGCATCCTTTACACTCTTTGAATAGTGAGCACTAAAACTAGAATTTCTTGTCTAGTGGTGTTTGTCCTGTGTCATAAAACCAACATAAGTAAGCTTTGTTGGGGTTGCTCAAGTCTGAAACCATAGCTCAGGTTTTCCTCATGCACAGTGGGGTAAATTTAGGTTGTGCTGAAGACAACAGAAGAACTTTATTGACTGCAAAGAGACAAGGATTTCCTCCACTGAAATCCTACATTTTACTTCAGAGCACTTTCAGACTTCTTTTTCATCTAAGCTAAAATATAGAAGTGTCCTTTCTTGTAGTAGGTCTCCTTATCAGGTCAGTACATGATATAAAGGAGGAAACATTTGGAATAAATCAAAGAAAGTCTATGCTAGAGTTAAAAAACTTCCTTTAAATGACAGAAAGATGATATATCCAATAACCTTTATTCTTGTATAACTCTAAGAAAAAAAGCCATAATAATTAATGCTGTTTTGAAGGCTGTGGCAACACAGGACAAAACTGTAACTTTCTCCATGTTAGAGACTTTGAAAAGTAAAGGAATTTGAAAGGACTTGTAGGCATTCAGTGAGACCTGAAGCTGATTGTATCAATGCTTCATCAATGGAACACAATATTCTCCACTATCTCTTCAGTGTCCACAAAGGTCTTCATTGGAATTGTTTAAATCATCACAATTAATTTTAGCCTCTGACAAAGAATAGAATTTTCCTTTCTCTGTCTGTCTTGTATTTTATTCTGCTTTTGTCTTAAAATCCTCTTGATGTGAAACAGCTGCCATCTTCAACCTGATTAACAGATATACATGGGTTCTTTATTGCCAGCATTAGCTTTACAGCACAAATCACACAGCTTCAAAAGGCTGGGGAAATGATCAAACTGCTCATGACTATTACAAATGATTTCAAGCAATTCACCACTCCTAACTGGTGTTGTCTTTGCATGTGATTTTCCCAGATAATTCCTGAATATGCAGACATGCCGTGCCAAGTTGATTTCTACAGTTCTGACAAGAAACAAAATGAAAGCTCCCATCTGAATGTAGTCCTGGACAACCAAATGTGTCATGTTTTTTTTTTTAATTTGCCCCTACTATTTCAACCTAGAGACATCACTACTGTCTACATGCATAGAGGTGAGAAGAAGGAGACTTTTTAATTTTGACTTTAATTTTGATTTTAATGGTAGAATGACTTCTCCTTATGGAGAAATAGAAATAAATCTGATGTAGCAGGTCAGGAACTTTAATATATTTGTACAAATATTCTTGTTACTTTCAAAACAAGTGAGAATTTTTTGAAGTTCTCATGTTGTCAGTTGAACATTTTTTTCTATTTTCATCTTTATTCACAATTTGTACTCTCTCTACAGTATTCATTAAAATATTTTAGGAGGAATGTTTTCTACTTCCAAGCTAACCATTGTCCTGAAAATAACATATTTAATTTCTTTTTATTTGTAAAAAATGGGAAAATTCTCGTCCATTCCACAACTTCATCTCTCTCTGTGAATCATCTTTTTTCGCTCAGTGTCTAATACAGACAATTCTCCCTGTGTCCTCACCCCCCACTGATATCCTGCAGATAGTCAATACTTCACTTTACTTAGTAATCTCTGCCTCCTGCTTCAGGTACTCTATTATCTATGCCATCATCTACTGCATTTTGAGACCTCAAAATATGCCCCTTCCCTAGAGATCTACATAGCTAACTATTCAACATAATTTTCTCATCTCGATAGGATTATTTCCTCTGTCAGGTTCTATCTCTGAATACTTCCACTAGATATTCTTTAGTTACTTATCCCCTTTTTGTTACTAGCTTTGCAGCTCCAAACAATCTTGCCAGACCTGGTCTCCTTGTCAGACCTTCATTTCCTCATTTTCCATGAAGCTTTCACGGAAGATGATCTTGAACACTGGAGTATTTTCCACTAATTTAGTTGAATTTCAGTGAACAGCTTGAAATTTTTGTCATTTATTTTGTTCCTAAACATTTCCCAAAGCTGGGATTTCCCTTTTTCTTTGCTTCTTTTCCTGAATTTGCCAAGTTATTTTGTAATTTAAACCAAATGTCAAATTGAGAACAGATATCAGCATCTTCTCTCAAATCCTAATGGTCCTATGTCCCTGTTTCTTTTCCTTTTGCCATGTGCCATTTGACCCCTGCCTTTCACTTTCACTCAGCTAATTCTTCCTGAAGCAAACACTCTTTTCTTTGCCAAGACAGTTGCATTTCAAATCTTATCCTCAACCAGGAGCCTCTTCTGTTCATCTAAAATTGTTTCAAAGTCAACCACAAGTTCTTCTTTGCAAATCAGGTTGCTTAGCTCTATGAAGCTGCCAAATGACAGCTTAACTCACATGTGACACTGACCTGCAATTTACTCTGCGGAACTACTTGAGGAAAAAAACATGATAAGCCCATGATAAGTGTCTGTATAATATGGATAAGCAAAGCTACTTCTGTTATTTCTCACTCATATGAAGCCACATCTTGTACATTATACAATGCTGCTTCAGTGTTCCCCATCAGTCTTTGAATACAACGTTATACCTATGTTTTGACCTGTTATGATTCCCATCTCCTCTTATGCTCCCATGGTTCCCTTTTTGATTTTACTGCCTAGTTTTCTTATGCTTCTTACCCATCCTTTTCAAACTTGCAGATTGATACTTTGCTGCTGCTTCTGCACTAACAGTCTGCAACTGTCTAGCCGACATCCTCAGACTCACTGACTCCATTCCTTTTTTAAATGCAGCAGTAACCCAATCTTTAATCAGCACACTGCAGCCCAGTTCTGCCTGCTTTTTGCTTACAATTTCCTATCCTTTATACCCCTCCTAACCTTCTGTTCCTATCATTTTTCACTGCAACCTTCTATAGCTTTGTCCATTTTCGTAACTCTTTTGTAGGGTTTTGGTATGAATAATAAGATATAAAATTACAATGTGCTCTACTGAGCATGACATAGGTCATCTTTCTTGCTGCCATGAAATCTGGTTACGCATTTTGGACATTTCTCTGACCAGAAACCTTCTCATCTTGATGCATATGAAGTTAATCTTTGTCATTCCTACATTCATTTATTGACATGTCAACCCAACTATGGGACCTTTGAAAAGGAATGTGAATATATAATGTTAGATATGAGACTCTCATGATCATAGGCAGACTACTAAAGTATTTTCAAAGAGCATGATTTACTTTCAAAATCTAATCTGCACAGCTGAATCTTTCTTCTTCCTCTTTGTCAGATTTTCCCAATGACCTGTAATTTTAATGTAGTATGCTCTTACAAGTACTTCTTTGGAGTGTCAATGAAAAACATATTTCCTGAGGCCATCAAATCTTTGCTAGATAGCAGCAGAGGAATTTGTTTCAACTTCTATAAAATACTCATACTGTCTTTTCCCCTGAAAGAATGTTTCTGCAATTATTTTAAATAAAGACATATTTCCAGTGGCTTTTTTCTTCTGTTTTAAATCCCTCTTAAAAATTTCCTCACCATAAATCCACGAACTAAATGAAAGGGCATTAATCCAGTCCATCCCTCCTCCCTACATCCAACCATCTTATTAAAGTTTTTGTCTCCTCTTTATTATGACTACATACCAGCATCCTTGTGAAGTTCATATAGCCGTAATGGTGTACATCATGGCACCATACCTGTGAGGAGAGGAAATGATCATTTTTCCTCCTCATGCATTCTTACTATTGACCAGGGTTATTCTCTTTATCATGTGCAGATTTTATTGAGTGATGCCAAGTGAGATGAATAGAAGCAAATAATGACAGTGCCGCAGTGATGAAATGAGAGACAGAGGTCGTCTAGGTTTTATACTGAACAAATTGAGTCACATCCACTTCTCATCCATTATTTAGGGGTGATTGGGCAGGCTTGGCTTCTATAGATTTGATAATCATTCAGATGTCCATATTAAATATGTAACATAAATTTCTCATTTGGCTGTCGATGACTTGTCACCATGAAACAACAATGCATAAAAAGGGTTTTAATGTATGGATTCTCAGAAATATTTGACGTAAATAAATATGTAAAAGGCAGATAATAAAATCTGTTTCTGTCTGTCTGCCAGCTAGCC
This sequence comes from Neopelma chrysocephalum, assembly GCF_003984885.1. NCBI lineage: Eukaryota > Metazoa > Chordata > Aves > Passeriformes > Pipridae > Neopelma > Neopelma chrysocephalum. Next base: position 27,148,602 of record NW_020897695.1, read on the forward strand.
TTCATGTCAGACTGGACAGCCCCATCTAATACTGTGATTTTATGCAGCTGTATCCTATGAATATTGGCCTGCACACTAGAGATTAAAGCACAGCAGATGTTTCTCTGCAGGCTAACAAATATATCACCCCTGATAACGAATGACAAATGTTGTTCCATATTGTGTCAGACAAAACCAGGGCTCTTGTAAAACAAGTGTTACAGCTGGAATAGGATATTTTAACACAGTTACCTAAGGAGTAGACAAACAGACAGTAGCCTGCTCAAAAGGTAGCAGAATCCTAACCTGCAGACATGCAGGCAGAGCAGCAATCAAGTGCTGTGGTTCAGGAGAAGAAAAACCCCCTCCTAGGCATAATATGAAATATTGAAGGCTTTCTCAGTATTATCATCAGATTTTTGTGTGTGATCTTGTCATGGATCGCTTGTAGCTATCCACCACTGTTCCTCAGTCATAGCAATATAGTAAAAAGTCGGATTTGGTGTGGAAAAAGGGTCTGTGATGTTAGGAGGCACAGAGAAAATCTTACTGTTATAGTCCAAATGATGAGTTTATTTGGTTTATTATCATGCTATCCCAATGGCTTCCAAGAGGTGGAAAGATGGATGTAAGGAGAGGTGGAAGGACAGAAATAGCCTGTGTGTTATGAAATATTACACTGGGCTAATTAGTGTACTGCATTGTTATTTATTACTGTTTTATTTGGGTCATTTTCCCCCCTTGTGGATATTAGTGATGCGTTAATGTCTGGTCAGCAGCATGCCTTAGCAGCATGTCTTGGCAGCATGCAGGTAGCAGTAAGTTCTCCCTCTTTACCTATTTGTTAATTTGATATCCTTTGTCTTCTCTCTTGCAAAAATAAACCCTATAACCTTCACAGGACACAAGATGTTTGGAAACTCAGCAAGTAAGGAAGATGGCATCATATTCTGATGCTCAAAATATTTGGAAGTTTCAGCTGCTGTATTTTGTGGATGTATGCCATTAGCATTTTTTTCCTTAGCTTTGGAGTTGCCATTTGTCCACTGAATCGAGTACTAAAATAAATATATTTTTATTGCCAGCAGAGACAACCGAGGAAAAAGGCAATACAGCAACATGGCAACTTTCAATCACTTCCTGACTTGTTAATGAACTTTTTTTTCTTTTTTCTAACTGAGACTTCGCTTTTGAGCTACGGTTTTCCCCAAGCCATTTTATACAATGAGATGGTAACAGTTGTTTGTCTGATAAAGCACGTACTATTTAGAACACAGATGTTTGATTATTATTTATTTCTCTCTGAAGCCTGCTAATTCAGTCCCTAATGATCTTTTTTTTTCCTTTTTGCTTAAATTTAATTTGGAATGTATGTTGTTGGTAAGTGACAGATAGTTTAATTATTAATAGGATCCTGCAATGTAATGCACTATAGTTTTAAAGTCATCTGGGGCCAAAACAACACTACTTCCTTCCTTCCTTATGCTTCTGGGATTCCTTGAAGAATGCAAAGGTAATTACAAAACTCATGACAAATCTACATGTATTATGTCCTTTCCTCAACATTTGTGCTTGCCTATGGTTTTACAAAGTACTGTTCTTACTATGAAATGGTAATGAATCAGGAGAGACTTCTGCTATGGTTGCTTCCTTGAGAGAATGGACTATCTAGGGAGCAAGGGGAGGGGGAGAGCAGAGGAAGAAAGAAAAGGAAGGAGGGGGTTGAGATGCAGAACACTGGCGCTGTAGTGCATTATACTGAGACAAAGGTGAATGGGCTCAGCCCCCTCGAAGGAGTGTTACTCTGGGATCTGGTTGCTGTCACAAGGCGTAATCAGTAACATGGTCAAAATATGAACAAGAAAACAGGATTGAGGAAATATCAGGAAAAAAATATCTGAGGTAAAATTACTGAAATAATTGACAATTCCTCCATGCTTGGTATGTAGTGAACCCCTAGAGAGGTTTTTTGACTGTGGTGATGGGTTACACTTTCTGATATTGAATATTTTCCATTCATAGCTTCCTGGCACTTAGGATATTTCATATTTATGTGAAAGTTGTGTATGAATACTACACAGGTGAGATGTGTTTGCACAGATTCTGCTTCTAGTGTATAATATGCTGCTGATATTGGAAAGCTGCAGAGCTTTCCACACTGTAGCACACTGTAGTGTGCTACCCACACTGTAGATTGAGTTTAGATACAGGCCTAAACCTGGATTATGTACTTGGACATTGGAACTGAGGTTCATTCCAGATTCTAAATTGATCGATGCTTCCCAAAGCTTTCAGAGGAAGGAGCAGGCATACACAGGGGCTACCTTTCCAACTTCAGACTTGACTGTAAAAGCTGTGAATTTAAACAAACATTGCAGTAATTCTAAACAATTTTGAGAATTAAATAAATGAAAGGTCTTACAGGCTATACAATGGTAGGCATCATTTAACTGATCTGAGATTTTAGGTGGATGTTTAATAAGCTGCAAAGGTGAGGTGAAAGCTTGCAGCTGGGAGTGAAAGGTGAAAGTTGCTTGGTGGAAATTTATCGACATGACCCAGATGAGATCATAGTTAAGAGGGCTGTCTTTGATCAGCAAATATGGTATAAAAATCTACTCAGCAGACTGAGTGCTTTAAGTGGTAAAATGTTAACAAACTTAACTTTTATATATTTTACTAATGCGATTGAAACCATTACTAATATGCAAAATCGACCTTTGCAGAGGCAGAAATAGAGTGCTACCAAAAACAGTTTGATTTTAAAATATTGCATCTTCTAGTCCTACCAAATTTTTAACCATTCCAAACTATTACTGCTCTGCCACTGAAATCTGACAAACCAGCATTAAAAAAATGTGCAGTAATTAAAGAAGAAAACATAAATACGGGCAAAATTTTTGACATCCTTCCTTTTCTTGTACATAAGACTATTAGATAAAGGCTATGCAAACTATATTAATGCAATTCTAAATATATCAAAAAATAAAAAACTAACCTGATATTAAAACCAGGGTTATTTATGTGGACGAGTATATGCCCTTTGGAGTTTTACTCAAGCTAAACCAAAACATGCCTCCTAAAGACAACCCTGAGTGCTTCCTAAATTTCTTTGGAAGTGGGATTTACAATTCTCAATACCAGAGGTTTTTTTTTTTAAATTTCTCTTACTGGTCACCATCCTTTCAGAACAAAATCACTTTTTGTCATTGTCAAACAATATTCATATACTCATCAGTGAAGTTAATGAAGACTGAGAAGTAAACCTGCCATAATGTGAAGAGCTTATTTTTCAAAATGTTGAATATTTGCTTATTTATTTTCCAACAAAGGTCAGCCATGGCAAAAAAAAGTAAAATAAGAGACAGATACATTGGATAATATAGCAAGGTCTTCACTCTTATGTACTTTGATGCCTTTTATATAATAATAAAAAAAAAACAACAAACCAAAATAACACAGAAAATTTTACTGCAAAAAGGTGACAAAATATGACATCAGGTAAAACACAAGGGTAGTTGTAGACAATGTACATATATGGTTGAACTAAGATATTAAAAATAACTCTTAACTTGAAAATTAATATTGATTTAAAATTTATTTCTATTTTAGATAAGAAATAATAACCTCCCAGTTACCAATGAATATGCCTATTTGACCATAAGAGTCTAATTCATAAGTAGAAAATTGAAGAGCGCAGAGATGAAAGTGTAAAACTAAAAGGAAAACAAAAAAATTCTCAAAACTACAATGAAAACAAACAAACAAAATATTAGATTAGCTACAGATCTCTTAACAATTATTTCCAAATCTCATGTCGTTGCATCTTATTGCACTGAGATTCTACTTCGTAGTTTCATTGTGGGAACAAATGAACTCAAAGCTCAGATCTCACAAAACTATAGTTAATTCCTGGGAAAAATCATGAAAATCACGGGTTTCCAAATGTAGGTAGGAGCTGGGAGTTCCATCTGAGACCTTTGACTCTCTTTTATGTTTTGCCATTCTTCTACAGAGCTTCTAATACCTGTATTTCTTGAGAATTGGCCCAGGAGAAGAACAACACCCAAAAAATGACAAACCAAAAAACTCGAAAACTGGCTGCATCTCCTACCAAGAAGCAGTCCAAGTTCTCATTTCCAATCAGTGATATTTGGCTGCTCTTAAGTTTTGATCCTCTCTTCTCGCAAAGGGTTGTTTCACAAGAGTTGAAAGGGTAGCAGTCTGTTTATCCAATGCCTCAGCAAAGGGCACCAGAGTCACTCCTTCCACTACACAGCCCTTTCTCTTCAGCATGATTCTCTCTCGAGGCTCTCAACTGGGATTGCTTCCTTTCTGCTTAGTACATAATCAGCAGAAAGGCAGGTACATTACTATCAGTCTCCAGGAATATCGTGCTCCTGAAGGTCTGACTTCATTTGTAGGGCTTCTTTACAATGAAGTAATTTTTCTACCATGAAAGAAAACCTTGCATGTGTTATTCAGTTGGGATAGATTCCAAAGATAAAAATTTGTATTAGATGGGGCCAAATTCTTTCCTATTATATAGTTAAGGCTGTCCCATGTCCCTGAATTTAGTACAAATGACAGTATATTTGCTACCCTGTGAGAGATGAATAATTATGATTACTACTGAAAACCACATTAAACCATAGGGAAGTCTGTGTAGAAAACAGGAAAGTGGCTGAGTTTCATTTTGAAATATTTACATGTGTCCAAAGGCAGCAATTGGAATGATGAGACTTGGAAATTTATAATTCCTAATGAAGACTTCAGATGTTCTTTTTTATCTCAAAAGCTGCTTAACATAATGGTACCTGTAAGACAACCCTTCCCCCTTACCCCTAAGTTTCATCTCTAACTTTTATGAATACAGAGCTTTATCCTCTATATGCTTGGACACCTGGTAAGGGCTCTTCGCTGCAGTGACAAAATTTATATATGGGTAACAAAAAAAAATTTTGGGAGAGAGTGCTTTTTTTTCGTCGTAAGAGACAAAACAGGATTGGTGGGAGAGAAGAGCCACTCAGTAGCAATTACGTTAGTTCTCTGAAACAGAAACAATTAACAATCAAGTACATGCCAAAATGAAGTTATACAGGCACTTTTTATTCTAAAAATAAAGAAAAATAGCCTAATGATAAATATGCTTTTGCTTTGCCTCTGACAAGTACTTATCTTTAATTGTGATCACATTTTTCAGAAAAACAGCAGTGACATGCTTTCAGGATTAAGATTATTATATACAGCTTCTGATGAGCTATATACATGGCTTCCCTTTCTCTTGATTCCTTTGGCTGACAGTAAAATCCACACACAATAATTTTAAAAGATGTGTTATGTGTTTGTTTGAGTTGGAAAATTCATAAAGCTCTTTCTGATCTAACACTGGAGAGACAGTCATTGGGCTCTCATACTTCTGCATGGCACATTTAAATGCAGTAATTACATGTGGCTCATTTTTATTAAGCCCAACACTATCCGGATACACAGAATTTATCATGAATGAATATCCTGACCCTAGGCATGACTTCTGGACATGTTGGACTTAACATGCTCAAGCTGTTGAGGTAATCTGCATATTCACAGTGACCACTGGCCTAGAACTTGCTGCCAGCAACTCAACAACTGCTAAAACTAGGCTGTTGAATGTCCATAAATCAGTAAAATAGCCAAAAATTCTCTTTTTCTACCCAGATAAAATTCATATTTGGAAACAGGACAGGTTGAAGAAATCCTGACTTTGATAACCGTAGGCAGTAGGAAGCATAATGACATGGCAGTGTTTGTCTTTCTAAAATCCACACGGTTGTAAGGCTGGGACAGCGCACAGCTGTTTAGCACCCAGCCCTCTGTAATGAGCTCCAGGGGTGGCAGGTGATTTTGGGTTTAACAGGCCACTGAGTGTGTGCAACTGATTGCTGAAGCCACAGAAATTGTTTTAGTTATCCACCACCTTGGTAGATATATGAGTCCAAACAAAGACTCAATCTCAATGGACACTGGGCCATTTATTTCAATATTGATGACTTTGAGGTTATTGTTGGCAATATAATTGTCAGAGGAATTATATTATTATAAAACATATCTTAGAAATTATCTGTAGGATGTTCTTCTGAGACAGGTTAAGTCAAGTCTCTATCAAGTATCTTTGTGTTTTTGTACTCCTTCTGAAGAAATATAATCAAAATGAAAGCAGAAGAGTGTAAAACCTAAGTACCCGGAAGCATCTTTGCACTCATTGTAGAGAAATGTAAGGATTCTACAGGGCTGAACATGATGATGCAAACCACGTTAGGGAAAATGTTAGTGCATTTTTGTTCCTATTAGAGATCAAAATGGCTATTGAAAGACTATGAAAGAGCATCTGAGATGGGAAGTGTTCTTTTCTATGAAGGAGGGAATAAATGTCCTAATGCTTAAAATTAATAAATGTGGATGTCAGCTAGTAAAAAATAAACGGTAAAAAAAACCAAACAAAAAAACCCACAAAAAGCAAACAAACAATCAAACAAAAAACCAAAAAAACCCAAAACAACCAAACAAACCTTACAGTCATATCACTTCCTCCAGCTGGAAAGAAATCAATGCAAACATTCCTCTTTTGTTATACTGTCTAAATGCAACTGATGGACAGTAAACAAAACTGAATTTAGCCAAAGATGAGAAAAAACAAACTCACCAACAAACTCTGGAAATTTTTTGGAGCTCCTATTTAATCTTTTACATTCCTCTGCTTAGCATCCCTCTTCTCCTAACCCAACCAATTAAGACGAACACTATATTTCTCCCCTCCTTTTTTGGTCAAAGAATCTTGGCACAACCAGCACAAACAAACTTTGCTAACAGCTTTAAACTTGGAAGGCCCGCTTTTTAAATATTTGCCGCTACATAATTGAAACAGCTGTTTTAATGAGATACCTACTGTCATCATTTTACCCTGGCTGAGCTGGGTGACAACAAAGCAGTAATAACGAATTCAATAATAATTAACTTGGGTCATCTGCTCATCTGTCATGGCTCATCAGCTTTAGGGAGAAAAATCCCAGTGAACTTCTCTCTTTTGTGAGCTTTCCAAAACTCTGCAATAAAATGCTTAGAGAGGACTCTAGGTAGCCCTTCAAAAGTTCTAAGCAAACTGGTAAGTAGGTTAATTAAATTTTATGCATGTTTAAATGCTAATGATTACATTCCTAACATTACAGTGTAATCTGTTATGGAATGATGTCATGCAAGCAGTGGTTTTTAGTGCCTAACACATTTCCATCCTGATGTGGAGTAGCTCTGGATCATTTGTCGGAGGGCAGGAAGTTGACAGTGGTGTTTCAGAGCCAGGTTTTACATTTAGATCCTCTGTCTGTCTGTTGAATGTTAAGCAGGGGAGTTACAGAAAGCCCCTGATTTTATGCCTACTGCCACATCACAGAAGGTGATCCAACATACCCATGGCAAGTTTTCTTAGCTGCACAATAAATAAATAAATATAATAGCAGTTCTGGGGAAATCAGTAAGCGTGGCATTCCTCCCAAATTACTCTCCCCCCAAAAGAAAAAATATTTTGCGACTCACCCCGAGGTAGGGTCCTTTCATGGTTTTTTCTTTTCCCTTTTCCATAGAGATGAAAATAATTTTTCAGAGATTAAAAAGTATTCTCTGAGGTATCAAAGGTATTGGTGTGGGTTTCTTGTTTTTTTTTTGCAAAAAGATTTTGTAAGTAAGATATAAATATCTTTGAACATGGAAATTTTTTTGTTTTGCTGAGGAAAAAAAGATGGTTCTTGGGTCTTGACAGGTGGGGTTTTTTTAAAATTAATTTCTATCTGTTTAAGGATTCTTATTTTTAAAAAGTTATGGGATAGCTGCTGCAAGCTTCTGAGCTCATTTTACCATTCTGCTTTCAGTGAAACCTGACCATGTATGTAATTTAGGAGGTAGGTGTTGGTTGGTTCATAGATAACATTTACCTGTATAGTACAAATTTCAAAAATTATTAAAAAATCCAAGGAAACCCAACTTCAATAATTTCAATGGCACTAGCATATTTGTTGTCATGTCACCAATACTATGACCAATTCCATTTTGAGAAAGGTTTGTTCTGTGCACTGATTTTAAAAAGAAGCAGTAACACACATCAGTTAACATGTCAGAATCCTTCCAATGTGCTGACTGAAATATCAGGAAGGCTTTCAGTGATGCAATGTAACATGAAAGGTGAATTAACAAGTTATTATTACAGGAATCACCACCACATATGTCATCTAGTTAAAAATTTCCAAAGTCTTTGAATCAATGAGAAAGAGCCTTCTATTCTCACCTCGTTCTCTGGGCATTTTAGCAAAACCTGGCATAATTTTCTGCTGAAAAGAAAATATATGCATTTCTCAAGAATAACCATGCAAAATGCCCCATTTAGTTCCTAATTGAAAATTATTCCCAGGAATAATTATTAAATAAAAAGAGCAAGATATTTACTTCTGAAAAATGGTAAACAAACCTTCTAGAGGAAGAAGATGGTTTGAAAAAGGACTAGCAAATCCTAAACAAAAGTGGGGAAAAAGGAATTTTGAAATCAGTCAATATAGATGCTTTGTTTTGTAAATGAGAAACAGGGTTATATTTACACTACTCAGCTAAAGCACATAAATAGACAAATCACTATTTTGCAGTAGCATATGTGATGCATATTTCCAAAACAAAGGCTTTGAAAATTGACATGATGTCTTCCTGGACTGAGGTACATTCAGTACAGTATAAATATAAAATATGCTGTGGGCAACAGGCAGTAAATTTGACCATGATGTGCAGGAAAATATTAAAAGCCTAACAGTATACATTTTGAAATGAAATAATTTCATTTTCAAATATAAATTGATTACAAAAAGCACTTTGAAGAGCTGCAGAACAAAATTTATAATGTAAATATAGGCTTTTCTCTAAAGGTATTTTGTTGTCTATTTTACATAAAATATTCACATAAACACATATTTTTATTTTCCATTTTCCCCCCATATTTATACAGTGGGTGGTGGCACCATAGAAGAATTGAAGAGAAAGAAAATTATTTTATTCCTGTAATTCAAGATTTGTAGATGGGAGTACATCGTAAATTTTGACTCCTGGATAGTACCCATTCTGCTGTTTTCAAAGTAATTTTAAAAAATGTCTCTTTGGGTAGATTAAGTACCTTGCATAAAGTAAAATCTGTTGCAAAATTATCATTAGGTTGATACATTTTGTGGGAATTTATCAGTTTCAATGAAAACTTCCCCAGTTTAAAAAAGGTCTATCTGTCGTATGAAGGATGGTGTTAGTGTGTGAAAACACACACCAGAATTTTTTTGCAATGAGCCTCTTCTACTCAATGTCTCCAGTTATGAACAGTTCATGTAAGTGACTAAATATTCATGGAGCAGAAGAAAGAACAACTCAGAAATTCTTTGGGTATCATATTCCTTGAGGACTCACGGGTCTTAGTTCTTATTCTAAATCTAAGGCAACCACCACATAGCTCGAAGTCGTCATCAAATGTCCAAGCTATATCATATCTTCCTCTTCTTTCCTAAATTAATTTAACAGTTAAACATAAAATGTTTCAGTTTCAAGTTTCTCTGAAACAGATGCTATGGTTTCAGGGTTTTTTTACATTGAATATGTACAAACTAATGCACAGCTGACTGACAGTCAAACAGCTATAATCACAGAAGGAGGCAGCTAAAATTCAGGGTAAGAAACATATCATCCAGGAGACCCTCTAGCTTCTGGAAACATGTTTACCAGTTCAACAGAGATGCAATATATATTACTAACTGTGTACCAACAGACCCACCGTTATCAACAGAAAACAAATTACTTCTGTGTGCTTACGCACTAGCTGCTCAGGAGGTGGGCTTTGTTTTGGGAGAGACAGACTTCTTTACATGTCATTTCAGGCAAAAGGAGCAACATGAAGTTCTCCTGACTGAGAGGTGGGTGCAGATCAGAGGCTGAAGGAGGGATCATCCTGTGGGACATTGGGAGCAGGTGGCTGAACTAAGGAGTTAAAAACCATGTATGGAGCCTGACTGAAGTCTAGGTTCTATAGGAAGCCAAAACTCAAGACACATTCTGACCAAACTGAAAAAGAAGCAGAAATGCCCAGCTTCAAGTCTGTAAACTGTTCATATGGCTCAAAATCAGTGTATTTTACAGAATTCTGCTTACATTTTTCAACCAATGGTATTATTTGCACTCTGATTTGTTTTTGATAGTTTGTGCTTTTTACTGTATTATGCCAACAACAAGAGATTAAATAATACTGAGATGTACAGTATGCTTTTATTTTTAGCTTCTCTTTTGTGTGGTCACCATATGAGTAAATAGACCCTATGTCTCAGGACTGACAAATAGAAACCAGAAGTAACTCTTCCTCCATCTCTCTTTTAGTCACATTTCTTCTCTGTTAACACATTCAATGATCCATATTCATCTCTGATTCGTTGGGGTTCATTGACAGACTCCTCAGTCCAATCTTATGGTTTATGGTGTTAAAAGTTTTATAACTCCTAGGGGAGAGTTTGTAAGCTCTATTAAACCTAACCTGCTGACTGGAGTATTGCCACAAAAGTGACATAAAGGAAACTCTCGTGTGGATAGTTGAAACAACAACAAAAAAAGAGTTAAAGTTTTACATATGCACATTTTTAAGAATAATTTTGACACAAATGCCCAAGTGTTCTAAATGTACTCGACTGGAATCTTAGGAAGAAAAAAAAAATTTCAACCTTACCTCCTCTCAATAATGTCTTTTTTTTCCCTGTCTAAAAATCAGTGTTATATTAATTTATTAAAAAAAAAAGTGTAGGTAGTTTTTGTAAAGGAATTTTCACACTTATAAAAGTAGGCCTGCTAGCACTCATAGAGTTACTCTGCTGAAGAAGCAATTCCACATAGAAGAACACTATGATGTATATAACCTGGGAATTACATTATTTCTAGTTTTAGTAATATTATAAAATTAACTCAGGCATCTATATACAAGCCATAAAGCAACAGACATTTGATGAAAAATTAAGTAATAATCAGATAAAGAATTTATAATAATAATTACCATGAAGATCCTTTTTCTTACTTTGTTTATATTTCATTTCTGTTATGATTTTGTGTGCCATACTGTGCTCTGATAAGGATTTTCTCTTCATGGAGCAAGAGAGAAAAAAAGTTGTTGATACTCTTATGGAAGACACGGCTGTGTATTAATGAACTAAAGACAGACAACAACTACAATACTTGCACAGCAGCTAAGTATTCATAAAGTTCACATTAGGAAAGAAAAACATCTGCTTTTCTAAATATGAAATAGAAGTTTACAACTGGATACAATATTCCCACTGATCTTCTAAAGGAAGACAATCATGTTCTGTACTTGCGTCTGTATGTAATTATTTCAGCACTACTGTGAAGGTAGTGCACATCTTCCCTTGTAACAAAGTGACAACTGCAGAAATTTTAACTAGATTGGGGAAAGTATAAACAAACAAATAAAATTTTGACTGTAGTTATAGTGGTGTAGTTTCCCATGTCCAAATTTAAGACATTTCTCATGTGAATGCATTTTCTCAGGTAGTGCTTCAACTAAGTACATCCTTTTTTCCATGGCTTTTTCACAACTTCCATGCAGATGCTGAGGGCAGTTTACATTTAAACAGCTCAGAGCATGAAGACAGCACTACACAGAAACTCCTTGTTCATGTTCAAAACTGATTCATTTCTTGAGAGCTTACAATTTCCCTATTCCAAAGGATGCAGAATTGATTTCTATAGCTCTAGAGGCAGAAGTCAATCTGTTTCTTACTGCATTTAATAATTTCTAAAATCCACATGCTTCTTCTGCTCAAATTTTGGTTCATTTCCAGACAACCAAGAGAAATTTTGACAAAGCTTGAACTATTTTCAGTTTGATGAAGGAAGAACTTCTCAAGTCACAAATGTTCACTTTTATTCTCAAACACTCTTTCAGACTTTTCTAAACCTCAGGAACTGTGGGGGTGTTTCTTTGAGAACAGATTTAGTTCTGTGTAGCAACATAGGTAGAGAACAAGCCCAGTGTGGTATGTACACCTCATGCAGAATCCAAGAGTCAGTGGTGCTGTAAAGTGCTATGAGCCCACGAAGGCCGTGGTCCTCAGCCTTATTTCATCATCACAGCCTTTGGCTCTTACTAAAGGTTTCCTTTATGATTCCTGAAGACTGGAAAGAAATTTCTATCCAATATTCATACATAAAGTTATTCTATGTATAAAGAAAAAAATCCAAAGCGTATTTAAATCAATGTGAAACTTTTCTATTCAACCAACAGCAATCCCTGTTTTGTGGTCTGGATTGGAAAAGTGTAGAAGTATTTTCAAGTGTCAGGCACAATTTCCCTTGTTCTAATATACCAAGTGCATAAACAATTAAACCCTTTTCTGTTAAAATGAACAAGATCAATTTGTAACACAAATTTTCCAATTCCTGGGGTTTCGTATTCCAAAATTTATTTTATTTACAAAACAAGAAATCCTATTTCTGTTAAGCTAGGTGAGACAACTTCAAACTTGGAAATAGACTTTGCAATATTTTAGATATTGAAGCATCTACATTTGTTTTATATCTTATTTATCTATGTGATATAGATTTTGTTATTTTGTCACAACTATGTCAGAATAAGAACTGCCATGAATGCAGTTATTTTTTTTAATTGAAAATCATTAGGACAGATGAAACACAATACTGAGAAATGCCTTCTTTTTTTTTTTTTTTTCTCTCTAGTCTAACTGGGGTTTTAATCAGCTTGTTAGAAAAGAATATAATATTTGATCAATTTCAAGAAATACACTTTGTTGAGTTGTTTAATTCTTAATTTACATTCAAGTACTGAGTCTTAAAAAGGCATTTAACATGTTAAGAGAAAACTGCTATTTGCAGTAGTGCGAATAAATATTATATGTTAATATTCAAGACTATAAATCATATTTCCAAGTCTCATTAAACATAATAAGAAATGTTGTATATCATCGCTCTGGAAAAGGAGTTGTTGCTTGACATTTGTGACCTAGAGATAAGGGGTCGGGGAGAGAGAAACAAAGAGAAGGAAGGTCCTTGAAAGGTCCTTCACCTTACAACACTGACCATAACTGAAAGAGTAATGAGTTCACTCCCCCCTTTAGGGAAGCCTTATGTTGTTGGTGTACTATATCACCAGTTGTTCCATGTTCAAATACCCAGCTATATGTAAATTGAATAATTCAAGGAGAAAGACAAATGTTTTCTGCAAGAAGTTAAAGAGTTAACTCTGCCTCAGTTGAACAGTCTTACCTACATTTTGATTCCCTCTCACATGTGATGAGCAACAACAGGATTAAATTCATTACTAAAATGTGTTCAATACAATTTGGCAATCCATTCCTGTCCAGTCAGCGCATTTATGCCTATAATTAATTTCAATGAGACTTGTCACGCTGAAAATAAGTGAGCCTGTTCATACTGTATGTTTTACATTGGGGTCTGACAGGCAGATTTGCAAAGGTACTTAGAAGCTGAAAAAGCCAAGAGATATTGCCAACTATAACTAGATACATGACACAGGTGAAATGCAAAAATGGTCCCAGCAATGGATGAAGCTGATCATAAAATAAAAAAAGGTAAATGCAGAAATAATGGGATAATCAATGATTACTTGGCTCCATACTTTAATTAGGATCACACAGATCTGGGTATCAAAAGTATAAACTGAAGTTATTCACAGAAAAATCCCACTTTCTTACTATCTCCCAGCAACTTACATGCCATGAACTCTGCCTTTATGGAAAATGCCAAGAGTAAAGGTTAGTAAAATTCAGGCTACAGGACTGACAGAAATACCTGAAAAGATGCAGAAGCATTGGATCTTTTATATCTATCTATCTGTCTATACCCACATATAAAACCTCATTAGCTGTCCATGGTATATACATTTCTTGTAAACTGGTATGTTGGACTCGAAATTCTGTTCAGCTTACTGTAACATTAAAAACATATTTGAGATGTTTTATTCTATGTATTTCACAGCTGAACATCTGAAGAGAAATAATATTTGCTACTGACCTTAGCTGTCTACCTGTACTGGATCTATTTGGAATGCTGAGAGTTTAGCACATTTATAAGTGTTTTGTAAGATGAGCATCATTAATACCAAGAGATGATTGATATGCAGTGTACAGTGTGTTACTCCATGTACTTTTTATTATAATAATTAAACTTGACCACAAACATAGTGTTTTCCAGTTTTCAACACAGAAGGTGAATGCAAGTTTTCAGTGCAGAGCTGGAAATTGCAGGTTGGGAGTAGATAGAAATAAGGGCTATCTAAGCAAAGACTCTGGGCTTTAGGATTAGGTACCCTTATCCTATGCAAGTGGCAAATGGAATAACTAGCATGGACTGGGCAGAGTTTTGGATAAGCCATTTGAGGCAGAGGTTCTTATTTGCATGAGGGGGGAAGCCAAGGGGAAAAGAATGATGGATCAGAGATGTGGTCTGGAAGCTTTCTAGATAAGAAGGAGCAGGCAAGTTATGGGATAATGTAGTGGATGGAACAACTTGAATGAATGAAAAGAAGTCTGTTTGGGGCAAAAAGTCTACATGGATGAAGGGTATGAAGCCTGAGATTGACTGTAAGTATTAAACAGGGTGGGGAACCATTGACAGGTACACAAAGTGCAGAAAAGACAGGTCAGAAGGGTGGGACAAAAGGGATCACACTTCAAGGAAAGTTGAGACAATTCCTCTCTACACCTCATTTCCAAATCCACGAGAAAACAAAGTAGAAGCTCTCTGAGTCACATCATGCCACCACAAATGTTCTCAAGAAACCAGTCTTGCTCTAGTGTTAATCCAAATATAAATAATCTGTTACTAAGAGATTCTTAGTAATGCCTATATTTTATATGCAATGAATGTAGAAATTCTGTCCTGCTGAAGACCAGTGTTTTGTTATAGTAGCAAAGGCAGAATGCTTTGCTTTTGTTTCAAATTGTAATTTCACATACAATCTGCTTGTAATAATATGAAGTTTGCAAGGTATGCTTTTAAAAGAAGTAAAGCTTATAACTAATGGCTATCTGTGCAACTATAATCCAGTTTCCTTGCATGTGTGAGAACTTAGTGCATCCATCAATTGTTCTTTCTTCTGGACCTTGGCCTTCTGAATCAGGGGGAATGTGAAGGTAAAGGTTATCTTCTCACTTTTGATATTTCTAGATGAAAGACTAGCTCCTATGAGTAAACTGAGTACTACCATATAGGACTAGACTCCTTTACTGTTACAGTTTCCACATGATGCAAGCCAAGTCCCCTGAAGTACATATTAAAAGAAGCACATTACTTTAGACCGCATTACTCAGGATTGTGTCCAGACAGCTTTTGAATATCTCCAGTGAGGGAGACTCCACAGCCTCTCTGGACAATCTGTTCCAGTTCTCGGTCACTCCCATAGTAAAGAAATTCTTCCTCGTGTTCAGGGGACCTTCCTGTGTATCAGTTTCTGTCCATTGCCTTTTGTCCTATTGCTTGGCACTACTGAGAAGAACCTGGCTCTGTCCTCTTGACACCCTCCCTTCAGATACTTATACATATTGATGAGGCGCCCTCTCAGCTGTGTCTTCTCAAGGCTGAAGAGGACCAGCTCCCTCAGCCTTCCCTCGTAATAGAGATGCTCCAGCCCCTTAATTATCTTCATAGCCCTCCAATGGACTCATTCCAAGAGGTCCATGACTCTCTTGCACTGAGGAGCCCAGAACTAGACACAGTGGTCCAGGTGAGACCTCACCAAAAATTATTCCTAAAGATCAAAATGCAAATTATTTTTTTTCTTGTAGCTGATCAGACATTGAACATTTAATTCTGAACTGCCATGAGATACATTTAGTGCATTTCAAGAAGTTGCATGTATGAGGGTTAAGGCAATATAAAGTAAAAAAGACCATTTTTAAACCAGCTTGTGTTTTTGTGTTCTCAAAAAAGACTATTTTGCATCAACCTACCTGCCTAGAGAACAGGTAATGATGAGCTACATCCGGTTTAGCTCCAGAACCAGAAGCAATATGGTTACACTAATTCATAACAGTACCAGAGAAAAGTAACCTTGCATTAGAAGATTGCAGCTTAATTCAACCTGAGTGCCATCTTAACACAGGGAAAATGCTTCTGGGATCTCAGATAGTGTCTCTGTCATGGTGCCAGACTATGTATGCAGATGTCACCAATTATAGAACTTGCTAATGGCTATGAATTTTTAATGCAGCCAGATGAAATTATTTTTTTCCTGATTTCACGCAGGAAAAGAAATATGTAAGGGAGTTGAACTTAAGTGTCTTCTTATTTTTCAGAAAAGTTCTATTGATTTAGTGAATAAGCCAAGGCAATACTATGTCCTAAGCTACAGGAGAAATATGCATGTGCTAGATTTCTTTTCTAGTAGGAAAGTCATATAGGATGAATTGCAACATTCATTTCAAACCCACCAATAGCAAAATCAGGACTGTAGCTGTAGGTAATAAATTTGTACTTATTCCTGGGAGCATACAACTGATAATTAAAAGTAGAGCTAGTGATTTAACTGGAGGGTGTTTGACTAGAACTATGATATTTTTTGAGACATTTCAGCTTCCAGTTTTTCCTAGCATGGCTGAGAAGAAAATGAAGATAACTCTAAACCTTAAAAAGCACCACAATGTACTTAGAACAACTCAATTGCTAAATACAGTGTGAAATAATATGAAATATTAATATAGAATACAAGATACTATTGCCCATAATATAGGTAATAACTACTATGAGTGAGGAAACAGTCTTCTGGTGTGTGAGACTTTCTCAGATTTCAGTGTTTTGTCATACCCACACTGGATGAGAAATTGAATTCTCAAAAATAGACCATGAGAAAAAATCCGCTACAGGTAATGGCAAACCTGTGTATTTTTTCCAATAATTTTCAAGGATTTCACTATAATTTTGACCATTTAAAGATATATTCTAGTGGACTTTACATGTGAAAATGGGTAGTTTATATTTTCAAAAGTGACAGAAGGAAACAATAATTTCAAAGCCTTCCTTCTCATAGTAATATATATATATTTGTTTGTTTAATTTTACCTTTTTTTTTTTTTTAATGATACCAAGACTTTCCAGAAAGAAGTTTTGGATTTGAAGAATGAATGCTTTTCAACACCACTACCAACATACCCTGGTTATCTGAAAAAAAAATCTGATTTTTTTTCTATGGCTAGCGGTGGAGCTAGAGAAGAGGGGAGGGAGAGCAGGGGGACGAGGTGTCTATCATCTTTGCCTTCAATGGTGGATTTTAATCTTTGCATAACACTGGGCATCAGCTGTAACATATATATATTAATCACCTTATTCATATAGCTGTTTTCTTTTATTATACCTCTAAAGGAAATGAAATGAATTTGACCTGTTTCAGCACTTACAGCTGTGTTCTTGAAGAAATTTTATTGCGAGTTCCAAAGTTCAAAAATGTTATCTTTTGTTTCAGGTATTTGATTTGTTCTGCTTGTAGACAGAAACACCAGCAAATTTTTCTAAAATCAAGTTTTAAATTTGCTATTATTTTATGTGTTCTACAACCATTTTTTGTATATCTACATTTGGATGATGAAAATACAATTTTCACCAACAGATAACAAATTCAGTTTGGAAAGTAAACTCCTTTTTTCTTCACCCTAATATTTCCAAAACCAAAAAGGGAAATGTATATGTTTTCTCACGTTTGATGATAGTCTAGTGGAAAGGAAATTTGGAGTTAGAATCTCTGGTGTGACCAGCTCTGTACGTAAATTAATGAAGAGAACAAAGAAGATATGAACTAATCTCACTTCACAGCCTAGCATGCAATCATAGTGGAGATGTTCTTATTTGTATTTATAAAAAAGAGATAGTGATGATGCAAATTCCTTAAAGGAAAATGAAACCTTCTCCATATTCTGTTAGTATTTTTTTAGCTTTCCTCCTTTCAGAATGGTCCATGGTAAACAATCAGAAAATGAGTAAAGACAATGCCTAAATTTCATGCATACTTGCATAGACCAAAGACATTATCATTGTGATACAGAATGGGATTGGAAAAATATGCAGCCCTTGGAAATGGATTAAATGCACATACATTTTGTAATGAGTGACTGTAATGAAAGTCAAACGAATTATAATAAAATATAGAGTTTTAAAAAAGAAAACTACTCAATGCATAATGTTGCTAAGGAAACATTTAACAGTTTTTCACTCTACGCTATTGTCAAAGTAAATAACTACCAAAGACAAACTTACAAAGTGGTTTTAACTCTAATGTGATGCAGAAAGTCAGTCATTTAATTTGTTAATTAGTATTATGCCAGAAACTATCTATTCAATATGAAGCAAATATGTTTACAATCTTATCTGCCATCTGTTTAATAGATGGGAGAATACTTAGAGCTGAGATTCTCAAAGAGGGCTGTTGAAATTTGTTCTACAATTAGTGGAGCAGATTTTTTAATTCTAAAGGATTTTTTCATGCTCAGGGAGCACCTCTATGAAGGAAACTGCATCACAATGCTGCCATTCAAGATTAGTGATTGCTTATAGCTGCTGCTAGCAGATGCTTCCAAAATGCAGAAGTAAATATATATTTTAAGATATATATATATTTAAAAAAAGAAAAGAAATGCATCATCAGATCCAGAAAATTAAAGTAGGTTTTGTGAGAAGGTTTCTAAGACCAATTTTCGTGGCAGCACAATATATAGGTCTGAGTACTTACAGCACTCCTTCTTTTTCTGTAATCAGCAGTTTTGCAAGCTTTCTTACAAGGAAGCCCACAATTACACAGTACACTAGCCATTAAAGTGAATTCTCAAGGTGCCTTTTAAACTACATATTAAGAATGGTTATTAAATCATTATTTGGGAGGTGCATAAAAATAAAAGCTTAGATAATAAAGCATTTTTCCTAGGATTAGAACTTCTTTATTTGCCCTGTTTTAATGTATTTTGGTTTTGAGGAAGTCTGTCTAACACTAACAAATATTATTGTCATTTTTTATTAGAAGATAAGTTTAGCCCAGACAGAAAGCTTTTCCTTTTCTGAAAATTAAAATTCTGGGGGTTTTTTAAATATCAAAAATAAGACAGTTGAGTAAAATCTTAACATTGATTTTTAAACATAGGTTTTGTAACTTTTATAATTTTCATTTTAATGTTAATGATTTGACAGGACTGAGTATGAATGAAGGATCTATTTGATACCAAAGGTGGGAGAAATATTTTTAATGTAATCTAAATTAACCATGATCCAAGGGTTTTCATACCTCACAGCAAACTTGAAACCAGGTGAATTTTCTGAGGCGGTATAAGACAATTGTAAATGAATTTCATAATGAAGATGAACATTTTTACATTTCTTAGAATTTTTCAATTTATAAATGACTATTTTTAAGTGCATGATATTTATAAGTGACTATTGTAAGTGCAAAATATTTATAGCTGCATAAATAAAATGTAGTGATTACAATGTAGTAAAACAAAATGATTAAAATTTTCAAAGCAAAGATGTGCTCCTTGCCAGAATGGAGAATGTTTTCAAAAAGCATTCTTGAAAACTGTTTCTGTTCTGTTTTTCATAGAAGTGATTTTGCTAATTTTCTTTATCTACCTACTGAAAGCGATAAACTTGCCGTACAGGATTTATTTACACTAACTTGCGTACATCTTAGTTTCCTGAAACATTTGTAAGCTTTTATGCGTTCATGTTTCAACAGGTGAGATGGTACCGCAAAGAACTGTGAAGATTTTGTTAGTTTGCTGTCTTCTGTAGGACAGCAGCACTTGAGATCTGAGCCTTAAGTCTCAGCTTTGTGTACCTCATGGTACTTCCACACTGAAGAAATATAGTGAAGCGATATGTTTCTGTCAAATGGAAATATTTCTCCTCTTCACTTTTAGGCAGCAGGTTAGAGCATTTGCCTTAAAACTGATCTCTGCCCCACTTCCCCTGGCCCCTGAGATAATAATAATTCACTGTGGAGAAATTTGCAGCATAGCATCTGTTTCAAAAGAGCATTCTGAATTTTGAAGCCATTATCAGTTTTTACACAGGTGTTGTATAGAATTGTAAAGAACTGACTTCTTAAGCTGCATATCCTGAAGCAGCTTGATGAGGATGAGAGAAGGAGCAAAGCTTTTCTGAGCCCTGGGATTCCCCTATGTAAACAACGTCCTTTGTAGCATGCCCAACTTATTCTCTTGACATTTTTTTGTGATACCCTTATGCGATGAAAGAAGAAGTGGGTGGGGGGATCTAGCTAGTTTAGCATAACAGGATTTAGACCTTTGTGCCTCCACAGCAGTGAATGTTTAGCCCCAAGAATATCTGCAGCTGCTAAATATATTTATAGAAAACGAAACAACAGCAACTGGTTAGGTCAGGAACTCGGCATCTGTGATTTGACTGCAAAGACTGTACTATGCACACTCCATCCGTTCTACCTCTCCTCCCTTACCCTTCTCCCCACAAAATTAATTGCATTTCTAGCTAACAAGGTTTAGTTGCAGAGGCACCTGACTCCTTCAAACCTTTTGGACACAATACAAAAGTCCAGTAGTAGACATTACAGGATTAAATCCATTGTAACATTCTAAAAATCAATTCATCTGTTCCTAATAGT
The DNA here is from genome assembly GCF_003984885.1 of Neopelma chrysocephalum. Classification (NCBI taxonomy): domain Eukaryota; kingdom Metazoa; phylum Chordata; class Aves; order Passeriformes; family Pipridae; genus Neopelma; species Neopelma chrysocephalum. The sequence continues at coordinate 27,169,288 of NW_020897695.1, forward strand.
GTTTCAATAGTATCCTAGTAACCTTTTCGGTGAAGCTTCATATGGTCTGTATTTGCAAACACTATTAAAAAAAGGCCTTCTTGCATTCAAAAAAAAAAGAGCTAAATCTCTTCACAGAGCTGCTGGAGAGGTGCAGACTCCAATGTGGGCAAGTGTATTTGCCAACATGCCATATGGGAACCATGGTTGGGACTTTTTTTTTCCTAGAATAATTAAATGTTGATGGCAGAGTTCAAATGGATCATTAAAATTCAAAAGTGTAAGAAACAGATTTTTTCTTATGTTGCTGAACGCTCCAGAGGGCTGAATAGCTAGCAGAAGTGAGGCAGGCTGCAGCAGTGATCAGCGTGTGCTGTGATGGTACTAATTTGATCATAATATAGTCATCTCTGAAGATTACAGCTATTCAATTAAATATTCTAATTAACCTGAAGTATTAGGCAAATGATACTAATTACAAATATTCTCCTGAGATTCACAGCAATGAAAATCCCACTTGCAACTGATACTTCTAGCCAATGTTTCGTAACACAATGTCCTATATCATAGGCTTTCAGAATATTAAAATGCAGTTAATTTGCCTAAACCTCATTTGTTTAATGGCATTAGCATTTTGTTTGAAATTGTAATAAACGTACATCCCGCTTTCAAGTAAAATTTAAAATGAGTGTACTCTTGGGGTAACTTAAGATTCCTGTTTACAGACCTAGCACTTTATTCAGTAAGCGGAACAGTTTGAGCTTAACTTTCAGCCATTAAACATATTGAAATTGTTTAAAAATGCTAATAATTTGTCTTTTCAAATAAGAAAAAAAAAGGATATTTTGCAGTAAAATTTCATGATGTTACCCATGTGACCAGTTTCCTACTGTGAGGGCCCCAGTGCTTGAACTTGCCTTGTAGTTTTTTAGTAGAATGTTTGTCTTTTGTAGGTTGTTGGTTTCTTGTTTGTTTTTTTAACTCCCTCTCCAGACAAAGCCTTCTTTTTTAATTTTCTGCCTTTCTCTCTGTGCTCCCTTTCACACTGCATGTGGACTTCAGGTCGGGGGTTCAGTGGCTTTTGGGGGCTCTGATTCCTGCACGGTGCTCCTGCACACCTTGCGCTCGAGTGCTCCTCTCAAGTCATTTGCAAGGACAGCCCAGCTACTTTACTTTTACTGCACTGAGAATATAAACTGGTTTTCTATATGAATTGGGCAGAATATGACTTTGAAAATACAGCACAAGGCACATCACTTGGTTAAAAAAAACACAAAAACCCCAGGGGCTCCTGGCCACCTTTCTAGGTGAGTTTTGTTTGTTAATTTGTTTGTTTTGTCATGGCATGAACAGGGAAGACAGACATTGCACACCAACATAAGTGACTGCTTAAAATATGATCAGTGTCAAGCAGTTATAGAAACAGAACAGGCAGCAGGTTTCAAGTGCTCTTCTATGCCCATCACCTTGTTAGAGGGCCAAAGGCACAGGAATGCTTCTGTGTTTCCACGTTGCCTGTTGATTCTCTATGCATATAGCCTTTAAAGTAAAGAGATCAGCAAAAGTCCTTCCTAGTTTTAGTGTAATTAAATTATATTATATTATATTATCAATACTGTTGCAAAGCTTTATAACAGTTTAACTGATATGGCTAATGTCTTCCTGTGAATATATTCCTCTTCCTCAGATCCTCGGATACTTATCTGAAAGACAATAAAAATACTAATCAAGTACCTGATACCTCAACCAGTGAGGGGTTGCTAAGGACTAAAAACAAACAACCAAACAAAAAGATTTTCAGAATTTCAGATGTAGATATATCATACTATCAAAGTGCAGCAGTACAAAAAAAGCTAAAGCAAATACAGCATGAGTGACTGTAATTTTCATGTTGTAATCAGACAAAGTATAGTTCAGTGTTTTTATTGGAAATGCTGGAAGAATTTATGGCAAAGTAAACCTTTCCCTGACAGCTTCCAAAATATAAAGAAATGCAAATATTGCATTTCCTCAGATCTCATGAAATTTAAAACAATTTGCATCTGAAACATGCTGAAATCATTGGACCTAAACTTGGAGAAGAGGGAGACTGCAGAGATGGCATCATGCTGCCATATGACCTTTCACAGACCAGGAAGGAGACACAAGGGAGCATGTAGTAAACTCAGGATAAAAGAAAATCCTGGGCAGACTGTGTGCAGCCCTTGAGAGACATGTAAGGACGGGTGCTTTTGTTTGGTTGCTTACTTTTAACCCTTTCATAGTTCTTTTTCCTTTAGGGTTGTTACAGCTTGTTGAAATGATTAAATGTCCCTCACTTTTCTCCCTGACTTATAATACCTTATTCTGATTTGGAATCAGCTGATAGTTTGCAACTAACTTTATATGAAGCCCATACATTAGGATGCTCTACGATTTTGGAAATGAAATACATTTAACCAATCTATATTAATTCAGGTCCATGTCTATATAGCAGAAGTCTGTATTTGGGAGTGTACTGGACTGAGCTTAAGAAAGTTTTCGAGAAGCATACAGAGGTGTAGAAAAAACCAGACAAGATACAAGGAAAGTAATATGCTTTCATCTGCTCCCATTTTGTTGCATGTTGTGGAGGACCAGACACATCCACTGACATGGAATAGCAGCAAAGGGAAGGGTGCGACTCACATGGGGTGAAGCATGGCACAGCGCGTATGTCTGACTCCTTACTGAGTACCATCACTGAGCTTGCTCAAACAGGTCAGGGAATTTAAATGAAAATGAGGGGCCAGAGCAGAGACTGCAGGAAAGGTGTTTTACTGGTCCAGATCCCCAATTCTGCTGTCATTCTGAGACCTCATTTAAAATGCCCAGAAAAACTGTGAGATGAATAAAATCAAACAAGCAAACACAGCAAGGCAACCAGCAAGGGAAAACTAAGGAGAAAAAAAAAAGAAAGACAACACTAGGGAAGAAAGGCAACAAAAGCAGGGAAAGAGGGAGAGGAGCTGCAGAGCGTACATGTATATCTTGTATAAAGTCCTGCAGAAAGTAGCTGAAGCTCTCTAGAGAATCATTAAATTGCTATGAAGAAATAATCACATCCCACTTCTGTATTAGCCCCTGAATGAAGCGGCTATGAATAAAATACTGTATACATATATGTTGTAAATGAGAATGTTTTCACATTTACCTGTAGAGTAAGTGACAAAAATAACACATTCTTTTCTTATATAGGGAGTTAATGCAGGGATCTATAGGTACATTCTTGTAGGGCAGTGAATCTACTAGAGTGATTTACTTTTTTAAAAGAAATGAATACACTGATGTAATAAAATAGTCATGTACTTAGTTGATCTCCTTGCTACAGAGCAAGTGAGGAGGAACTGAAATTTATATGAAATTAATATAAAGGAATAATTTATGCACAAGAGTTGATATTACTATGTGAGGTACATGTTTACAAAGAAAATAAATACAGTGAAGTGATCCACTTTCATAAGGGGAGGACATTTAAAGGAATAATTTCCACACCTACAGAACTGAGAAGCATGGTAGGTCCTGCTTTGCAAAGTAGAGAACCTGAAGCAGTGCAGAAAGTGCAATAGCAGGAAACCTAATTATATTATTAATTTTTGCTGACCACAAATATTACATAGCAAAGATGTGCCTGCATGAGCTTGGTGGAATGGCAGTCAGAGAAAGAAATGACAATGATAGAAAAATGAAGGACTGGCTCAGCATGAAAGGGACACAAAGCAAAGTCAGGCTGCTCCATGGAACTGCACAGCATTTGAACCATTACTAGTAAAGGTCATCACAATGATTTCCTCTGTCCAGCTGGTGCAGATGTTGGGTTTTGCCCCATATCATCCACTGGATAACCAAAAATAAATATGTACTGTGAAAATGCATGGGTGATAAGAGTTATAATGAAGGTAGGATCTCAAACTGATTAAAATTGAGAGAAACGAATGAGTCAATCTGGGAACTTGTAGGTTTTCTAGATATAGACAAAGTCCTGCTTAAATCAGTGACCTCCATGATTAAGCCCTATTATCAGACTGACTGTATATTAAGTCAGTCTATAACAGTTGTTCTAAGGCAAGCAATACCATAAAGGTAAAAGCCAGTTCTATACAAATGCCTCAGCAATAAGCTTGAATTCTTCATTTGGCACAGAATTTTACTGTGTGGTAGGGGGGCAGATATTATGACCTGTATTATGCAGAAGTTGGGACATTGGTTGTAATGGTCTGCTTTAGCTTCATGCTGAAGTTAGACCCAATCCTTTCTCGCTTCAAGTCAGAAGGGATGGATTTGGGGTAAAATATATGGGGTGAAAAAAAATCTCTGTTTCTGAAACACCGATCTCTGCCTTCATTTCCATGAGTCCTTTCTAAGGAATCGAAGGTAACCCCCAAATGCCCTCACTCTTGTCATGCCTGGTTTTGTTGACCCAACAGGATATTAAGTAATGTGCCTGTCTGCCAAATTCTAAATGTGAAAGCTCATAGACAGCAGGACCAAGCAAGGGCAGGGTTTGATGCCTCTAACCTGCAGACTCAGCCTAATAAGGGACATGGAGAAGTCTTCAAAAAGGCCTGGAGTTTCTTCTTTTAGAGGTGGCCAGACTCTACATTTAGTGGCTTTTGGGGTCCTCCTTGAATTTGGCCTCTGAGCAGATAAGTTGGAGGAATATTTAAATGGCAATCCTGATGATAATTCCTTTTAAAGTGTCCCAAGGTCATCATCCATGAACAGAGACTGGAAAAGCAGTCAATCTATTTTGCCCTTTATTTCTTCACAGTGTGATGTAGGCAGGTTCCCCAACACTTTCCTTTTCATTAAAACCTCATATGTTCATTGCTGAAAGATGTTTCTTTAGACTTCCTGACTTCATTCTGGGTGGTCAGGCAAGGATTCTGTACACCTCCCAAGGGTAGCTATCCTTTCTTCTATCCTCTGAGCACTTCATTTTTGTGTCTGAATTTGATCAGTTCCTTGTTCATCCAGTCAGACCTGGTATTTTTGTCCAGCTTATTTGTTGGGATGGAAATTTCTTGAGCTTGGAGGAGCAGATCCTTGAATACTAACCAACTTTCTTGGGCCCCTCTTCCCTCCAGAGCCTTACCCCATGGGACTATTCCAAGAATATTTTTCAACAGGCCAAAGTTTGCTCTGTTGATGTCCAGGGTTGTACTCTCCTTCTCCTCCCTGCCTTCAGGTTTTGGACTACACCATCTCATGGTCACTGCAGCCAAGGCCACCTTTGACCTTCACATCCTTAATGAGCCCTTGCTTTCTGGTGAGTAAGAGGTCCAGCAGAGCTACTCTCCTCTTTGGCTCCTCTATTCACTTCGAGAAGGAAGTTACGATCGGTGCAATTCAGGACCCTCACAGATCACTTCTGTTTTCCTTTATTGTCCCTTCAGCAGATATCAGAGTGATGGAAGTCACTCATGAGAACCAGGGCCTGTGAACACGAGATTGCTCTTATGTGTCTGTAGATGGACTGATCTACTCATTCTTCCTGATCGGGTGTGTTAAAGAATACATTCAGTGCAGGTAGCTCAGTGTGCAGCTGCAGTGCAAGCTGCAGGTTGAGCTCTGGTGGGGTCAGGATCCTGAGCCCAAACCTGAGCCCAAGATAAGAGGCCATGAACTGCTGACCCTTTGCATAACAGGGGGTCTGAGGATCTATGGCACTAGCCAGGGGATTGGACACAAACACAGCAGGAACAGACAGCAGACACCCACTATAATGTCACATTGAGCTGTTCTCTCTTTAATCCTGACCTATAAACTCTCAGTTGTCTTCCATCCCCAGGTGGAGACCCATGCACTCCAGCTGGTCTCTCACCTAAAGGGAGACTCCTCCTCATAGAATAGTTTGGGTTGGAAGGGACCTTAAATCTCATCTAATTCCAAGCCCCCTGTCACATGTACAGATACCTTCCATGAGACCAGATTGCTCAAACCCTGATCCAACTGGACTTTCCCATCTTCCCATCCTGAATCCTGTCCTTCCTCAAGAGCCTGTATGCCCCTCATTAAAACTCTACAGTCATGGGAGCCAACCCACCACATCCCTGTTATTCCCAAAGGATCATGGCACTGCCACTGCGCAAAGGTCTCTATTTCATTGTGTTTATTCCCCATACTGCATACATTAATGTATGGTTTTCCTCTTCAGAATTCAGATACAAAAGAGACATAGGAGATGTCTAGAGGATGCTTGATATCAATAGATAGTCCAAATAAAAGGGCAAAGATCAGCATAGAAATTGCAATTTAGTAAAGCTCTGTGTTTTTTAAGTAAAATGCTCCAAGGCATGAGAAGGGATTTCACTAAATGGGAAGTTGTAGCTCTAAAATTCCATACTTTTGTAAGAGGCCAAACTAAACTACAGTTAATCTCTCTAGCCCACCCTACATATGAATCTGCTAAGCCCACCCTACATCTTTGCTAAGTCTGTTGAGGACATCTGTGTTATGTGATGAGTAAATAAGTGAAGTCTTTCCTTGTTCTGTAAATTTGGTATGATTTAGTGCTCTGAATTGGTGCTGTAATGTGGATAAATGCAACTGTTCAGAGGGGCAAACCTAGAAAGCTGTGCCACAGATACTGTTGGCAGTGTTACAATTCTCACAAAAAAATCAAAGACTAGCTTGTCCTTTCTCCTGACATTACAACCTGCACAGAGAAACAAAGCTATGGAAAGATTTTCCTGGGGCATTGAGTCAAGTTTGTACACATCGTGGAAAACCATTTCATAGAATCCTGTTTATGCAGATGTAGGCTTTATACTTGTATGCCCTTGGTATATTTCATGCCCTGCCCCTGTTGGAAGACTGTTAGGGAACAGTGACCTGAAGTATTTCAGTAGTTGTCAGAGACCAATCCAGATTACATACCTGAGATGACAATTTGAGTTTAGATATCAGATTATATTTAGCAGGTGCTTAGCCTGGGGGATCCAAAGGCACGATAAGCCCTTTGGCAAATTCTGGATTCTGTTTTAAACTTCTTTCCCACATTTTGGAGCAGCCCAAGGTAGGATTATGGGCAGCCACCCATCTCTTGGTAAATGCAGGCTGGTGTTAGATGAGTGTTTTATGGAATAGTTTCATTGTGGTGTTAGGAGGAATTGCTTGTCAAGACATCAACTCCCAAAAGAAATTAAGCTAGTAGAAAAATCAGACATTCCTGATAGCTTTACTTGATTCTCTAGCATGTGAAATGTTAATGGGAACCACTCTGGACAGTACTTTATCCTTTACCTGCAAATAACTGCAGTTTTATCAGTTTTATTTTCAACTTTATCTAAATTCCCCTAAAATTTCAAATTCCCTTTTCTCAAATGATCTCTAATGCCACTCCAGTGACCAGCAGGAGTTACTATCATAACTTTACTTCCTAGACTGGCAGTGTTTTGCCAACCAGGCCAGCCAAATTTTTGCCTCTGATGATTCTTGGCAGTGAATTATCACTCTGTAGGGTCACAAAACTAGCACATGCATAACTAAATTTGTCTAAGGGAAAAATACAACATTCAAATAACACTTTTAACCCAGATATCATGAATTTTTAATATTATCACACTGCTTACAGCTTCCAAACACCTGCTACTGCCAGGAATTCAGGGATTTTTACCCAAAGTGAACTAGACCTCTATACTTCATTTTACTGCTAACATATGCACTCTTAAAATGTTTATATGTGATTCATAAAGAGTACATTAATTCCATTGTACATACAGGCACATATGAGTTTGGGTGCATGTATATATAAATTGCAGGTGTTTGTTTGTGTGTATGTGTATGCTGAATATTCAACTGTGTACCTCCATCACAGTAATTTAAGGCTATGTGTCTTTTCTCTAGAAAAGCAAACAGTATAAATCACCTATTACCTATCTGGATACTCACATCTAGCAGAGGACCTACAATTATGCAACTATTTTAAAGCAACCCCAACTCCTCTAAAATAACAATTGTGAAACTGATGGAAGGAAAATAATTCTACTCAGAATAAAATCAGTAGTAAATCAGGCAAGTGTGAACGGCTGCAAAGTAACTATTTTTTTACATCTTTTTATGACATAATTATATTGATCTGAAAGACACTCATCCAGAACCACAACCTTTTATACCCAAAGAAAAAAAACCTGTATAATCTTTTCAATCACTTGATATTCATGGTCTTACTCAAAGGTCTCTGAATATGTCATGTGTGTAATACCAATGCAAAATTTGGCACTATAGTCACTACCAGCAATATGTTTCAATAAGGTAATTTTCTTGCTGCCTAAGAACATCAGCAGGGTGCAATCCTGAACAAAAACAGACTATGACATCTTATTCAAGCATACCTCTGGAGGACAAAACTATACTTTATTAAAGGAAAATGGGATTTCAGGATTGTTTTGACAAGCGGTAAAAGCACGTACCTCACTTTACATACAGTAGAGAGTTTTGAATTCAAAGTGCTTGTGTAGCTATTATTAACTAAAGGCTGGAAGAAAAATACTGCCATTCTCACTGGGTTACGCAAATATACAAATGAAGCCTTACAATCTATATTACATGTATTTTTGTAGTGGGCTACGCAATATGAAACTAAGATGTAAAATATTATTTTCCTTCTTTTATCTGTAAAGAAATCCTTTTGTGTACTTAAGAAGGAAGCACATATGTTTATTCTTTGTACAGTTAGCATATAGCTCCTTTCTAATATTAGATATGAGCATTCATTTCCACCGAGTATGTTTGGTTTTCTATTTTGCTTTTATATTTTGCTTTAAAACCTCCTTTTTTCTGTTATCTACCACCTCCACAAGTTATCATGATGGTGGAGCATATTTTTTAAGGGAAGAAAAAACAGTCTAAATGATGCTTAAGAAAAAAAAATAATCATAAAGTAATACACTTTTAGTGTTGAATTCTCCTTAAAATATTAAGATACCAGGACAGATACTAAATAGTGATGAACATGTGTCTTGTGAGACACTAAGCATGTGGTGAGAGATCATACAATAATAGATTTTTGTCACTGATTTCAGTAGGAATAGAATCAGCTCTTATGACCATCTGCCTTTCTCTAGGGTCATTTCCAGGTTTACACTCAGAAGTGGTCAGTGATCATATGTAAAATCTGTTCTTAAACTTGAAAAACACTGATATAGTGCTTTGTGCATTATAAACATATTTATATGGAGAGCATGAATTGAGCAGTTTGGCAAGATTGCAAGTTAAAAGAAGGCTGTGTCATTATAGCTCTAAGTGAAACCATCAAAAAAAAAGTCACTGACACTCCCTAACATTTGTACCATAAATTACCACCAGATTTGTTGTCATTTGTTTATCTGAAAGCAGATTTATGATCTGTTATTTGAAATATGTAATATTTTGTTGCCCAAAAGCACGCACATTCAGAATATTATGCAATATGACAACCATCTCTCCTGGTAATGCACTGTTAGAGTGGATGTAGTACAAGATAGAGTATACCTAATATACACAGTGCCAAGGTTATTTGGAAGATCCTAGGCTAATTTATTTGACTAATAACACTATTAAGCAGCTAATAGGGCAATTTTAACCAAACTGAAATCTTCAAGTTATACAGCTTCCCTCAATTATCACCTCTGTCAAATGAGAAATTATTGATGGTTGCTTTGGACTAATCTCCTTGAAATCCATACTTAACTTTACTACTGCTGCTTCTGCATATTCAAACTGCCCATCACTGCAAAGGGAAAATGTCATCAGCAAACTGGAGGCTTGACAGCAGGACTGAAATGGATGCACGCTAAAAGAAATTACAGTGATGGATACTTTAGCATAGCTGTAGCTGTTGAGGTGGGTGATGTTGGACCAAGAGCAGTTTGTAAACTGATTTATTTTCATTTTCTTTTTCTTTCCTTCAGAAGAAGCACTTTTTTTTTTTTGGAAGATACTAAACTCAGCTTTAATTTTTTTTGTCAGTACCTCCCTCCCAAAGAAAGTTATAAGACTATTTATGGAGGCTGCTGAGCAAACAGAGAAGGAATATTATTACTCTATAGAGTTACATAAAACCTTTACATCCTTTTAGTGGCCATGTTTGGGCAACTACAAGCAGCAGGTTTGTTAAAGGCAATACATTGCCAGAAATACTGTGGTTTAGATTTTCTTCAAATCAAATTTTAGGCATTAGGTTTTGTCAGCCTTCACCATTGGTCATTCCCTCCCCAATGCTAAAAAACACAGTATATTCACAGCCAGATCCTACAGAAAATGTCTGGTAGAATGTAATTTCCTCACTGTCTCTGTGCTTTTTAACCATCTGTGACCTTTCATTGAGGCTCACTGGGTATTTTAATTTTAGCATGGTGTCGTCTTATTCTTGTCAGTTACCAAACTATTTAATAATCTTTGTTCTAGCCAAATTCTGGCATTCTTGGTACAGTTTCATGATTCTTCAAAATATTTTACAGGCATGTCTGAATCATGTACTGGGAAAGTGAATTGGGAAGGATCTCAGAATTATCAAGTGATAGAAATTAACACTTGAAAAAAAAATATATATACACCTGTATATGTATAGTTATAGTCCAGTGTCTAGTCTCTTACATGTGACTGAAATATATTTTTCTATGCCAAACTTAGCTGTATTTAACTGTATACTTAAACATTATGGAGGAAATAATTGTCTTGACCTCAAGTAATGAACCATGCATGTGTTGAAATATAAAGATTTTTACCCCTGTCATTTCTATATTTGAACTAATGAAACCAAAGAGGTCATTGTGCATTCATATAAATGCCTGGACTAATATAAATTTATTTTCATTTATCTTTTAAGACTGACCTATATCATGGAATTTATAGCAACTCTTTTATTTCATGAACTTCCTAAAGAAGCAATAAACAGCCGAAGCTGGTAAACTTTCTGCAGATTAATGATGGAAATCTTTTTTATGGTCTTTGAAGGAGCACAGCACACGCATACAGATGTCAATGAAAGCAACTTGTAGGGTAGGGGGTGCATATATTTGGTGGGGTGGGAAGGTGGGAAGGAAACACATGTCATATTTTTCCAGCCAACAAGAGTTTAGTAGTCTTCTGGTTTTCAGTGATCAAAACCTTGAACCCCATCTTTCTATCTTTGTCTCCACTTAATGCAGTGTAAGCAATTTTAGTATCAAAACTGTCGCGGTAGGAACGGCCATGCGACATAAAAAAGGTTCCAACAAAGTTTATTTCCAGAAAAAAGACAGCACACCGGGGCTGCTTATCAGTCCCTTTAAGTACAGTTTTTGAACACACGTAATCCACACGGATAGGACAGTTCAAACTCACACACCAGAATTCTTACAGCTAATAGGTGCATTTTCTAAACTCTACTTTCTCACAACAACTTTGTCTCATGAGAACAGAGACCTGTTTTGAACGAGAGTGGTCGGGAAAAACATCAACATGGGAGAAAAATAAGAGTAGGTGCTCAGGACTGTTGTGGGAACCTCACAGGGCTGTTTTGAGAAAGAGCAATGTTCTCTGTTCCCACGGGACAGCTTCTTCAGGATGTATCAGTATACTGTCAGGATCAGGGCCTCAGTCCTCTCTTTCAGTCCATCTCAGGGGTACACTTTGATCTGGTCAACATCGACTGCTTCGTCGATAAGTGCCAGGCTGCTGGCAGGTTCTCTGTCAACCCCTGACACAAAACCTCCCTCAATATGATAAGATAAAAAAAAATCTTTTGTTTTGTATTTTTAAGTCCTAAAATTTAAGCCCTAGAAATGACTGGGGAGGGGAGGAGGTACAGGAGGAAAGGAGAGGAGGAACAAGATTGCCAAAAGCCAAGTTCACTAAGAAGTGTTAATAGAGTAGCAGCAGTGAACAAAGAGGTGGAAGCAGTGAAAAAGCTCTGCAGGACTGAAATAAGAAGGGTTAGACCCAAGGAAAAGGAGTGCTAGCAGAGCTTAGTCTCAGAACTATGAGTCCACTCCTGCATGGTTCTTGCTGTGGCTGTTCTAAGCAATCAAACACCACTACAGCAAAACCAATACATGAAGCATTCACAATTTTGCCTCCAGATGAAAAAATAAAATAATCTGCAATATCTGGCTAACCCCTAAGGCTGAAACAAAGGAAACCTGTGAAGTCTACAAGTTTATTCACTACACACGAAGTTAAACATTTGCTTCTCGAAGGATATATATTTGCAGTACCTTGAAAAGTACCTGAAGAAACACCAGTATAATTATATTACCAGAAAATTTGGAAAACCTGCAATTAATTCACAATTTTACTTCATATTATCCTCCTCTCTTATCTCTCAGAAATGCTGACAACACCCCAGTTTTTCATGACAATTTAATCCTAAGGTATTGTACGTATACTTCTCACAGACTATAGCAAACCCGGGTCCCATTACAGAAATAATCCTAAAGTGGTATGATATGGTGCAATAGTATTACTCAGGGATTCTGAGTAGAATGATACATAATGAAAAATTTTAAAAAATTAAAGACAGCCTAATCTTGAATTCATATTTTTATTTAGGCTAACTATTGCTGCGTCACAGTGGCAGGAGGTTCCCTACTCCTGCCTGGGACATATGAGGGACATTAGTTTTTCAAAGGCCTTAGAGGACCTTCTGAAAGGAAAATATATGAACAGGCACAAATATTGTCACTGATTTTGAGTTGTAAAACATAACTATTAAAAAATGGAAGCGCTATGAAAGGATTAATTTGGTCACCAACTAGAGTGTTATGCTGGTGCAAGGGCAACAGCTCAGCCTAACTCACAAATGGAAAATAGCTTGGAGATGAAAGCAAACCTGTGTGGTCCAAGCTGCTTATAAGCTACTTTATGCAGAAATCTCATAGCTCTCACATATTTAATACAGCTCCACAAGGATTGTATTATAGGCTCCAAGAGATTCAGATAATTAAGAGCCTTTGTTTACAGCAGGCATTCAGGGCATCACATTCCACCAGAATCTACCAAAACACAAGGATTTCTAAACTTGGGAGAAGCTTCAGCTCCTTTAATTTAGGCATTGATGGCAAATGCTTAGATTTACTGTTATAAGTTATTACAAGGATAACTAAAATTTACCTGTGGCATTTGAAGCAATTGTACTTTCTGAATTGAGTATATTTGTAGTGAATCAGATCTAGTTTCTACCTATGCGGAAGTCAATAAAGCTAAGATGATCCCAGGGAGGCAAGAAACTGGAACTTGCCTCCCAGGGATGCAAGAAACTGGAATGCTTTATTGGACTTACAAGTTCATATTTAAAGGGTTTAGGGTCTACATATTCAACAGGGGGTTGTAACTATTACAATTTATTACAAAGAGAGGGTTTCAGGGAATGACACAAGGGAAAAACCTAGGTTAACAAATTTTGGGTCTTACACATACATTATAGGAAAAACCCATTTTATCTTGGGGGAATTACAGGGGAAAAAAGGTATTCAGGTTTGCAGAATGCACAGGATCCAGGGAACACAAATGAAGAGATAAAGCACAATAGGTTTACTGCATAGGTTTGATGAGATCAGGGTGCAGACTCTCTGGCTTGGGCAGGACATTCCAAACCCATTACATCAATGGATCCTTCTTTGGACTTTAGATGGAGGTTTTTCCCCAGTCTCTGTTAGTTCAAGGCTTTTGTTTAAACCTAGCAGTTTTCTTTTTCTCATATCCAAATTTTGGAATCCAATATACCTAGAAGCCAAATAATAGACCATTCTTATACCCCAAGGCAAAAAAGGGAAAACATGCTCCTTCCACATGCATATTTCACACCTAATTCTTACTTTCAGTTTTCATAATGATTTTGGATAGTATTTTTCATTTTCTAATTTGTGAATGGGATTTCGAACCAGAAGTGCTTGAAATAATATTAAGTAATCTTGCTCACTTGATATTTCCATCTCCATTTTTTGAATCACTTGGTTCAGACAATCCTGGGAAGGCTGAAATAAATATCCAAGCTTTTGAATATTTATCCAGAAGAGTCCAAATAAAAAATAGCAGCTATTACTGGGAAATGGATTTTTCTGTACTTTCTGCCGTTTGCAACCAGACTTGCCTTTCTCGTATTAGCCTTTTTAGCCACCAACGCGCTTGCAAGAAACGTGGGTAGAGCCCTTCCCAAATCTTCATTCGCGAAGCCTAGCCATGATATGATATAAATTCTATTCTCTAAGAATAGCTCTAGTTGTTGAATCATTGAGGTATGACTGAAGTACCAGGTGGGGCAGCAGAAGGAATTACTTGACCTGCTGATTCATAATTTTATGGCTGCATTTCTTATATATATATATCCTTCCTTATGCATTGCAGCCCATAAATATGTGTGTTTATGCTGCGTTCTCACAAAACAGTCAGGGCAAAGGAAACCTGCCTAAAGAAGAACAAAAGAATAAATACAAAGCAGCAAGAAGTTACTCAGAAGTAAAGATGTCCTTAGAGTTGGCCAAAGATAAATTAAAATTAATAATTTGCTATTTAAATCAGAGTTTGGTGAAAATCCCATTGTTGGTGGTGACATCAGAGGAGTTAAGCCTCTAGTTTGCCAGGTTGAATAAAACAAATATTTTTTTTTAGTTTTTTTCTGCTTTTTTCTTGACTTTTCATTCCTATACCCATCCTTCATATGTTTTATTGGCAATTTATACAGTCAGCAGAAGACACCAAAGCCTTAGCAACAAGACCTTCTGATGTACAAACAAAATGCATTTAATTTGACTCAGTGTATTACAAGCATTATAATCCCTCTTCTGATTTCAACATGATCGACTAATCTCATCTGCTCAGAGGGATAAGCCTTGTCTCAGCCATGATGACAGGCTTAGAGAATGATAAAAATTAGGGCATTCTCACAGATTATATACTGTAACAACAGATAAGGCTTATGAATGAAGAATTGACTACAGGTGGTTATTTGTAGAAATGTACTAGATTAAGGGGTTAATGTTAGAAAGGTACAATGTCATTTGTGGTTAAATCATAGATACACACAAGTGTGGGAAAATCTTTCTCACCTGTGTAAACATCAGGGGAGATGAAGCAAATTTCATAGCTTGTTTCACAAGCAGTTAGAATGAGCAAGTACATTCTCAATAAAAGGATAACCCTAATTTGCACTCTAGAAGTTCAGTTTGATAACTACTCTTATTGGGCAAAACAGAGAGGAAGAAGAAACCTGGGTTGAGACGGCAAGAGAAATATTACTGGTTTTTTATAACTGTCTGAAATGCTTCAGTTTAGTCCCAGGTAAATTTAGAGCTTATGATTTTTCTGTTAGGATTTTTAAAGAACATATGGTTCAGCAATAACGGAAGAAGTGCATGAGGCAAGGGGTAAGCTTTCTAACCGTTGAGCAAGACTGCCAGATACACACATCTTACCAGCAAATGCTAGCCTTGGGTGATTAAATCTCAGTGCATTGCTGTGAAAATGTAATGAAACCCATACAGTAACAATGCAGGAAATGCAATTACATGCCATCTGCATGCTAGATTCACATTCAATCTTCCTGGGAAAAAAAAAATTAAAAAAAACCTGACACACTCCTTCAATCTGTTAAGCTTAAGTAAATGAAAGGAAAATGTAAGCAACAATTCTTTTTCTAACAATATATGCAATTTTTATCCTTGCTATGAAAAGCACTTCCTATATATCATATTAATATCATGTACTGATCTGCAGACACTTAATGGAAACAAAAGTGGAGCAAAGGATTAGGTTATCACAATATGACACACATTTCAAATAATTACTTTATTAATATTAATAAGTGATATATCAAAACTAGCTATGAAATTAGACATCATACATATACAATATAAGGCAAATAACTATTATCTCTACCTCCCCTTATTATTGCAACTTATCAAATTTTATTCTCTTGCCTAACTTCCTAAACAAACTGCTTCTGACCCCCACTATATTTAATTGATAAGTGGTGTATTTATTTTTTTTATTTGGACTTTGCATTCTGAATACCTCAAATTAAGAAAGAAGAGTCACATTTGATACTTATTATGTGATCGCAGAAAAATTTCTTTTTCCATTCAGTCATTGCTGAAATTAATAGGTGGCTACAATCCTGCATACATATATTTTTCTACACAGTTAATTATCAGAATATTTAAAAGAAAAAAGTAATGAATAAGACTGAATTAGTTTTCAGAATGAAGCACCAAGGAAACAAGTGGTTGTACATTGCAAAATAACAAAGATAATAGGAATTCACAAGAATATTGTTTCATGCCCATAATCTACTATGAGTAGATTTAGAGATAGGGGCTGACATTATTAAGAGTTTAAACTTAAACCACTTGAACTTAATGCAAACTGAATGAGCAAGCTGGAGAGACCAAATATCCGTTTTGTTTCCATAGGAACTCCTCCCACGGAAATCTGCCACCAAATGCTTGTTGGCAAGTAGAAATGCTCATGGAGAGCATGTCTAGCAGCACGCACACTCAGAGTTCCCCTGTTGCTATCTTTTTTCTCACTAGCAGGCATTTCCAAACCAACCTGTGAACAGCACTGGAGAAGTAACACCACAGACATCAATAGGCACGTCAGTTCAACAAACTAGGTGAGCCACTTATCCAGAGTAATTAATATGTACTGCTGGGAATGTGCTCCCTAGAATCATCCTACTTAAAATGTGCACGTTGTCTTTCTAGGATGCCAATTAAGTGTATCCTTCTGTAGTCGCTGACACTAGATTAAACCTTATGGTTTAAACAAACATTAGAACTGGATAAACCAGAAACAGCATGACACGTCTGACATTTTCCTGGCTCATATGGCGTTACATCACTATGACATGATACAAAGCCAGGATGCAGCATTTTGCTAAAGGACATCTTCTGTGATGTGTGTCGTACATTGACACCACATTAGCACAGTCTCCTGTGCTGGAAACACATGTAAAGAC
The DNA here is from genome assembly GCF_003984885.1 of Neopelma chrysocephalum. NCBI lineage: Eukaryota > Metazoa > Chordata > Aves > Passeriformes > Pipridae > Neopelma > Neopelma chrysocephalum. Next base: position 27,186,203 of record NW_020897695.1, read on the forward strand.
TTTTTAATAAATAATGATAGAAATGCAATGAAAAAAATTGAATCAATGTTGCAGATTGATGAGAATACTGTAAAAAAGGTTTTTAGAAAATTCCTTAATGGTTTCATAAGTTTAACTCACATATGAGCACACAACTCATCTAACTGGGTAAAAGTGCAACGCCAGAAGCAGTATGATAATGAACCAACATAGAATATTAAAAAAGTAAAAAATCAAAAACATGATCATCAAAGAAAGCTTGGAAGCACTTGCTGAAATCTGGAGTCTGAAGAAAAAAAAGTGAGTAACATCCGTGTAGTTGTAATATAGTTTTGGTTAAATGGATTAAAAAACCATGGTTGAAAGTGTATCTTCCATAATACATTGATAACATTCGTGGTAACTCTGGTATATAAAATTCTTATCACTTTACAACTGCAAAGGAAAATAATGAGTCTTAAAGTAAGTGTTAAGAACTAGTGTATAGCAAAGGTGACAGTCCCAGGTGGCTGCTACTTCTAGTGGTCTGTCAGAAATTTTTGACCCATGGATTGAGAAAGCAGCCCCTGGACACTGAAGGGTTGCAAATACAGGAATGTCTTGGGTCCTTGTGTTTGGGTGTGAGAATGGAAAGCACAACAGCTCTTCAGACTGCAGAGGTTGATTTAAGACACTTTTGTTCCCATGGATTTCCAAAATCTTTCTCCAACAGTGTATGTGTATACTGTGCCAACAGACACATAAGGCAAGAGTTGTTGGGGAGATGGATATCTTCGTCCCGTCACATTTCCTCCAACTGCTTCTGCTACATCTGATCCAAGAAGATAGAGATAACAGAGAGCCTTGCCCTTAAAGCCTTTAATATACTCATGACCTTTTGTAAAAATGACCATACACCCTTCAGGAATGTGCAGCAGTTCAAATCATATCACAGCTCAGGAAACTCAGTGTAACTTTGCCAACAATCTTACTAATAAGATGATGCATTCAAATATGACCATATACAGAAAACTGACTCTGCAGAAACACATTTGATTTTGCTTACCTCAAAAATATACCGCAACAACTCAGGTCACAAAGTAAAGGTATTTTTCCCTTCTCCCATCCAGTGTGGAAAACAAGGTTGAAGCAGAGATTTCCATTCTCCATGGCACTGCATATTATAAATACAGCACAAAGGAACAGACTAGCATAACTGTGGATGTGCAGGGGATAAATCTAGTTATTGTAGTTTCCCAAACTGCTTTGACTAATTAAATCTCAAAAGAAGATATATAATGTTTTGGTGATATATATATGATGTTATTAAATATATGATGACTTGAAAGTAAGGTGCAAGAAGCTTATCAGATTGCTACAAGCAACTGCAATTTAAATTCCAAATCACCTGAAAGAAACTGCATTTACAGCAGGGCAAGTTTTTAAGTCCTTCTCTGCTTTGCCTCTCTAGCTGCAGCTAACACCAGATGAGTATCACACAGAGCTCACATGTGGAGTAAAGGAACGACTGAAGTCTGCGTTAGCTCATTGATACCTCGAGTGAAAGCTAGGCCTAAATACCACCTGCAACTATGTCTTGCTCCCCTTTAAAGTTTGAAAATAAGACATTCTCTGTCTTCCAAGATCTTGCTACAAAACATCAAACTTCTTGTGTAAAGAGAAGATGGCTCTGAAATTTTTATTCAAGTCCTTAAGACTTTTGTTGAGGGTATAAAATAAGTAAGAATGTCTATGGGGAATCATCATCTGTTTGTGGCAGGCAAGAAATTCCCAAAATGTTTAGTCTGCTGTGCTCTGTGCTCCTGCAGAAAAGGTTGTATTTCCTTTTTCAGTGCCCATAATCTTTTTAGAACCTTTTCTTTATTGAGCCCGTAAACATCACAGAGAAGCTGCAAATCATCATAGTCTGCTGAAACTCCGTCAAGGAAGCTGCTGAGTAAATGATGCTGAAAAGTTGATGTTCACAATAGGCAGACTAAATGACTAAACTCATGATAGTATGCATGACATCTGAGGTATTCAAAAATAATGCAAAGAACTATACGATGGATGACATCATCTCAGTATGACTTGGTCAATCCACAGGACCAAGACTCAGGAATCTTAAAAAAATACAAGTTCCCTAACACAGTTCTTCACTAATGTAATTTTGTTGACATTGTCTTCTAATTATGCAAGTACCTTCAAAATATCTCATTGAGAAAGCCAATTGCTTTTCTGATCTTTGACATAAGTTGCCATGTCTGAAGAAGAAAGTCAAACATGAAACTCTATTAAGTGAAAATCTTTAGGAAGTTAAGCAAAGGAATGAGAACAATCAGAACAGAAAACATCTTCCACTTTGCAAAGAACTTGTCTGCCGTATAGAATTTCAATGTTTTAACTTTTGAATGATAGAACTATAAGCAAAATTGGCTTTTTCAGATTCATTGGGTGCTTTGGGGTTTATATTTCCTTTCTGCAATCTGCTGTTACATTGGGGATATACTCCATTTCCATTTTAGAGACTGCAAACATCTTCTTCTATTGTGTTGGTCAATATTCATAAGAAGTTGTAGGATTATCCATATTTTGAATATTTTTTTCTCAAAGATTTAATGTGTTTTGTTATAGATAGATACAAAAAAACTATAAACTAGATTGAAATTAAATCAAAATAAATTTGTTTTATGAAGAGAAAAACTTTTTTATCATGTAGGATTTAAAGTTTCTTAGTGAACTGATTTTAAATGTTACCACTAAACTTTCCAAACTAAATTAGGAATAATCAAGGAACTTAACTGCCTAATTTCTATTAACATCTTACAGTTGATTGATGCTTCGATTTCTAGCTTCCTTAGCAAAACCCATCATCCATCATCAGGTTTTCTTATTATTCTTAGAGTGAACCATGGAAACCACAGACAACCTTTATTTTCATCCGTCTTTATCATATTTTATGACCATTTGATTTTATATTATCAAAACCACGAATGAGTATATGTCTGCTTTTATAGATATGATTACTAATTGAGGAGAGTAATAGAAATATAGCTGAGACAGCAACATCGTTAATATGCTTGTTGCTCAGAGCAGCAAATGGATAAAAAGATGTAAGAGCTAAGGCTCTTACACTGTGCAATATATATGTTTATAGGTTACAATTTAAATTGCCATCATTTGCCAGCAATAACTTCATGGTATTATAGTGAATCACCAATTTTCTGTGATACAGAGCACATAGTAACTGTTGAGATGCATCATTTCCTACTATATTTGAGGAGGGGAAAAAATCACAACTGTGTAGTGTCCAATGTATGGGAATGGAGTACTGTGCATAAAAAGTCAACAGCTTCTTTTAAAAAGATCAGATGAAAAGGAATACACGGTTCCTTTTGTTAACATTCCAAATAAATACATGGCTCTAAAAATTAGAATCAGAAATGTTAATTTCTACCCCAATGTCTTAACAAATCCAATCTCACAGAGTAGTTTCACTAAAATATCTCTTTGGATGGAGGCAGAGTTCTACTTTGATAGGTCTTTCAGAAATTTGATTGCATGCAGAGATGACTCTCGAGGTATCATCAGACAAAAGAAAAGTGACAGACATGGAGGAGTCTATTATATAATTAATTTCCTGGCCTTGTCAGACAGAGTACGAGAGGACAATAAAGCCTGAACCTTGGAATTTAGTAAAATGTTTATCTCAGTAGCAAACAACAATATCAGATATAGTTAAGTGGAGCCCAAAACAAGAAATGCTGAAAAAGAGCAGCTGAGAAGTGCACGGGAGGGCCATTTATGAAAGATGCTGATTAGGACCGAGTTTGATAAGTGTATTTTTTGATACATATCTGTGTCCACAAAGAACTGTGTTTATATAGTCAGCTTAGCACCGTATTCAGTCAACAGCATACAGATAAAATTCTATAAGAAAAATCTGTTCTGTCACCAGCCTTTTGAGATAACTGTCTTTCTGCTACAGAATTTTTAACATTTTCAGCGTTCAAAATTGATACTCCCTCAAGAATAATATAATAAAATTTCAGATATTTAAACAATTTAAAAACTTTATTGCCAGATGATATAAACTCTGAGCAATGATGGAGACAGACCAAAGACCTGAAAATTACCTAAAGCCATCTACAATAGCAGAGATCAAGAAAATAGCTATACTACAGTTAACACAAGGCTGAAGCGTTAGTCTTTTTTTCAGACCACAGTTCTCTCTCGTTTTTCAGTCTTCTGTTTAGTTCTCAAACATGAACATAAGCATAAGTTTTTTTTCTTCATATGGATTAAAAATGTGGTCTTCTCAAAATTACATCTTGAGAGACAATACAGAAAAGGCAACCTTTCTCCCCACACCCAAATGACCTAGTGCACAGTGGCAACAAACCCTGTGTATTAGAGCACGATTATGAGATCTTCTGTGGTCATGTGATGAATCAAAAGGGCAAACAAAGGAAAAATAATAGTAAATTCAAGTATCAGAATATAATAATAGCTACACTAAACTGCTACAAGTATGTGGTTTAACACCAATTATCTTAACTGAGATGTATACCTTTTGCATTCTCAAGGATGAAATCATTGGCTGGTTGGTTTGGTTGGAAGATTCGTGACTCGTCCACATGTTCTGGAAAAAGGTAGCTACTATGTTCCTTTGGTCCCTTGGCTGTGCTGCAGGAGGACAGTTGCTGCAGCATGTCGGAGGTCTTGAAGAAAAACAGTCTCCTGGGGGATTTAGCATTGAGTTCTGGTTGATTACAGAATGTCTTCACAATTCTGTGGCATGGGTCTTGTCTCTGTGGTAAAAGTAAACCTGCAGTCAGGAGTGCCTGAACTGAATTAACCAAAGTTCCGTGGAGGTGTGTCAGTGATGTTTATTAAGACTTGTAGACTCACCAGATAGCCTTTGAATTAAGTTTCTTTCTAAATATTTACCTTAGAAAACTTTTGTTTTCAGAGCAAACATGAAGCTCGGCAGTTATATGCCAGGTGATTCTACATTTGGTACCTAACAAGAAGCATTCATTTTCAAAAAGAAAAATGACATTTACCTTTTTATTTCCATTTAGTGTTTTGCTTCAGGCTTCTATGTCACAAATACTGAGAAGCCTGTTTTCAATTAGAAATTGGTTCCACTAACAAGTCCCTTACAAACTTCTTAATGTATTATTGTATCATTAAAAGATGTAGATAACAAATTTAATAATTCTGATATATATGAAGAAGATATTAGAATAATATGGTCTCATATGTCCAATAAAAAATAACAAAAAAATACAAAATTCTTCCAGAGCAGGGCAGAGAGAATATGCTTACTATTGTAAAGGGTACAGCATCACTAGCTTTTAAACAGCGTTACAAAAATTGCAGACAAAAACCAACAAACCACAGAATATTTGCCTCTTGGTCTAGACCACAGTTACCTAGATAGTCTGATGCTAACCATCACAAAAATATTAATCCTATATAAATCTCAAGTACCTGGTAAAATACAGTCTTTTAGGTAACTTCTTTTCAGACTTGTTTCCCATGGAGATTCATCCTAAAAAACATTCCAGAAGGCTAGTCACCTAAGCCGAAACCCTCTAAAATAGGCTGGTATTACGAAAAGCCATACCATTTGCCTCTTACTGTTCACTAAAAAGAAAATCAAAAGTCATCAATCCTCCCCTCAAAAGACTAGAAACTGCTACAGTTGCCGTGTGTAGGAAGTTGACATTTTATTTACTTATGTGTCTCAAGCCCATTTTTAAAAAGAGTAGACAAATATTACTCTTTCTGTGGAAGGGAAAATTAAAGTTGATAGTGCTCACAAGTTTTGGGATTTTTTTTATGTCAAGTTCCAACTAGAATTAGATTAAAAAAATTTTTATTATTAGGTGTTAAACAAAACTTCCCATTCAAATCCATGAGAAACCAATGATGGTCTGATTACATTTTCCCATGGCTCCAACCATGTCCTTGAGCGCAAGTGTTCCTTAACATATGAATTAGGTCACCAGTGCCATATTTAAGCAAAGTTATTCAGGTAATCCACTTAAGCAACATGATCACTTTTCTACAAAGATACATAATGAACAGAAATAATAAGACTGGCGTCATTAAAAAAATATAGTTTTATTGTTTTAATTCATATATATGAAGAGAGGGTAATATTTTGGAAGAAGGACAGTATTCTTCATTTGAACTGTGGGTTTTATTTTCTTTAGGAAAATATTACTACTATAACAGGGCAAAAAATAAATGTCTTCCCCACACCCTCTCTGTGACTTTTAAGGCTACAAAATGTGCCAGATTAAGACCTTGGAGATGAAAATTCTGTGTTTATCCACAGAGCATGTTCAGCACTGCCAACAGCTCTGCAACTTTTCCCAAACAATGTTCCTCAAAGATGACTTGAAAGGACCACAATTAGGGGCAGGAGAATAGTTTAATTTCCATGCCCATTCAATCCTTGACTTCTCTGCTGAGCCTGCCAACTATTGCCAATTGCAATGGTGAATTTTGTGACATGGACACTTGTCCACTAGGAACTGGACTGAGGCTGCAATCCAATGTAATTATTTTCAGTCACTTTTGACCTATGAGAAGTTTCAAACAAGGAAATGTTGAAGCTTTTCTGCTCTTACCAGCTCCCTCAACCAAAGCTCCCACTGCAGCAGTGATAGCTGAAGTGTTCCCTGACAACTTCAAAAACATTTTAATAATTTTTCAATTTTTAACCATCTCCTCTGATTAATTTGATTACCAACTAGAAAAAGCAAAGTCCCCTTTCAATCATATATCAAACCCCCCATATTTCAAATGTTTAAAAAAAAAATTTACAAAACCGCTGTCTTGAATTGTGCATCTTGTGATGTAACAAGTATAAAAATACCAAGATCTACTTTTTGCAATCACAATGTGTAAACCACTCATTCTTTCTCATCATATCTGAAGGACTACCTTGTGAGTTTTTCCCCCAGGATGTACATTTGTAAAAGTAATCTTCATGCCATCTGCATATGCATAGAAATACCAAAGCTATAGCAAGAATGTGCAGTTCCATTTGACCTCAGAGCACAAGTAATCCTGGCTTCTGTTCGGGTGGGAACCCTAGGTGCCACAGGCATGAATCAAGAATCAATAATTGATGAATAGGTATCATTTAGCTCTTATGTTTTAAAGCTAACTTATAGGAAAAAATATTATAAATAATGTACATTTTATCATCAGACTCAAGAAGGAATAGAATAACAAAAACAACCCACCAAAAAATCCCCACAAACAAACAAAAAACAAAGAAAAAACCAACCAAACAAAACTCCAAACCAAACAAAACAAAACCAACCAACCAAACAAACAAAAAAATAAAAAAGGGGAAAGAAAAAAAGAAATTGTAGTACTGAGGAAAGTTTGCTCTGGTCTTCCCCCCAGTTTGGAACAAGAAAGGAGAAGAACAGGAGAGCTAAAGGCACAGATCCCTCTAGTGGCTGTGACAAAGATGGGATTTTGTCTATATTTAAATGAGGGATTTTGGCTATTTCTTTCAGAACCAGGAGATGTGTTAGGAGCATGGGAGTCTGTAGTAAGGGAACCTGCAGAGCAAGGCTGTGAGCTGTCTCTGCAGAAGGGCTACCTGATCCCAGCAGTACCTGCAGGACTCAGTCGCTCTATCACTATTTAAAGTGCAAAGAAAGGATACGTGCAGGACACCAAAGGGTGGGGAAAGCAGTGTGCAGGAAAGTCATACAGTTCTTTGAAGCTGAACGTGTTACACAACCAGAGAGTAATGCTTTCATTAATGCAGGTATCCAGATGTATTTAAGGCATTCCAAAGGATAAATTTTGTATTGTCCCCACATGATCCTGTATACATGTTTGTATTCCTTGCAATAAGAAGGAACTAGTGCCTTTTTCCTCAATAGACATGAACCGTTGAATGCTAGAGCATGAGCTTTTGAATGTCAGTGGATGCCAGATCAATGTGGAGCCTGTAAAATCACCTACACAGGAAAAGAAGAACAGTTCCTTGCCTATAGATTCATAAAGATTCAGACTCAATAAAAGGATAATCTCACTACCTAATACATATGGTTTTTTTTAAAAAACCTATTCCAAAAGTCTATCATACTTTAGTATGTCTCTTTGCCCTATTATGCCACTCCAGAATCTTAGTATTAAAGTAAATACACATTCTGTATGCATTTATGCAAGTGTATAAGAGTGTACGTCCTGTTTAGGATAGATAAGAAGAAAAATATCAAGGCTATAATGGGGAAGGTATTTTGCACTCATATAATTAAAAAACCAAAAAGTTTATAATGTCTCTGTAAGTCATGCAATATTTTATACTTTGTCTACAAATTATTTGTCGATTTATGTATTTTTTCAGCTCACCTGGAATGATATTTTTACTCAAATGAGGAGCATTTTTCTGAATCTGAACTTATAAATGAAATGGACTGTACAGTGTGACTGTCTTCCATAGCTAAACAGGAGTAGGTGAAATAGACGTTCCTAACACATAGCAGTTACTTGGTTAATGTTAGCACAAATTTCTGTGGCAAACCAATATCCTGCCTCCTCTGGAGAGAGATTTCTCTCCTCGTTTATAATTTTTATTAAATTTACTCCTCTTGAGGTACTATTAGGAATTTCTGGAAGTCAGTTACAAAATCAGCCTAGAGAAAATCTACTTCTACACTGTCTTGAGTCCTAAAATACTTTGAATGCTGTTGAGAATTCCGATAGTGCTTACGGAAGACATCAGTTTCAATCTGTTGCAATATATGGACATTTTCTACCAGGATTCAAAGACAAACCACAGAATATCCTTGAGGAAAGTTTAATTGATTGAGAAACATAGAGTCATAGAATAGGTTGGAAAAGACCTTTAAAACCACTTAGTCCAACCATTAACCTAGCACTGCCAAGTCCACCACTATTCCCTGTTTCCAATAACCACACAGAATCACAGAGTCAATTAGGTTGGAAAAGAGCTCTGAGGTCATCGAGTACGACCTTTGACCAAACACCACCATGTCAACTGGACCATGGCACTAAATGCCACATCCAGTCTTTTCTTAAACACCTCCACAGACAGTGACTCCACCACCTCCCTGGGCAGGCCATTCCAATATCTAGCCACTCTTTCTGTGAAGAAATTCCTCCTAATGTCCAGCCTGAACCTTCCCTACTACAGCTTGAAACTATGCCCTCTCGTCCTGTTACTAGTTGCCTAGGAGAAGAGACTAGCTATCACCTGGCTACAATCTCCTTTCAGGTAGTGGTAGAGAGTGATGAGGTTTCCCCTGAGCCTCCTTTTGTCCAGGCTAAACAACCCCAGCTCCCTCAGCTGCTCCTCATAGGATTTACCCTCTAGATCCTTTACCAGCTTTGTTGCCCTTCTCTGGACTTGCTCCAGCAGCTCAATATCCTTTCTGACCTGAGGGGCCCAGAACTGGACACAGCACTTGAGGTGGGACCTCACCAGTGCTGAGTACAAGAGGAGAATCGCTACCCCAGTCCTGCTGGCCACATTGTTTCTGATACAGGTCGGGATACCATTGGCCTTCTTGGCCACCTGGGCACACTGCTGGCTCATGTTCAACAGCTGTCCACCAGCACCCCCAGGTCCTTTTCTGCTAGGCTGTTTTCCAGCCATTCTGACCCCAGCCTGTAGCACTGCACTGCACTGCATGGAGTTTCTGTGGTCAAAGTGAAGGACCCAGCAGTTGGTCTTGTTGAAACTCATACTCTTGGTCTTGGTACATCAGTCCAGCCTGCCAAGATTCCTCTCACCTACAGGTCTTCTAAATACTTCCAGGGTTAGTGACTCCACCACTTCCCCGGACAGCTTGTTCCAATGTTTGGCAATCCTTTAAGTGGCAAAGTTTTTCCTAATATTCAATCTAAACCTTCGCTGGTGCAACTTGAGGTTGTTTCCTCTTGTCCTACCCCTTGTAGGAGAACGGACCAATGCTCACCTGTCTACAACCTTCTTTCAGGTAGTTGTAGAGAGTGATAAGGTCCCCTCTGAGCCTCCTTTTCTCCAGGCTGAACACCCCCAGCTCCCTCAGCTGCTCCTCATCAGACTTGTGCTCCAGGCACTTCACCAGCTACACTGCTGTTCTTTGGAAGTGCTCCTGCCCCTCAATTTCTTTCTTGTAGTGAGAAACCGAACATGCTGCAGGAATAATTAATTAGTGAACAGTTTTTGACAGAGTTAAAATCCAGTATGAAGCTACCCAAAGCCTACAGGGTCAAAAAGCTGAACAGCAACCTCAGTGAGCACGAATGTTGCAGAGGGACCATGCTGGGGGGCTTTGCTTGCCCTGGGCATTGCTGAGCAAGGTTGTATTTCAGACCTCTACAAAGAAGGTCACAGAGGGAGCTGGGGTGGCCCTGAGTCACTGATTGTGTATTTAGACTGTCAAAATCCCCCCAGCAGCCCCAGAAGGGGCCAAGGGAGCTGTCTCTGCTAGAGGATACTGGTTAACGGTTGGAGGAAAGCTGCTGCATGGTTAGGAGAAGAGTGGAAAGGACCCACTCTTCCCTTCTTTTGCCTTTCAGTGCCAGGTTGTGTTTCCAAGGTCCATTTGTCTGATCTCTCAACAGAGGGACTGGGTTTTTATCCTAGGCAATTCTGCAATTGAATGCCACATAATTGAATTCTGCTATATTACTCATACACATAGCAGATTTGCTGTATTTCAGGAAGTTTTCTTTAAAAATGTCCCTAAATACTTACTATGAACAGAGTGTTTAAAATTTCTTAAATACAAAACCATAAATAAGTATTTCTGATAACTTTTTTTAAACTGAACATCTCTCTCAGACTGTTATCTATGGATGGTGTTAGAGATCCAGGTGGATATACTTCAATCATTTAAGGAATGTGGTCTGTCTATCAAATGGGGTCACGGCAAAATATCTTACCCTGCATTAAACACCTATACAGTAACCATATTGCAAAAATGATTGCCTATAATAGGCCAATTTTCTGTCATGATGATCATGGCATCTATTACCTTTTGATTGCCATTACATTAGCACTTTCCTTGAAGACAAAGGGACAATCTTTCTTCATGTAAATGTTAAATGTGTGTTGCAGCTTATAGAAATATTTTTTCTTTTGTTTCAGCTCCATTAATTCTTTTAATTGAGAGGAATTTTTGGGAAACTTTTCACATATTACTAGAACTCATTTTTAACAAACCAAATTAAATTGCTTTGTGTGTTTATTTTTAATGAGAAACTAACTAGATATTAATGCTTTCGTAAACAAGGCACCATTACCTTTTCTTGAGCTAGTGAGACAGGCAGTGAAAGAATTTAAACATAATCAGATAGAAACAAACACTGATAATATAACAGAATGCATGTCTGTATTGGCTCTTCACTTCTAGGTTAAGTAGCAAGTAACACTGTTGACACATTTTAATGTATCATAGTTTTTTGAGTCAGAAAGAAAGTCACATGCTCAGCAAATATTAAAATTATTTACCTTGGATTAAAGTACAAGACACATCTAAGGGGACAATCCTTAAACTACTGAAACTCTCTTTTACACAGATGCCTTGTCTAGGCTGTTTGACTGAGACCTGTAGCAAGAGTCAGAAGTCACTTGGGAAATAAACTTTTATTTTTGATCACATTGTTGAAATTACAGTTGCAATATCTTGCACTTCTTGTCTCTCTGTAGAAGAATAGGAAAAGAGTGAATGGTAGTCCTCTGCTGCCTAGGAGGCAATGGGAAAGAGATGTTCATGTTCTATTTTGCAAAGCACTGCCTACATTTTCACTACTAAACAAAATTAGTAATAAAATGAGACATGCCATATTTAATGAGAGATTGCCAAGAGTTAGAATTACTTTCTTTTCCAGAATAGGAACAGGCTTGTTTACAGTCACTTTCACCTTTTTTCTCTTTTTCCCACCCACCAGAGGCAGAGGATGTTCACCATGGGTCACAGCAATACATGAAAAGAGCAACCCATCCCAGCTAGTGCAGGGACTTCTGTGCTGCACATGATGGCACAGCGCACAACACCAGGTGTGAGGACAATGGTTCATCCAGCATGAATCTCAAGTCAGCCTATACCCTGTGTCAAAACTTCTTCCATAAGGAAAAAAAGATGGCACGTATAGAACGACCAGGGAACCAGGCCCAGCCAGCATGGGCAGGTCTTGCTTGGCCAACCTGATCTCTCTCTATGACAAGGTGACTCACCCACTGGATGGGGGAAAGGCCGTGGACATTGTCTACCTGGACTTTACTAAAGTCTTTGTCACCATTTCCCACAGCATTCTTCTGGAGAAACTGGCTGCTCATGTATTTTATGGGTGCACTATTTGCTGGGTAAAAAAATGGGTGATTGAGCCCAGAGAGAGGCGGTGTATTTATATCCAGCTGGTGACTGGTCATGAGTAGTGTTCCCCAGGGCTCAGTGTTGGGGCCAGTCCTGTTTGATATCTTTATCAATAACCTGGATGAGAGGATGGAGGGCACCCCTCAGATAGTTTGCGGATGACATCAAACTGGGCAGGAGTGTTATCTGCTGGACGACAGGAAGACTTCACAGAGGGATCTGAACAGGCTTGATCGATTGGCAGAGGCCACTGGTATAAGGCTTAACAAGGCCAAGTGCCAGGTCCTGCATTTAGGCCACAACAACCCCAATGCAGCACTACAGGCTGGGGGCAGAGAGGCTGGAAAGTTGTCCAACAGAAAAGGACCTGAGGGTGCTGGTCGGCAGCCAGCTGAACGTGACCCAGTAGTGTGCCCAGGTGGCCAAGAAGACCACCTGACCTTTATCAGCAATAGTGTGGCCAGCAGGACCAGGGAAGTGATGATTCCTATCCACTTGGCACTGGTGAGGCCGCACCTCAAATCCTGTGTTCAGTTTTGGGCCCCTCACTACAAGAAACATATTGAGGTGCCAGAACAGGGCAACAGGGTTGTTTGGAGCACAAGTCTTATGTAGTTCATGCATGAACATTGTGAATTATCAGGCAAATGAGCAATAAAAAAGTGTTACTTGAGATGCTTGCCCCTGCACAGTCAGAGAAACTAATTCAGACTGATTTAATTTTGACAGCAGCATCTGTGCTGCTCAAAACAACCAGCTACATTTCTGTGCTCAGGGAAGCACGATACACCTCCTGGTCCATGGAGAGTATGAAAAAGGTGACTGCAACCTACCTTTATGCCCAGAGGATAACAGACTGCTGTAGGGGCTGCCTTAATCAAAAGCATAAATTAAGAAGCTGTGAAAGCTGCTGTAATACACATACAAACTCACCTGAGGTTTCTACCCAGAAGCTTTACAGCCCACAGCAACTGAGGATCCCCTTACAGGAACATACTAGAAAGGCCATGCTGATCCCAAAAGCACTTCCTATTCCCTGAAAAGTTTAGTATACATGCTAGAAATCATTGTCTTGACACACACGGAGATTTTACAGCCTCCTTTACTAACTAGGTAGGGGCGTGAACACCCAGTGAAGTTAATTTTCTAAGAAGACAATATGTAAGATAAATTAAGTTCTATATCTGTTTAGGTTGTCTAGACTCTGAAGTATGTTATCCAAGTGACATCTGAACCTCAAACAGAATGCCCTCCAAAGTTTTAACTAGGAAATGTAACTAAAACAGGCCTAGACAGACAAATTCCCTAAGTGATCATTAATTAGAGGTCTCAGGGCAGACATCTGATAACTTCATCCCAACAACCTGGAAAGGTGACAGAATTAGAAAGATAAGAGATGATGAAACATGATTGAAATCCATGGCATGCTGCTAAGTATCTCACATGGCTGCAGTTTTTCTAATATTGTTGTGTGCCAGTCTAGACCTGTTTCTAGTGTTTTAATCATGATACGATGGCAGATCAGCACATGCAAATTAAAGTATTTACCCTTTTTATTGTGTTTTGGTTTGGTTTTTTGTTTGTTTGGATTGCTGGGTTTTTTTGAAAGGGAAGAGTGGGGTTTTTTTCATATTTTCCAGTTCAAAGACTAGGACAATACGTATTTATGTATTTATATTAAAAATCAAAATATTTTACCTTTTCATTTTTTATTTAATTTAATCCACAAAGCAAGCAATTATTTTTCTTAAAGCATGACATAGGCAATATCAAAAAGAAGCTGCTGTATACCATTATTCTACAACCAAACTCAACACAAATTCATAGCCTTCCTTAGCATTCTCAACACATCCTTATCCACTGAACTAACTGCATTTCCTGAAAGCTTCAGTGTTAAGAAGAATAGTGGAGGAACAAAGAAGTCATAGCAGAAGGAAGATTGTATTTTATTTAACGAGAAAGTGCATGTAAGATAACCTAAAGCGGAATCAGCATCACTAAATTGGGACATGCTGAAAGCAACTAGTGAATGAAAAACTCAGATTTGTACCCTTCTTTCCTGTATTTCTTGGACACTAGTAAGAATGTAAATGGAGCGCTTCTGATCCAGCCTAAAATATATCTTCAACAAATAAAAATACAAACAGAAAAATGATACATTTGACTTTGAATTTTTCTGTTTCTTTTTGATTAAATCAAAGTCACAAGCAAAGAAAAGATATTTAAAAGGATTAGTTTTTACTTCTGAAATTGAAATAAAATCTCAACTTTTTATAAAAAAAAAAACAACAACAAAAAATTCCTTTAAGAAAGACGTTTTTCATCCCAAAAAACCAATTTTCTCATGGAAATCCATGGAAATCTCCATCTTTTTTGTTACAGGCAAAATCCTGAATTAAGGCTAATAAATTCTAAACTTGAAATGGATATTTCAATCTGAAAACCACCTTCAGAATGCTGATAACTTTAGATACTTTGGCGTTTAAACTTAACCTGAAACGCTACAACAATAATGGTAAAGTCCTGAAAAACATCCAGTCACTTGAGTTAACACTGCAAACAGCCTATAAAGAGTAAAACTAAACACCCACTGTAAATGTGTTACAAACACAGATGCATTAAGTTATTGCACGCGGGTTATTTAACTATGTAACCACAGTCCTTTATTACACATGCATATTAATAGTTAATTAAATCCTCAATTATGTGATGTAAGTACACCATGATCATTGGGTTGCCATGTTTTTTTAGTTAGGGTCTTGGGGATTTTTTTAGTTTGTTTTTTGTTTGTTTGTTTTTGTTTTGTTTTGTTTCATTTGCAGGTTTTGTTTATTTTGGTTTTTTTTTTAATTGTTAATATATGTACATACTTATTTCTTTGTGTACATATGTATGTATAATGTAAAGAACCCTCTGGGCCAGTTCTGGTAACAGGTTCATTCTTGACACAAAGATCTTAGTAAAAGGGAATATTTTGTGATTTCTTGGTAGTTAATGGATCTCCTCATAAAAACCAATTTTTTATCTTGCTCATTAACAAATTGCAGATGAATAGCCAGCAGCATATGTTCTGTTGGTTTTTTTTTTGTTGTTTCTTTTTGTAGACTATTTTCTTTGGAAGAAAAACAAAGTACAGTAAAAAAAAAATAAAGCTTTCTTATGTTTGGATCTAAATTATAGCCACAGATTAAATTTGTAAAATGTGATTACACAGCAACAAGAAACATTTTTAAGACCTGTTATTAACAGAGCAGTGTGAGCCTTAGAAATAAGCATCTAAGGAACAAAAAGGATATAGCATTCAGAAATGTCTCTGATAGTTAGCATTTTACAAAGAGGACCTAGCAGGTAGTCACGACTGGCTTCAGC
>NW_020897695.1:27206897-27271897 GCF_003984885.1 Neopelma chrysocephalum
CATATACTAAACCATTCTGGGAAACTGGTGTATTTTTGAAGAAAACTGGATAGAAGTTTAGCCTCACTATTATGTTATGAAGTGCAATGTTTTCATGAAGAGCTTTTCTGAAAAACTATAAAATGTGAAATCTTTTATATTCAGTTACAAATAGTGCTTTGTGAATCATTGAAGATAATTAATTTTCTTAGAAGACAGCGAAAAGAGAAGTTTTCTTCTCTCTTCCTTCAACATGTTGTAGATTAATATAAGGATATCTGTTATTTGTTATATTACTTAGTTTCAGCACAGAAAATTGATACTTATTGGTAGAATGAGATATACTGATCACAGAAGGATTTGCTTCAAACTGCTTAAACAATGCAAAACATCTTCATGTTGTGACTAACACTGGTAAGATTGCAAGAACTTTGTTCAATACAAGATATTTTCTGAGGAAAATTCATGACACATTAAAATAATAAAAAAGGTTAGTGGAAAGTTTTCTCTTTGGCAACATCATTTCTCCAAGTATATAACTGGCAGGTTCTATCCATCTGACTTGAATATATCCTAATACAAAAGACTCACTTCCCTGAGGAGATTATGACACTCTAGAGTATAACTAATTATTAAAACTAAAGTATAACAGAAAGTGGTTTTCCCCCCTGAAATTCAAATTTCCCTTTGTCTTAATTCCATCTCATTTCTCCTGTGAGAATCCATGTGTTTGTGTAGGACATTGGTGTTTGCCATTCAAACACGTATGGACTGTAATCACAACCTATTCCCATGTCCCTGGCCCAATGTTTCAGTCAGAGTAAATATACTGAAGGATTTTACAGATACATAAATATGAACACACATATGCATTTATCTATTTCTGGAAAAGCATCTATTTCACATTTTTCTTTTGTCTTAATCCTCTAGAAACCTAGCAAATCTTCTAGAAAAGGGGAAAGAGGGAGAGAATTACAGGTGATTCCTCATCAGAGGTGCAAGGTTACCTGTTGACAGGTAGCATGAGCCAGTAGAGCAGTCCCCTGGTATTTCTTACGGTCTCATGCTTCAGATATTACTCCTTGTTAAATAAAAGCTATGAAATAGAGCAAGTCCTTTTGTCTTCCTCTTGATCATGCTAACTTCAGACCTTTGTACTGATCCCATGTATCTCTTCTTTGAAGGTAGTGTAATTTACAAGGATAGAACACACAGTAATTCACCGCAATGGATTCAATTTGAAAAATCTGGTCTCAATTAGTAAATCTTTGTTTTGATTCAGATTGAGTTTTTACTGATGTGTTATGGTAAAACAAGTTGCTCAAAGCATATAACATTTGTTTTGAGTGGCGAATAGCAGGAGATACTCTAAGTAAGCATTTGTCAAGGACTAGCAATAGTTATTTTATTATGGTGCTAAAACCACCACTGCTTGACTCAGATCTATACTTCAGCTATAAAATTAATGTATCAACTGTGTAATAATGTTGATTTGTTATCAGCAACCACTGTGTATCAGTAGTATTAAAGACAGTGATGAATTCACAGAACATAATCACAGAATATTCTGACTTGGAAGTGACCAACAATGATCATCAATTCCAACTCTTAAGTGAATGGCCCATAAGGGGATGGAACCCGCAACCCTGGGATTAGTAGCACCATACTCCAACCAATGGAGCTAATCTCAACAGTAATTCACTAGTGATATTTTCCCTCACAAACTGGAATGCTTCTTTTGGTACTTATGTAAATATTTTATTGCTGAGTATGATTAAGAATATTTTGCCTTCTATCCATTCATAACTAATTCCCATTTTATGTACCCTTGTAAGATATTTTTAAAGGTTTTATACCATTTTATACCAAAGTTATTTTTTTCAGAACCTGGAAATGGATGCATTTTGTATTGTTCTAAACAATTATTCATCATTAATTGTGGTCTAAATTACTTTTTGTCACTATTGAGTCTTTGTTAGGCTAGGCATACATATGAAGATGACACGTACTTGCTGTATATATATAACCAGCAGAAGCATGTTCTTTTCAATTCCATTGGAGCATTTTATCTTGCTAATTTTAGCTTCAAGGACACATTTTTTTACTTCCACTAGAGCCAATGGCTGGAAGTAAATCCTAACCTGCTATATTAAAATTGTTGTGGTAAGCACCTACATAACTCTCTCTGATCTTCTAATATTTGCATTCCCTACAGGGAAACAGTAAAGGCAATAAATATTGAGTAAAAGGAAGAACAGAGTTAAATCTAAACACACCTTCAAGTTCACATGGTACAGACATCTTCCATTGACCCTGCTGTTTAACGAAAAGGAACCAAGTGAACTGGAGGATGAACAAATCTCCAACTAAGAAAGTAAGAATAAACAAGCTCTGAGAAGGAAATATTTCATTCAAAACATTTAATAAAAACACCTGTTACTCAATCAGAAATCTTTGCTGTAACCTTTCAAATCTAGGAATTAAATCTTATGCCCAAAAAGGCTTCAGCTGGTGCAATGAACAAATTAGGATTACCTACCAATTGAGGCATAATTATGAAGCTCTTCCACTGCTCTTCAGTTTTACTTTTATAATCCATTTTAAGACCTCTGTCTTTGTTCTACATTAAATTGACCGATTGACATGAGCAACCACATTCCTGCTTTTGGCTGGTACCTTTGGTCGAATAATGAAAGAATATGGCAGAACAAGGCAGAGATTTGAAGAAAAAAAAGCCTTTTTTTTTTTTGGTGGGATGGACTACACGTTTCTTACTGTAAAAAATAAGCACTTTAATCCTATGACTTTCAGTACTCAGTGCAGAATTCATCTGTTGGACTCAGCATTCTCTAATTAAAATTTTATCCCATGTATATACTCCATAGAAGACGGAGTGACAGGTATTTCTTCTTAACCTTTAAAAGTATCACAGTGTTAGGAGGGAGAAAAGTACAAAGAGAGAAATGTAAGCAGGAAATAGGACAGGAAGATAGATTGATAACAAAGCTGAGCTGTTTTCATAATTAAAAAGGTGGCAGGGACTGCAGTTTGTTTATTGTTTGTCCAGACTGAACTAAGAAATTGCATTCTTTTATTTTAATATGATAAATCTAGTTGTAACCATAACTAGTTTCTCTGGGTGTTTTAGATTTGTTTCTTAAGCAAAGAAACAAATTTTTTAACAATGTAGATAACAGATTCAATGCATAAAACTTGCTGTTCAAGAACACCTATTTCCTTTATTCTCCTCTGGACAAGTGCTATGCTACTATGAATCCGTTACACATTCTGGAAAAGTCTGTAGACTTCAAAGTGGGGATTGTCCCTTATATTTCTAGAATAAACAATACCATTCAAGTCTTTTGCAATAGTGGTGACAGCAGATGTAGTTCTGCCATGACTGGATCACTCAACAAGAACAATAGAGAAAGAAAATATTTCAAAAGAGCTCAAGACAACTTTATAAAAGTTTGCCCCAAATAAGTGGGATGTGTGTTCACTCACATGTGTATGTGAGTGCTTATTACTGGCTGAAAGAATAAGGAGATTCTCTCCAGTTACTGTTTGGATTAGCCTATATGAGGTAGGCAGAGACCAATACCTTTGGAATCCTCCATGGCATAGAAATTATTACCTAAGTTTCATGTAAAGAGTAAGAGATATTTCCATCATGATGTGTTAATTTTAACTCAATGTTATTTTTTTAAAAGTCTACTGGATTTTAATTTGTCTGTCAATACAAATACTAATTTTAGGTGTGAAGACATTTTCTCATAGGGAAGTTTACAAGACATATCACCAAAATGTATCCTAAATCTCATGATAATGAAAATACAACCTTAAACCACAAGTTCCACTGAGAATTCTCAGCAGCAGACAAACTCAGTTTAAATTGTTATTATATTTCTTACATTTTTAGACCTCAGTTCACCAGGCTCATTAAAACTTATGGGTACAATGGAATGATTTATTAACTATTCTATACTGAACTAGCCTCCTCCTACCTTCCTGCTACCTTTCCCCTAGTTTTGAGACAAAATCTTATTTACTTGAAGAGTTTATCCACTTTACTCTAGGAAAGAACTAATTTCAAATAAAAAATGTTCATTAATTTCTTAATCAGTTATGAGGTATAAAGCTTGTTTTCAACCTAACCTTTCTGTCTGCTTGTAAACCATTCTTTATTTGAAGGCAATAACTTTTGCTTCCACTGAAAAATAAACAAAAATACAATTTACTTGGTTTAACTCCAATTAAAAGTTATGTTTTTACTTTATAATTTTCAAGGCCCACAAACAGTAGATGTATTTTCTAATGGAGAACTGAGGTTGAGTACGTGAATGCGCAACCTTTCATCTGAGATGGTTAGTTCATTTTAACAGTAATGTCCCTATTATGCCAATTCTGATGCAACACAGATTTTTTAAAATTTTCAATTATGTATTTACAAAATTGTTTACAATTACAGACCATTGTATAATTGTTTAATTGTGGACTTTTAAAGATATGAATTGCTCCTTCCATCATCCATCGAGAGCTGTAACGAATGACGTTCAATTGCATAATTAACATATGTTTATAACATTATTTACAAAACAATTGAGCCTTTGCACTTTGTCATGCTTGGATCAGTTGTGGCCAATTTAATCCGCTAGATGTTACCCACTCTGTACAAAAACTGGTGAGTTGTCTAAGAGCAAGGATGCTAAGGACACATGGTCATAGCACATAGACTCTGGTAGGTGGCTGCACAGGGACTACATTTAGGAAATAATTGAGAAATAGGAACTTTTCTCTAAACTTGTGTGCATGTGTGCTTGTGTAAAATATGAGGGTAAGTTTAGGCCTGATTCTCCTATTCTTCATATTCTCTGTACATTTTTTGCTCTCTCTCTAATTCAGCATCCACATTATATCACTTTACTCAAAGGAATTTCAGCCAAGATTAGGTGATCTCTTCAGTTATACACCCACTTCAACAATGAGCAGCAGAAGCAGGGAGAGCCTATCTGAAAAGGGGAGATGTACTTCTAAAAAATAAAGGTATTCTTTAATGGTTCTTTTCTAAATAATAGTTCTTAAAACAGCAAAATTTCGCTTACTCTTTCAAGTGAATTAATAGAGCAGGTGTAAACCATACAACTTGATTTGTTTTCTACTCCTGTACTTAACAAAAGAAAGGGGTGGGGGTAGGAGGAAGGCAGTAATTCTACACACTGACAATGCCTAAACCCTTCTTTCATGGACAAGGGTGAAGAGGGGATAAGTTTTGTACTTGAAGAACAGAAACTGGTATTAGCTAATTGGTCTCAATAGGGGACAGTAGTATCAACTAGGAGGACTTCAGGTTTTATTCTTATTTCATTATCCTGCATTGTTCTTCCTTAAACTGCACTGACAAGTGACAATATGTAGTTCTTAAACTAGTTTGCAGGATGAGATATACAGAGGAGGGACTGCTTGCTGTTTGCAGCTCCTGTTTTAATTGGAGGAGCTCATATGCAAGACAGAGAAACCATGTCACTGTCAGAGTGCATCCAGCCTGTGAACGGGCAGGGACTCACATCACACTGTGCTGTTGCTCCTCACAGGTATTTTGCTCCTGGTTTTCATCTTGCTTTTCTTAACCTTGATTTAAAAGTCACTAGCTACACAACATTACCTTTTGCTTCTTCAACATGGAAAAGTAAGATGGCATTCACAATAAGAACAAATTTCGCATTAACAGATCATCTATTTAGCAATAAATAGGCTTTCAACTATTCCTTTAAGCTACATGCAACTTTGCCCTTATATTTCTAGAATTTTTTTCATGTCGTTAACACACGTGGGAAAAATATGATTTTATGTATTGCAATGATATTCTGTGGTAAAACTACGCCTAATAATTCTTCCAGAAGGAATAAAAAAGGCCACCTCTCTCGAATTTTAAATATTGAGCACAAGTCAGGTTTACTTTGGCAAAATATAAAATCGCTTTTTGGTGTTCGATTGTTATTTATAAGTTGCTGCTTTGAATACAGAATGCAAAATGTATAGAAAAAATTAGAGAATTTTCATTTTTAATTACCTACTGAAAAGCGTCTGTCTTGAATGACTGAAAACACAAGGGAGAAAAGTACATTTCCTTACTGGTAGGGACAATTTACAGCATTTTTATTTTACTTTATAAAAACAAATATTCAAACAAACAACAACTACAAAAACCAGAACAAATAAACAAAGCCCCCACATCAGTTTTATTGAGTTACCTTGAAGAAGGAGTAAAAAATTCATGTCAAATAACTGATGAGTAATTTGCAACTACCCAGCATGCTTAGCATCTAGCTGAAGTAATCATTCTGTATCTGGTCTAAACTAGCCCCTTTTAAGATGTATCTCATAGACACTCTTAGTAGGTTACTGTGCTTAACATAATTTTATCATGATTTGCAAATGCTTTCAAATAATCACATACTTTATTGTAAAGGTGAAAACTTAGATAATCTAAGGTAACTCCCACCAATACCTAAATAATAAACATCTTAGATTTTGTGTGACCTTAGGGTTCCATGAGACAATATTCCATATCAGGTAATTAATTAAATGTGATTGAAGGAGATGAATTTAGCCTTTTCAATTAACAAAATTCACAGGACTTTGTGACTCAATACATGCTTCGAAAAATGTCACACCAGTACTGATGATTTCAAGTACAACCAAATGAAGAACCATTCAATACATGCATGAAGGTCAACTTTAAATGCATAAGAGTTGTAGGGTTGGGACCGGAGGTGGGAGGGAGATGTGGTTATTTCTTATTTGAAGGATTTATTAAATCAGAATTTTACCTTTACTATCCCAGTGGGAGTAAGGACTGAGAGTGTTAAAGCTTTGGTAATTTGTGCTTAATAAAATTCCATTGGCAGGAAATGCAACTGTAAAAAGCAAATGCATGTCCTGATATGCATATTTAATATCAACTTTTTTATCCCCAAAAGCTGTGTCTCTCTCAGGAGCATGCTATAGGCACAGACAAAAAAAATATCAGGGATTACTTCCAGTGTGAACTGTTCTGGAGAAGGCAATAAGCATTGCCAAATAGCAAACCGAAAGAGATACCAACGTAATTCAAAGCCTTCAGAACAGATTATATATCAAAGTATTATACCTTGATTTCTCCTTGCACAAGGCAGAGCATTAAAACAAGGCATGAGGTGCACCCCTGGAAGTGATTCCTGTTCACTTAATGAATTAGAAAAGTGGTTTATTTATTTCTATAGTAGCTTACTTATTGACACATTTTTGTGTTTGTGCAAAAAGTAATTTCTGGTTAATACTCGAACCATCTGTGCTATTCTAATCCTAAGCTTCTTAGTCTGTACATATAAAATGACTTCTATTTTGTCTTTAAGGGGTCTTGAGCATTTTTGATTCTGCTGAAATTTTATTCAGATCCCTTATAATTATATCTGCTTTCAACATATTATGAACTTCTACAATAAAAACAGCACACAAGACAATGTGATATTACAGGTAAAAGCCAGGTGACAGAAAATTAAAATCAGTGGAATCTATTAATATGATCAAGCAAAATCAATGACAATAGCCATACATAATGCATTATAGAACATTGAAACTGTTTACCATAGTAAATAAAAAGTTAACATTATCAATTTTCTGATACTTCTTCCAAAATTACAGCAACGTGTTATTATTTTACTTTGCAATTTAAATGTATTGCCCTATGCTTCAAGTCCAACTTTAGTGAATGAGTATTTCTATTTAATATTCTTGCTTTTTTTTTACACCTATGAGTAATTATTTCTTTTATTACAAACAAAACACACAGAAAAACCCACACAAAAAGCAATACATTTCAAATAAAGATAATATTTAATTCGTATTATGATTCTGCTAAAATATATTTATTCTAGATATTTTGGCCACGTAGTTTCTTCATATGCACTGCATTTCCTAGATGAACCTGCACTATTGCATATCGAGATCTGTTCTGACTTCCGTAGATTTAGAAGACATAATGAAATTAACTTCTTCAGACTGCATATTTTGTTACAAAAGTCTTTAGGCAGAAGTATCCTGTGATTCAGACCAAAATAAACCACGATTTCATTAACCTGTGAAACAGACATAAGCTTACATTGTAACTGGGACTAATATTTTTAATAAAACATCCTTTTTAGAAAAACTGAAAATCAATAACAAGAGAAGTTTCAAAATTGACACTAGCCTTTTGAGTAACTGGAAATAGATCTTCCTGTCAAGGACTAAAACTGCTCTCCTCTGTCTAGACTGCACTGGGAGCAAAATTATCAGATTTTCATTTCCTCAATTTCACTCCACAGTGGTAAAACGTGCAAGTATTGATTCAACTGCTGAAACAAAAAGCAGGAGAGCTCTTCACCTCGTCAGGGTCAATGGGTTTGTGGGTGTCTAATTATACCTATACAGGGCATATAAATCTTTCTACTAGTCATTACGTGAACATAAGAGTCCAAAGGCATCATTAGAATCCTTTTAGCCAAACACTCATTCTTCTTTTGTTTTATGAGGGGTCAAAGAAGCTGGGAATTAATATTATTGTGGCTCATAGATTTTCAAATTTGTGTTTGAATACAAGAAGATAGACTGTGAAGGAAAAGGATGTGTGTGTACCCATGCATGTCCGTTTATAGATCTGAGCTCTATCTATAAACACACATACAGCTTCTTTTTTTACAGAATTTGGTTGAGATCCACTGTAATGTAAAGAGCATGATAGGACAAATATTCAGATTAATTGTGGTATGTTACAAATATAGTGTTGGTAAAGCTTTTGGGGGGTACTAATTTGTTTCAAAAGCAGATGAAATGGTAAGAATGAGCTGGAAATGCTAGTTGTAACAGAAGTATTAATCTTATTTTTCATCACTCTGATTTCACTGTGGTCTTCCAAAAACTTCTATCTTTTATCCTTATACTTACTGAAATGAGATAATTAATGAAAAAAATGAATATTGCCAGTCCATTAAAGTAATATTAAGAATAAAAAAACCTGGAAAAGAAATGGCTATTACAATTACAATTAAGAATCTGTGCTGTATTCCATTATGTTGTATGATATTGTGAGTGCTGTTCAGATGGTTTTTATGTTGTGTAACCATGACAGTAAGCAAATAATATTTGTATCACAACACAGCTGTCATATTTTGCAAGCAGATTACACAGATGCTGGGTACTCAGCATTTTGAACATTAGATGGAGTTAGAGCCTTTCATTTTATCTATGAGACTCGTAATAAGATCCCTTATCAAGAGCGAAAGTGATATTTTTGAAGTATTCATTTTCTGGGAATTCAATCTTTGTCTTACAAAGTGACCCAACCACTTGAAATCAAAAGTTATTATATATGGTTATCCCAAAGTGCCAAAACAAAGAGGTAACAACTCTTACTACCGAGGAAGTAGACAGAAAAAAACCCTTAACTCCCAAACTTATAAATGTTCACATCATTACAAATGAAAACAGAGTCTGGCCCTACCTTTTTAAATAAGCTGTTTATGGCATGATTAAGTTCAGTGAGACATGCTAAAAATTGTGAATAGGACGATATGATGCAATTGTCCACTACAGCAAAGAATGATTTTGTTGGTTCAGTCGTTGACACTTTCTGTCCTTTATTCATTGTGTGTCTATGCCAAACACCTTCAGAGGCCTGGGGCAGGTAATGCAAAGGTTACACAGTTATCTATTTGTGACCCTTGGCTAAAAACACATCCATGCCTACAGTCCAACCCTCCTCTGCCCTGAGCTACTGTAGGCTCCAGATGGACCAGAGGGAGTAGGAATAGTACCGTGTCTTGTCAGGATTCAGAAATCAAAGAAGAAAATGTGGGAAGAGTTTGTACAGTGATGTCAGAAGGAAAAAGGGGCATATGGGGGTTTGATGCAGTGACTGAACACCCTCCTAGCATAGGAGATTAAACTTCTTCACAGTTGTGCTGTTAGTGGGTCCTGTGGTCCTTCCTCGGTCATCAGATATGCTTATCCCTGATCCCTGTGCCACGATCCCCACCTCCTACCTATGCTCCTCACAGTGCCCCCTTCCCTGCCCAGTTCAGCATGGGGCCCACCTGCGATGAGACCACCCTCTAAAGACAAAATCTGCAGCTCACCAGTTTGTTTGAAGGGTCCCTGCTGCTGCCTGAAACCCTTTTCGGGTCTAGCACAGAGCTGGAGTGAGATCTGTGGCCTATATTTGGGTTTGTGACTAATATTCCCCTTCTGGATGTGGCCTAACAACTGTTTCTCTGCCAAAACGTGCTGTTACAGGGTTGGGGGAGAGAGCAGCACAGAATTCCCCGCAGATGGAAGATGAGCATGCTGCCCTGATCGATGTCCCTGTGGCTGCCTCTTCGTACTCCTCACCCACTGACCCATTTAACAGCTGGCTGCTGTAAGTGCTAACCAACTCGGGAGAAATGACATCATACCTCATCGCTCAGTCCCAGGTACACTGCCTATGAGAAGCAAATGGGACCAGAGACCTGTACGTAAATTACGGCAGATTGCTTGCTCATGTGGGAGATTTGGTCTGCTCAGGTGAGAGTGCGTCGCTGGCCAGGCATGGTGTACCTACTCTAAGTAACTGCATGGGGACAGAATAGAACAGGAGCTGCAGTAAACCAGATCAGTTCTCAGCACCCAGATGTGTAATGCAGGAAAAAAAAGGAAAATTGGCCCCTTTTTTCCTATTTTGTTCATATTTCCAGGCATCTCATTGCTGGTTAAAAGGCAAATGGTCCCTGAAAAGTCATAAGGTCTCTACAAATGTGAAACAGAAATAGATGTATACATTGATTTACAAAGTGCAGAGAGATGCAAATACTCCATACTATGAGCTAAAATAAATCATGTCATCACTAGCACCATCAACTTTGAATGTCATTTTATAAAGTAATCCAAAAATATACAACTGTTGAGAAGCATATATGCAGATATAGGTTTGTAAAACAATTTATTTTTAATATTAATGGCAGGCAAGATGGAGGTTTCAACGCGGGTAAAAGTTCATATAGCTACAAAATTATTTATTCAATGTGTATTTTTCTTTTTCTACATGCCCTTTTTTATTCCTGCTGCCCTCTTGTGGTGGAGTTTCATCTTTCTACCTTAACAATTTCAATTATGAGGTTTAGATGTGGTAGTATTAAAACAGATTTCGCCAGTTAGTTAGTTATAAATAATGTCTTTATTTATCTAAGAATTTAGGAAATCTAACAAGATATGCATATTGACTCACTTCAGTTTTACTAAATAAAATTGAACAACTGGACTTTCCTTGATTTGCATGTTTTACAATATTAATTCAATTCCATTATAAAAATATGCATTCGTGATTTTAATCATATCTGAGGTACTATTTTCTATCAAATTTAAATATGTATTTAAAGTGAAATATCAGAAATGCTTATCACAAGTCACTGGTCTTCTCATTCCACTACAGAAATTATTTCATGGCATTCCTTATCTACTGGCAAAATTTTCATGGGCAGTGGAAGATCAAACACACTGTGATATAATATCAGTGCATATCATGGCCTTGATTGTGGGATAAGCCACATTTGGAACATGTTCCTTCTGCCTACACCTGCACATCTCTCCCACATGCAGCTCCTGTATCTCCTCAATATGTTTCTTGATGACTTTCTCTTGATCACAACATAATCTATCTTTCCACGAATAAACAGTATTCCGTCTGAGTGGATCACTTATAGATACACAAAGTGTCTGAAGTCCAATAAATTCTGGGTTTTTTTCATCATGGGTCTTCTTTCAATAAAAGACATGTTTTAAACTAAATCCAAAATGTGGCCAGTAGCTCAAAGACTTAATAAGAACAGTGTGAAGTGAAAGTCAGTGAAGTCTTAAGGATTGATTAGGCCAAATATTGTCTGCTACATAAATTTAAATAAACCATTCACAGTTACCTCATACGGTTTATATAATTTCAATTTTATTGTTTTATATTATTAACAGCTTTAGAATAATATTTCTATGGTACTTACAAGGTTAATATTTTAGCAATTTAAAGTTCATGCCATAGCTAGATAACATACTTAATGGTAGCAAAGCTTCAAACAAATTTCTTGCAACATTAGCTGCATTTAAAAGCATAATCTTATGCTGCTTGCTCTTGTTCAGCAACATTTCAGAATAATTGGAGAGTGCATGTATTTACAGTGGAGAAAATAACATACACTATTAACACTGCTTATGATGCTTATCGTTATTTAGATGCAAAGTCTGAAAAAATATTGACAAAACTCATGTTCTAAATATATCCTTATTAAATGAGAAGCATCTGAGCTTGTGGAAGCCATCAGCACATGCTCAGATTTAAAAAAAAAATGTATGAACAAATAGATTCAGATTTAATCAGCGTTCCTAAAGATTATATACAACTATTTTTCAAAGGATGCTCTACCTAAGCCATGGTCTACTGAATTTACTTGAAAAAAATAATCATGAATTCAGTGATTATTGACTGAAAAGCTTTACCTGAACCTGGATGAGGTTTTTCTGTTTAGTTTTGGTTTTGTTCGGTGGTTTCTTGGTTGTTTTTTTGCTCTTGTTATTATGTTTTGGTTTGGTTTTTTGTTTTGTTTTGGTTTTTTTAACTAGGATCTGAGCATTCAGATTCCCATTTTAATTCTATCAAGCCTGGTGTCTGAACATGACAGTTGATAGCTAATTCTCATCACCCACCTTAGGAGAGTTTTTCACTGTTAGGTCAGAGAACATTGGTATGTTCTGCACCCAGTCTTTAGAAAATCTTAATCAAAAGATTACTCTTTAAAGGCAGTCAATGTTGCAGGAAATCTCATTGGAGCTCTGCTCTCCTTAGGTACATTATCTAGCTGGAGTACAAACTTAAAAGGTTAAGATGTTAACCTTGGCTTTAAACTACAGAGACTATTCTACAAATATCGATAGTGTAATACTCAGTTTTCTTAAAATGAGAAGGGAATGAAGCAATCAACTGTGGATTTAGAAACAGTAGCACAAGTAAAACACTTGCAAAATTATCTCTTCTGAAAAACAAGAAAGGCTGAAGTGCAGTCCTTCTGAATAATCCTGACACATTTGTACCATGGTTTCGGGAACACACAAAGTGCTTATAATTATCCCACACAGGTGTATGTAGAGTATGTGCCTAATTATTTGCTTTTGAGTTTAGTGGTGGCCAAACGTCTCAAGTGTTGCCCCGAATCATGGCCTAAGTGCATAACTTCAGTCTGCTTTTGCCCAGTCGTTACATACAGATTGTAAAGACTTAACACATGTAACTAATACATAATGAGCATCATTAAAACTTCTAAAGAAGGACTCTCTGTGTATAAGGTATTCACAATTGACTGCTGGGTTTGGAGTTTTGCGTCTGAGGCTTTCAGTCTATTTCAAGTGAAAATATGTAATTCCAGGCCAGTCTTCCAATACATCACAGTCATTTTCTGCACTTTAGTTGTTTTTCTGTCCATTTTTCCCACAAAATAAAACACCATTACAGCAGGTTTAAAGTGCACTTTAGTGCCTGCAATCTTCCCATGCTATTCTTTAATATTTCATCATTAAATAGCAAAATAACCTGATATGATCCTAATTTAGTGCCAATTACACTGCATTGATCAAAGTGACCTTTTCATACTGGAGCACAAAAATCAATCCTGCTGCACAACAAATGTCAGGGGGATGAGAGCAACATATAATCTGTGACAATCAAAACATTACTTACAAATGAAATCACCAATGACCTGCATGCCAAGGCAATTTCTGCATAATGTGCACAGGTTTTATTTGAAGCTTTTGTTGTTTTTGTTTTGGGGGGGTTTTTTGTCTTGTTTTGTTCCCCACTGTCTGCTGCCAGACATAGTTGTGCTATTTCACAGTTTCACTGACATCACTGAAAATGGTCAAAGCTCTATGACTGATACCAAAATAACCACAAAAAGTGACTATAACCCATAGTGCATCTTTAATGTTCAGTGAAGTGTGGTTTTCTGTTGACTCAATAGTCAGACTGTCTTCTGACAATGCTCCCATGACGAAGTTTGATGATATTCCAAAACGCAGCCAAATTGACTAGGTCGGCCATAGGCAGGGGAGTCACAAAAAACTACTCACTGATCCTCACTGTTCTGCCTTCAGATCCACAAGCCAGAGTTTGATGTAGGTATTAGGTCTGCAAAGTTAATGACAAAATTACAGTGACATTAATAGTGCTTGGACTTCACCCATTATGTCTATGTCAAGCTTAGGTTCCAGATGGGGAGGCCATTGGCTGCACAGGCAATATTGTCTACCAGCTGTAGTCAGCAGCCACCTGAACTATCTATACCTGTAATTTGTTAGAGAAAATCTACTTTGGGTCAATTTTCAGGGTTATTTTTTTTTAGCTGTGTTTTAATCACATATTAAAGATACCTAAACTTTAACTTGCTTTGTGTTCTGTTCACAAATAATGTGATGGTCCCTCCATAGGAAAACTCCTTACCCACACCCACTACTTAAATTTATTTGTGAAATTTGTAATTCATTAATCAAAGCTACAAAACAATGTAGTTAAAACCATGCTGTTCAAATCTGCACTTTTCAGCTATTCCGCCATTGTGAGCATGTCACAACACACATGAAGATCTGAAACTGTGTTTAAACTGTTGGGGTGCTCTTTAAGCATTTAGACTGTTGAAGTCTTGGGTTCTTCCAGCATGTAGACTTTCAGCATGTAAACTGCTGTCTTCTTCAAGCATTATGTCCTCCAGAAACAGATGAGACTCTGAAAGATTAAAATTCATGTCCTCCAGTACCCAAATAAGACTTGCAGGATTTGGGAGCTGAGATCTGCCAGTAGCAGCCTGTGAGGTCTTGGCTGAGGAATTTAATCTCTTTGTGTATTGGTTGCTTTCTTGAAAATAGACATGGTATTTATACTTCACCCTTGACTTTTTTTTTGTCTTTTTCAATCTAAGCTGGATGCTCCTAGATGATAACTTAATGACCAGAAACTGTTTTTTAAATAGCTGCGTCATGGCCTTGTTCACGATAAGGAGTGGGATCTTGAAACACATTCAGTCAAATTCTTTGAAAATGTTTCACTTTATTTTGCAAACATACTTGGTAAAGGATTATCTCCCAAAAACTGAGGTAATTCTCCAGGGTTGGTTTTTCTTTGTTTGTTTGTTTTGTTTTGTTCTGTAGTCTGTTCCCTGGAGAGAAAGTGTTCTCATTGAAATAATTTATCCATAAGAAAAATCTCCAAGGCCTGGATATTTTCCCTGCTCATGCACACTAATCTGCTAATCAACCAAGAATGAGAGAGCATGGGAAAACCTAACACTTAATATCAGTCTCAAAAGTGCTTGTTCTTCCAGATGCTTTAACTTCAGATCCAAAATAGACAAAAAATAATTAGGGAGAGAGATTCTCAGGGTTTTATCATCCCTATTACTGTTCTGGGGGTCACAAAACATTTCCTTTTATAGTATTGCACTGGTAATGAGACTGTACAGTCTCAGATAGGAATATCTAAAAAAGAGAAGCTAGCTATGCTTTCTGCCTCATAGGTGAATGAATGAAATCTTTGGTGCAGGACTTGAGAGCCTCAAGGGCCTCTGTATCAGTGTTAAAGACCCCTTTTGGGTCCTAAAGAAAAAGCTATAATTTGGAGGGGTTTCATATAAATCTGTAATTTTTTTCCTTGCTAGCTTTCAGTAGTATTTGCTAGAGACACAATATGTGTTTCACTTAACCAAGCTGATTAAACCTCAGTTCTTTCTCTTGGTCATATAAAAAGAATAACTCTCTTTCCAGAAAGTCCATTAGCAAACATGATCTATGACTGACACTTTCACAACTCTGTGTGTAGCCCTGGTAAGAACTAAATAATATTCAAATCCTGGTTATGAACCAAATCCAATTCATTTCACACTGATGCAGAATTAGTTGAAGACTAATGTAAAGAAACAGTATGGGCAGACTGTTAAGGTGACTCTCTTATTTTTAACATGTTCTTCAGTGCAATTTTCAGATTAACAGCATCACTATAAATGACATGATTAAGTTTTATACATTTCTGTATATCTGATGCATTTACCCAAATGCAGCTGCCGATTTGTATCTTGTTTCAGATGTTTAGAACTTAATCAATTCTTTGCAGTAATCACAATTTCCAAAGACAATTTTATTTTCAATGTTAAACTGTAATGCAAACATGAGATAACAAAATAAGGATGAAAATATTTTTTTATTTTAATATTTTTCCATCACAATAGGAAAATTGTAAAATATATCGACTACTAAAGATTCAGTTGAACAGATCCAATAATGTATCATTTCTGGCAGATATAAACAGTGCAGTGTTTTACACCATCACACTCAAAATATTAGTTCAAAATAGATGCCCCAAATCAATTTCCAGCATGTCCAGCTCATTCTTTAAGAGCAATATTGCTTCTTTCCTTCAGCAGTTACCTTGAAGCATGAGTGCAAATGGGAGATAACTGGTCGAAATCGATCCATGTTTTGACAGATTCTGGCATTTTAATCAAAAATACTTTATGAAATTAAAGAATTACATATAAGAATATACTTCATAATGTACCATATAGGGCTCAGTATGAAGTACATGGTGTTTATTGAATAAAATGAGATTATATTTATAAGCCTTAATTTATGGCCTAAAATATAGACACATGTCTCAGGTATAAGGAACCTTTCCTTCTACATCAGAATATATGGAAAAGTGCCAAAAGAAGCAGAAAAATGTAGGTCTGATCTATCAGTATTCAATATCAATATTCAATATTCAAAATCCATATTCAATACACCTTGTCCTGAGGCCTAGGCTCTTCTTCAACTTGTTGCTTCCCAGACTTGGTCAATACGTGCAATATAATTACTCATCACTAAAACATAGAGAAAACCAGGAATTTAGATGACAGTTCAGAGCTAACTCTGAAGTCAGAGCTGAAAAGAAAGAATGCATCCTTTAAATAACAGAAATCTATTGAATGAAATTTGATTTTTTTTAATATCAAATGAACACATATGACTGTTACACTTTAATGAGTCAAGTAACCCACTTGAACATTCAACAGAGCTTTGTAATATTTAAGCTATAGACTGCCAGAGCTTCATTTGACTGTCTTAGGCAAGACATTACCACTGTGCTGGGTAATGTTATCTCTAAAGCTTTTATGTTTTAGCATAAGAGGTACTTAGAATTATTAAGTTTCTATTGATTCTGAATGCCACAATTTCTATGAACATCTGATTTCTTTCTTATCTGTATTCTTCTAGATCTATATATCCAAATTACATTCAGAAATGTAATCCTCGGACACCACAGAAAACTAATCGTTTGTCTACTCTGGTTATAAATCATACCTTATTAGAGAAAATCAAATTTTCTGTGACCCCAGAACAGAAAATTATTAACTTAATTCCCTACAAATTGCACAGCAGATAATATCCGATAATCCATTAAGAACATCCTAGTCAATATCTATCATTGTAATAGCACACTGATAAGAGTATGCATATTGCTGATTAAGAGTACTGCTATAGTGGTCTATAAAAATTTCAAAGAACTTGAAATTAATAGACCTCTAATGTAACAAGTAATTAATTTGATTAAAGCATAACAGTGAGGTATTTTGCATTCATAAGAATCTGAATCAAAATGTGCTAACACCTACAAGTTTTAATAGACAATAAATACTTCACATGTAATAAGAGAAACTAACTTCACTTAAAGTATATAGAAGTTTACTGTTAACGTGGTCCAATCTAAATGTTGTGTGCTTCAGTGGAAAGATTCTTACCAACTTCACTGGGCTTTATGGAAAACCTTTGCAGTCTGGTATTACATCTTTCCTTAAAAAAATCCACATACAAATAGCATTTTAAAAATAAAGGATAGCTTTCACAGGAAATTAATAAGACCTGTCACACTTACACCTTGCTTTAAGCTTGTCTTGGAATGAGTTTTCTGCCTGTGTATTTATGCGCTAGAAAATCCTAAGTGACCTGGAGCAGATTAAGTTATTACAGTGTGTGATTCTACAAATTCCAGAAACATGTTTCAAGACACTGAGTCACTCACATGCTGTTCAACTGTTTATGCACTGTGAAAAAATTGCTGTATGACCAGCATGCAGAAAAAAACCTATTCTTATCAAGATGGTAAGTGGTTTTGTGTGTCTTCTGCTAAACTGACTTCCTAATCTTCCATCTCAGTATATGTTCTAAATAGTTCCTTAAGTTCCTAGTAACTACAAGTAAATCAGGAAGGAAAGTAAATCTTGGATACTTTCTATCTAGACCTTTTTTAAAGCTTGAAAATAATTATTCCTTTTTATGAGATGTCACTTGTGTCAGTAAATTAGGGTGTCTGAGCACAGGTAGCCATACTTGCTTGGTAAATGTAAAAAAAAAAAGTTAATTACATTTAATAATTTCCTCCTTGCAAGACAAAGGGATGGTACTTGAAACCTCTTCTTTTAGTCATACAAAGTCTTCTTCCAGTCTAAACAGAGCAAGCAATTCTAGGAGTTCCATTTGTTTAAGAAAATAGGTCTAAATTGATTAAACTAATCATTTTATTCTAACTGCTCTTTTTAAAGACAACTGCTGATTGCATGCCCCTTTTGTAGCTGTAGCTGAGCCTGAGATGGTACAAAATAACCATCTTGCCAGTTGTCACAACTATTTGCTCATTCTTTAATTAAACATAATATATAAAACCGTATAATTTACATCTAATTGGGAAACATCTTCTTCAGTCAGAAAGCAGCATAGTCTTATGGCATAAACAGAGACTTGAGTCTCAACAGGTCCTGGGCTATGGCCCAACTGTACTGGAGAATCACAGCTGGCCCAGCAAAGATTAGTTAATCTTCATGTTTAAGAACCTCATGTACTTTAAAGGATAATTTCAGTTAACCACTGACTTCATGAGTATGTTGTGAGAGTTTGTTTTATTCTGTTAAAAGGGAATAAAAATTTAGCATCGACTTTCAGGAGTAGCATGCTCATAACAGCAAGGTTGTGGTTAAATAAAGGATAAGAAGGACTGTAGTTGTAGGGTTGTCTTAAAAAAAAAACCAACAAACAATACAAAAACCTGTTTTTCACATTCCATAGTTGAATGTTGCTGAGGAGGTGAGTTGTGAATATAGTAATCAAACTCCATGAAATAACAGAAGTAGGTTTAACTAAGGAGAGATCGAGAATCACTCATATATCACAGCTTAGTGGAAGGTTAGTGGAAGAGAGGCATCGGGTTGAAGAGGTCCTCCACACTGGTTGAACTCAAATAAAAATGTTAACCAAATCCAGCAGATCTGACACAGGCTTACAGCAAATTCAAAAATATTTATTTTAATTGAATGTCAGTGGGTCTAGAAGGAAGAGCATAATTCTGCAAACACCTTCACAACAAGACTCAGCACCATTATTTGATAAAATATGGCAACAGTAATTGAACAAGTGAATGAAAATTGTGATGGTTCTCACTCACTGCTAAAGTGAAAGTATGAAGGAAAAGTTATGATTCAATTTCAGCAAGGCTTTCAACACTGTCTCTCACAATATCCTCACAAACTCAGAAAGTGCAAACTGGATGAGTGGTGAGTGGACAGTGAGGTGGATTGATAACTGGCTGAACGGCAGATCCTAGAGGGTCGTAATCAGTGGCACAGGGCCTACTTGGAGGCCTATGGTATTCCCCAACGTTCAATATCGGGCCCAGTATTGTTTAATTTATTCATCAATTATTTGGATAAAGGAATAGACACCTTCTCAGCAGTTTCGCTGATGACACAAAGTTGGGAGGAGTGGCCGATATCCCAGGGGACTGTGCAGCTCTTCAGAAGGACCTCAACAGGTTGGAGAGATGGGCATAGAGGATGACTGAAATTCAACATAAGCAAATACAAGTTCCCGTACCTGGGGAATAATAACCCTACGCACCAGTATAGGCTGGGGGCTGACTTGCTGGAAAGCAGGTCTGCGGAGAAGGACCTGGGAGTCCTGGTGGACAACAAGTTGTCCATGAGCCAAGACAAGTCCATGTGTACTTGTGGCCAAGAAGGCTAATGGTATCCTGAGCTGCATTAGAAAGAGCACTGTCAGCAGGTCAAGGGATCCTGTCCCTCTGCTCAGGTCTGGTGAGGCTGCATCTGGAGTGCTGTGTCCAGTTCTGGGCTCCTCAGTACAAGAGAGACATGGGTCAAGAAGAGGGTGACAAAGATGATTTAGGGACCGGAGCATCTCTTTTATGGGGACAGGTTGAGAAAGTTGGACCTCTTCAGCCTTGAGAAGAGATAGCTGAAATGGGACCTCATCACTGTCTGTATCTGAAGAGAGGGTGTCAAGAGGATGGAGACAGGTTTTTCTTGGTTGTGCCAACCAATAGGACAAGAGGCAATGGGCAGAAACTGATGCACAGGAAGTTCCACCTGAGCATGAGGAATAACTTCTTTAGTGTGCAAGTGACTGCGCACTGGAACAGATTGCCCAGAGAGGCTGTGAAATCTCCCTCACTGGAGATATTCAAGAACTATCTGGACACAATTCTGTACCATGTGCTCTAGGATGACCCTGCTTGAGCAGGGAGGTTGGATCAGATGACCCACAGTGGTCCATTCCAACTTTACTCATTTTGTGATTCTCTGATCCTGTGATTCTGTTGTCAGCTACTGTATTCTAACCTTCTCTTTATACATATCAACACTACTCCTTTTTTTCTCTTATGGACATATTTAATGTACACAATAAAATTGGCATATATGTTATTTAGTACAACTCCAAAACCAACTATCTAACTAAAGGCAGCAGCTTTTGAATAACCAGAAATCAGATGCTAGGGAGTCATTACGTAGTGTAACAGGCCAAAGTTTTTTTTAGGTAGTCAGTATAATTTGAAAAGTTTGTATTGTCATGAAACCTCTAACTTGCTCTTTAAAGTGTCTATTTTTCCTCTGAAAGACCCCAAAGAAGGAAACTTCAGAAGCAAAGGAACAACTTATTATTATTCATGATCTGGTATACCTATTATCAGCATTGTACTTAACCAAACAGGCCAGCATCCATGCTGCAGTCTGAATTAATCTCTTGCTTTTCTGATTGAGAGCTCTTTTTCTCAAACAAAGGAAAAAACATTAAGGTAAAATATGCCCAAAGGTCTTTTTATTGCATACAAAAATTAACCAGGACTCCTTTCCTACATGTGGGAATACACATGCTGTTAAATTCAAAACAATGAAAATGGCTGCTTATGTACTGACAGGGAAGTGGCACTTGTATTTTGGGGATAATGTTTTTCTCATCATTAGACTAAAGTTTTATCATCCATGAAATTTTTAGATTTTTCTTCTTTTTTTTCACACAATATGCATCATGGTTTGCACATGCTTTGTGTTTTTGTCTGCAGACATGCTCTTTCCTGGGAAATTTTCTGCAGCCAAAGAGAATTTGTCACAATCTGGTAAATTTACAGAGTAAATCTCTTATGCACAAGTGTTTTATGAGCTACACCATTCACTGATATCCACAGAGAATGCAGAAGTGCCACAGAAACAGAATCTTCTCCATACAACATGCCCTACCTGCTCTGAAAATTAAACATCACATAAAGCACAGTGTAAAGTTAGGCAATTAGTAGGCTTTTACACCCTATAGCTTGGTCCTGTATTATCCTGCATGTCATAGCTTGAGTCAATACCATTAAATTAGTTAGTACTTTATTATGTGTGCCCATATTACCCATACCACTGGAAGTTGCCAAATTTCTGATTACTGAAAGTTACAAGTTACCAAAGCAATACACCAATCTCCTTTGAACAGGTCCTTTGACCCCTGTGCAAGCAGGATCTGGACCTTTTGTTGGGGATACGTACCAATGATGAAGAGATAGCACTGAACAGCAGACAGACTATGATTTTGCCAATGATATAACTATTGCACTAAACCCTCCTTTTGTCTTTTATGCTCTCTGCAGATAGCTAAGGATTGAAGCTGAAGGATACAGGAATGCTGGAACACCCCAAGAATTAGCATTGACAAAAAGATATATATATAATACACATTGGACTAAAACAATAACCTGAACTGAATTAGAGAGAAAACGTAAGGACAAATCCCCTTATTCAAGTTGTGATCATCAGGGGCTCAAATGCCAATTTTCACCTAGTACTGTGTTGAGAAACACTCTTCACACCTCACCCTTGACCCCAGGATGTCCTCTTTCCAGCTCATACCTTGGGGATCAGCTGATTTCTTCCAAGTAGTCCCTGAAAAACCATAGCTGTCACAAAAGAACACTCTGCAATGGATGGTCTAAAAGCAGCACTAACTGTTGGATGTTATGTAGCTCACTGCTATTGTGCACCTTTGGGAACAGTTTTCCCTGTCTCTTAACTTACCTCCTAGCAGCCAGAATCATCACATGAGGACTACAGCTGATGGGCTGGGGAGAGAGGAGCCATGTTCAACTCAGGCTACACCCCCATTTGTTCAGTATCCTCAGAGCATGGCAATTCAGGCAACCACACAAGCTGGAGATTATTTTTGCTGTCTTCTGCATTTACAAATAACTTCCTCATTATCTCAATACTTTGATAATACAAAATATTTAAAAACTGTTTTTCAACTCCCTACTGCCTTCTGGGGCAAAACCAAGAGGAAAACAGGAGATCTGCAGAAGAAAAATATAAAAATATAAAGTAAAAATAATGGAAGATTTTGCGTTCCCTTTTAATTGTACAACTCTGCAGGTTTACTTCCTATTATCTCCAGTTTTCCTCTGTGGCTATGAGTGAGAGACAGTCAGTCTTCATAAAATTTGCAAGTTCAAGTTATTTCCTATTTATAGACTCTAAAATACAGCAAAGCATTATTAAATTCCTGCTTTAAAAAAAAAATCACTAATAATTTGTTTTAATTCCAGCACAAGTTTTGTATGAAACTGCCTTTTAATTTATGGGAAAAAAATATTTTTTCCTGATATTTCATACACACATTATTAGATTTGGCTAGGGATTTTCTGATTAAATTAATCCATCATATTCAGAACTTTTCAGTAACATATCTTGACACCTCTTGATTCAAAACAGATTCACAACTTTAGAATGGAAATTCTGGTGAAAATATACCTTCTCAAACACAGAGTAATCAACAGACCAGCAAAAAGCACCCTTGAACTTCACCTGGAAAACGTGGCTTCAAGTCAGGCTTTGCAGAAGACAGACAAGAAACTTGAATCTACAGTTTATACAAGTGTCTGAAGCCCCATCTCCAGTGAATGAGATTTCTCTCTCCTCTACAAACACTTGACTCCAGACACTTTCAAAATGCAGAAAAAACTAGTTATTTCTTAAGCATTTATAATTTCCTTGTAAAAGCAACATATGAAACTTCCAGAACAGTGATAGATCAATTAATATCTTACTCAAAACAGCATGAATTTCACTAGTGAAGTTTCCATTCTTTCTGGGTCATTCCTAGAAGTAAAGGCAGAATTAATAACTACTATGATGATGGAGAATAGAAAACATAAATGTGGTGTTACAGAACATATGTAATAAAGTCACAATTATGCATTAACCTTTACATTTTGGAGTATAGAAATCATTGTGAAAATTTACTTTATACTACTTTGGTCTGAGAGCCCAAAGAATTCCATAGAACTGTGAGTTTTAAGTATCTGGTTGTGCTGGAAGTCTTAGTATTGCAAATATCTACGCTTCTTTAAATCTAAAACTGTAATAGAAATTAAAATAAATGAATAAAAAAATCTTCTTCTTCTCAATCATGAAAATCAAGTTTCAGCCTGGTCAGTGAAAAATAAGAGTGGAAAGCAGAAAGAAATGTTATTCAAACCTGACAGTGAATCAAAATAGCTATGACTGAATTAGATACATTTTCATGACTATAACCTATGTGAATAATATCCTCCACTAGCATTAGTTTCTGGCTACAGGTAAGTCAGTTGATGCCTGTTGATGCCAATTGGTGATGTGAATTCACTGATCTATTAAAACTAGAATATTGCATTCTTAAAAATTAGCTGGTCAAGCCCAAGACATGGCTTAAATAGAAGCATAACATAGTTTGGAAGACAAACTTGTCTTAATGTGAAAATATCTTTTCAGCCTACCTATTGTAATTAAGTGCTGGTGGTCACCAGACAGCATGCATTTCCTTTACACAGAAATGCCCAAGACAGCCCTGAAAGCAGTAACCTGAGCCGAATAACAAGGAAAGATATATTGAGAATGAAGCACAGCAGAGAACAAAATATTGAATGCTTCTCACTGACTTTACAACCTGTGGTGAAAGCCGCGCATCCAGCACTGAGCCACCCCTTACCCCGAGGGGTGGGGGACGGGTCCCGTCCCTGCCCATCCTCCCCGCCGCCGGCACACCTGCCGGCTGTGCTGGCCAGGTCCAGCTGACGTGCCTGCTGCCCGCAGGGTAGCCGCGATCAGGGGAATTAGTTCTGCTTGCCTTGGGAGGCCAGCCCAGCCGCCACGGTTTCTATTCAAACTCCCCTCCACCACTCAAGCTCAACTGGAACCATTTAGTACTTGCATTGTTCTGTGGTTTTTATTTGTTTCCTTCCACTCAAGCACATGTTAGAAAAGGCGACCCCCCAGCAATCTTTTTTTTTCCCCACTTTTCACATGACTAAGCGATTATCTTCTTCCTAATCAAAGAGACAGATGAAAAGAGTTTATTAATAAAAGTTCCCCTTCAGGAAGATTGGAAATGAATGATTAGTAAAATACACCCAATTTTACTTATAGACCCCCCTCATAGAGAGGCATCTGTGAAGGGTAGGGATGCCAGAATAGTGGTGGGGACTCAGGCATCTGGAAGCTGTTTGCGATATGGATTAGAAGTCAGGCTGCACATAGATATCGCCTCCAGTCACAAAAGCTTGCTCTGTGAAGGGGAAAAAAATATGCTGCTTGTTTACAGTGCTACTTCTTCCCTTTGCTTGTTATCTGCTTTATTTCTTCCCTCGCTCCACTCTCCCCACACCATTCATGTGCAATTATGTCTGCACCCATACGCCAGCTGGTGGGGCCTGTTAGCCATACCCACCACACCAGCATCCAGGAAAAAGGAAGAAGGAGACAGGAGCTGGGCAAACAACACGGCATTGTGATTGGGACTGGAGCATTATCTGCTCCCTGTTGCCAGGGTCCACTGATCAAACTCAGAAAAACAACCCCAGCACTGGGGAGAACAGACCAAAGACAGTCGTCTTCAGCTTGTGATGTATCCACTGGCATATTTAAAACATGAAATGTTAAAAAATTTATGTTAAAATGTAAATCACAAACACAAAAAATCCAAGGAGCTTTAATAAAAAAAAGAGATGAATCTTTAAGTAAGTGTAGAAAGAGCAGTATTTTCCACACAGTTCTAGTTTTAGCAGCATGAGGTTGAGATGATCATACTACTTACAAGCATTAAATCAGATCATCATAAAAAATCATATGAAACCTGAAAACCATTTTAGTGAATAATTTTATCATACTTGTCTTAAGAAAAAAATATTAAATACAATCAGAGATACTACTTTTAAATTTTTCTAACAATAGGCTTTCTGATGTTTTCTACCTTTTAAGTCAAATTTTTAGATTCAAAATCAAGTAGGAAGTATAAGATAAGGCTACTACATTAGAACTTATATTAAGACAGTATCCCACATGACTGAGTGGGCACAGGATCAGTGTTTTAGACGTTCTATTCATCTAGTTCCCCTGGACTCAGAAGAAAAAAAATCTAACCCTTAAAACACTTCAAAAAATGTCTAAGGAAACTTTTAAAAATTAAATTATTGTTTTAAAGACAGTTGCTTTCAAATACAGATTCACATTCTATGTTCCAAAGAAGATGAAATTTCTCCTTTCTCACACCTTCATTTGGAAGAAATTGCCTTCTGAAGCAAGGGCATTTCTTTAATGCAGTTTTTTAGCAGAAATGTAAGTAAGATGCATCTGAAATTCAACTTTTTTATGGAACTTCTCTGAAAAAAATGCATTTGGGAGTTGAAGGAAAATATTCCTGAGGCTAATAGATTTTTGTGCAAGCATATTTCTGAATCTGTCAGCATTTTTGATTATTAGAGAAAGCGAAAAAGGAAAATTAATTTGAAAACAGTACCACAAAATAATTCAAACCTCTCCACATAATTAAGATTACTGTAGCAACATGGCAGGGCTGTACTATTTCTAATGCAGTAAGTTAAGCAGGCTATTGCAGTAAATCCAAAATTATTAGATTTAAACTCATGACACTGGATATTAATTTTAGACCTCCTGGATTGTATTAAATACATATTTTAAGCCTCTTAAATGCTTATACATTAGATGTATAGGGAATCTCTTCTTTTAGAGAGAAGACAGCAGAAAAAAAAACATAGCTTGTAAACAATATTCTTAATGTCATTTATGTATGTCATTTTACAGAAAAAAAAATTAAAAATTATAGAGGTTTATTTCCACAGAA
The DNA here is from genome assembly GCF_003984885.1 of Neopelma chrysocephalum. Taxonomy (NCBI): domain Eukaryota; kingdom Metazoa; phylum Chordata; class Aves; order Passeriformes; family Pipridae; genus Neopelma; species Neopelma chrysocephalum. The sequence goes on from NW_020897695.1 coordinate 27,233,436, forward strand.
CAAAATGATGAACAAGAGCAGTGTTGTATAGTTTTCCTTGGGATGGGTTTAAGACAATCCCACAAAACACAAGTAGAGGGGATTTCACTGGTCACCACCCATCAAAGTGCCATCGAAGTTTTATGTAACAGCCCACTATCACACATTCCATATCTGTTTACTATTTAGAGAAATCTTTCTAAAGTATTGGTAGTTTTGCTTAAGTCAGTCTTCCATGACAGTAACAATCTACTTATGCAAGTCTTCTTGAAACAGAAAATCATGACATATCTAAAACATGTCTAAAACCATGAAATACTTACCTATGTAAATCATCTACAACAGACTCAATAAAATATGCTGCATCCTCCCAGATACAGACATCATGTATACCATTTCTTAGCTGCTCTCTTCCTTTTGGTAGTACAAATTCACTTTCTCTGATGCCTGCAAGTGATGTAAAGTTAAACCTGTCCTTAAACTGGAACCAAGATGAAACAGTGCCCAATTAGAGCCACACTTTCAAATTGCTGCCACAATGGAAAGCTTCATAATTGAAGGAAAAAAAGAAAACATTATCTTAGAAGGTCATTGTTCAGGTTGTTGTGAAGAAGTTCTAGGGGAAGGGAGACAAGCCTGGGTTTTGTGGCAGTGCTTTTTACTTGTGTTAACATTAAAATATGCCTCTGTTACAGACAGAGCACAGGTCAAATAATGACAGATTTTCAAAACATAAGATCTATAACAATATTCATAATTGTTGAGGCATCTCTGACAATCTTGCCTTCCTTACACTTTGCATTCAATGCACACACTCAGGGGATTCCCGTGAACACCACTTATAAAAGATCAATTTATTACTAAGAAACCAGTCATTTTTTTTCTAAGAAAAGAATGCAATGATTGAAACTATAGAATATAACATCAACTTTCACATCAAAAATAGGTTTAAGTTTTGTCTTTGTGGGTTTTTCACTGAAAATACGGAAATTTGGTAAGATAAGAGACATTTTTTAATGGAACAGTCACTTTGCAGTTCCTGTATTTATTAATAAACAAAATAATATTGTCTTATGACAAGAAAAATATTTTCAAAACTGTGCCGATAAAATAATTTTTAGAACTGATTTATATTAGCTGAAAACATTTATTTTTCTTTGGACCCATCTATCTAAGGTGTTTACAGAAAATGGAATATAGGAAATATCTCAGTCATATACTTCCTTTAAGCAGGCGTTCTAAATTCAGTATGTAATAATGGCCAGTCTTCGCGAACGAAGATTTTGGGAAAGGTCTTTTACCTTTCCAGCCTGCGCAATGGATTTTTTAGGTGAGACACAGCCTGTGCTGAACTGAGCCCACCCTTTAATCCTAAGGTTCATCTGCCGGGGCCAAGCAATCTTGGACAATGGCAGTGAGGTCCTCAGGACGTAGGTTTGTTTAGAGTGACCTTCTCATAGATGGATGGCCTCACAGGGCTAACGGGCTCCATCTGCCCGGGGGACTGGGATTCGAACCTGGGTTGCAGCGGTGAGAGTCCCGCATGCTAACCACTATCATGGCTTGATATGGTAAGAAATATATTTTGCACATTTTCTGTTCTCTTCAATTCTTTGTTGCCTGGTTTAGATATACTACATAAATTTGCACACATGTGTTTAGAGATTCAGACTGAAATGCATGTTTGCCATATAACCATATGCAATACATTCATATATCTCTGACATGCTCCCAAGGAGTTGATTTTGTGTATTTATGTAGTAGATGGAGTATTTGTTTGCTTTTACCTTTCCATAAAACAAAGGCTCTATGACTTTGTCAAACTGCTATCAAAGGGAAACATGTAAATACCATTTAAAATTGCACACGCAAGTGCCCATACATGATAATCTAGTAAAAAGCCTTCTAGTAAAAAGCACAGAATTAATGTGCCTCATTAATTGTATACATTTTACAGAAAAAAAAGTTCATAAAACTTGTGCAGCCTCTGCTTCTTTAGTTATTACCATAATGTCATTCAGATTTTCACAAAACAAAAAAAATGGTTTTGCTTTTCCTGTTAGATATAGAAATGTTTTATGTTTGATAAAATTGTTTAATCAAATTCTCAAGCAAAACCACGTGAACATGACAGAATATGGTGTAAGTACAGCTGAAACAGCTGAACACACAATGATACAGCCACCTCCCCCATGCAGAAAGACATTTAACTAAACAAATCACTAACCTCAATGATTACCAACAGAGAAGGAAGGAAGGAAGGAAGGAATGTAGGAAGGAAGGCAGGAAGACAGGAAGGAAGGCAGGAAGGAAGGAGTAAACAAATCAATCCAAGAGTGAAAAAGTTTCTGAAATTAAATTTAACATCCAGACACACTGAGGTGCTTATATGCGTGTGTGTATGTGTATGATGCATGTACCTATTTACCTGTGTCTATGTATGACATGCACAACTTTATTTGATCTGTCTTGACGCAGCTTTGTCTGGACCATTGCAGTTTCTGTTCATAGGGAGTATGAGTGAAGATCTTTAAAGATCTTTAAAGAGGTACATGTTTACTGTTGCATGGTTGGCCTGCATCCTCCATTCTGACCATCCCTTCTATAAACCATCCCTTCCTGATGGTTGGTTTGTCCACTTCCATGTGTGGATAAAGCCAGCTCTTCCAAGGCAGAAGAGGAGCAGCACAGGTATATCCTGTGGTTAAGAACTTTTGGCTGGGAGCTGATCAGCATTCTAATAACATCTTATTCTCTTTCAGCTGTGTGAGATCCAAAGAGCAATTGGTCTTATTTCTCTTAAAATATCTAAATAAGATGAAATGTGGACTACTTCCTAATGTGCCCATCTTCAGATTTAAGAAATAAAAATAAAATCCATGTTTTTTCCTTAACAAGTCTTGCTTAAAAAATTATTACTGTCAGTATGCAATCTAACACTTCTCTATTTTCAGGTTTGGTGATGAAGGAGAGAAACCCACAGGACCTTGTCCTTCCCTCCTCCCATGGTCATGAGCACAAAACTCCCTTTATGGATAACCAGCACTGTGACTTTTGCATTTTACCTGTTTATATCACCTTCACAGTAGCTAGCATACCCTGAGTGTTTTGTCAGTTAAAGTGAAACTAAAGCAACAGAATATAATTTTTGCTAATTTTCTCTCTATATCCCCACACAATGTTATCTATCAAAAACTCTTGAAGTTATCTCCAGTGACAGTAATCTTTCAAGTAGGAAAAAATAAAGTTACTTCTCTATGGGAAGAACAGATTATTCTCCACTTCTTGTAGTGCAAGACATAAGACTACTATGGTGTCTGTGTTTAACTATGTGTATTTCTCTACATATTTGATTTTGAATGTTTTTTAATCATAACTTTTACTCTGCATTTCTTGGATAGACTGTTTAATTTTGGGACTGCTACAATTTCATAGACTAACATTTTACGTACATTATTATACGTACTCTTAATCTGAATTTAAGACAAAAATTACTGTTATTGAAGCCTTTACTATCACTTTATCTGCAGTTTTCAAGCACAGTAAACACAGTTATGATGTTATATTAAAAGTAGTTCTGTTAAAATAGTGCTACTCATATCCAAGTGTAAAACTCTACTTTTAGAGTTTAAAATAATTAAACTAGTTCTTTATCATGAATCACAAAGGAAAAATACATAGCAAATTTGAAGTGTTCAAACCATGGGACATGTTTTTAGCTTATGGAGAACTACTGTCACTTGAAGAGACTCACATCAGATGACACCAGGTGGGGATTTGGCCCTGTGTTCAAACCTCACTGACTAGCAGAGAACAGGGCTTTGATATTATAATTTAATTTTACCCCAATAAGAATTCTAAGAGTTAATCTTGTGTTAAAAACACTATGTTCCCTTATAAAAGGGCTTCAGGATAAAGAAGAATGTGGTTTACTTTGTTTGTGACATTTCAGTGAAAAGGGGTCAGATGAAAAGGCAAGTGAAAAGTGTCAAGAAAAAGGTAGATAACCCATTTCAGCTTAAACCAGTGGGCATTTTTCCACCATTGTCAATGTGAGTGCCTACTGAGAATCTCTCTTTTCTGGTGAAGAAACAAGACTATATACTGATAACATTTATTAATTTTCATCCAATGTCCAGACTTTATTCTCTGCTTTTCTGTCATCTGAGGTAATACATTCACAAAGAATAAATACATAGCAAGATGTTTGAAGCTTTTAACCACATCTCAAATGAAAGAGGTACAAGGAGCAAAACCAAATCACCTACTTCCTATCATTCAAGCACCATACAGTAGAATGGATGTTTTGATTCTGCCATTTAAAAGAAAAATTTATTTGCAGAGAAAGGTAATTGATAAATTATGTGTTGCTGATCAGTAGTGGTGCTGGCAGGGTGATATTCCACTATCCTGCCAGACACCTTGGAATCACACGCAGGGAGCCACAAAGGGATAGGTTCCACAGCAGCTCACACCCTCCTCCTATGCCCTGACTCCAGGCACCTCTTTCTCTGAACCCTTTGCTGATCCTGCAGCTGTACATGCTCTCGTCCTGGTGCACAGGGTGGAGGGGCTGGCTGTTGTGATGGCATGGTGTCACTTGGGCTCGGTGACAGCCCGTTCTCCACAGACAGCACTGTCAGAGAATCACAGACTTCAACATGTACAAGTGAAATTAACTTCTGTTAGTCTGACATTTTCCACAATCAATACTCACAGGGTCCTTGTCTCTGGGATCAAAATTTATAAATCAAAAGCAGAAAGCATGAAATAAGGTATTTGATAAATCCATTAAGTGAAGTGGAAGTGTACTTCTGTCACACTGTTTAAAGACTACAGTAATGCTGGCTAAAGTGGGAGAAATCTAGCAAACACGAGGTGAAGTGCTGGCTTGTGTTTGTTTGAATATATGGCTCAATCTCACTTGCTGAAGGACTTTATGCCTGGGCAGCAGACAAGTTGGCTTGTCTGAACATCACATTGTAAATGCTGCCTTCAGGAAGTAGAAAACCATCAACTAACCCTTTTCTGACAATCCTCTTCTCCCACTCCGGAAGAGTCCAAGTTTAAGACAAAACTGCATTGCAAAAAGTAGTGTCACTGTAAACCACTTTGAATTCACTAAAGCTGCATGAACTTAATGTCATTGTTTTCAAAGGTTAAAAGGAAGTCCAAAATATAGATAAGCACCAAGAAGGCTTTTGTTACGTCTTTCAGGCCAAATATCCTAGTGACTCCTTAAGCCTCCTGCCAGTACACTAGGTGTCCAGGCATGCTTAAAAAAAAAAAGCAATCCTTAACAGTAAACTGATTTATTCAGGCTTCATTAACAGCAATTTCCACATTGCAGGCAAAGACGACTCTAAAAGCTAACAACAAAGAGTAGCATATGTCCTCTTCCCTGTTCACATGCACATGACCAAGAATAAGAGGTGTAACCAGAGGCTGAGGGCACTGGAAAGGTCTGCTGAACTGTGGTATCTTCCATAGTGATGGTTAACATGATGAAAAATGCAAACAAATAAGTCTCTAAGAACTGTGTGCCTCCATTGCTCAGCTGATAACTGCAAAAAGATCTAATAATAGTCCAAGGGAAAAAAAGAAAGGTCTAGTCTTTACTGTTATGAAGCCTTTACTATCACTTTATCCTGAAGCCCTTTTTTAAGGGAACATAGTGTTTTTAACACAAGATTAACTCTTAGAATTCTTATTAGGGTAAAATTAAATTATAATATCAAAGCCCTGTTCTCTGCTAGTCAGTGAGGTTTGAACACAGGGCCAAATCCCCACCTGGTGTCATCTGATGTGAGTCTCTTCAAGTGACAGTAGTTCTCCATAAGCTAAAAACATGTCCCATGGTTTGAACACTTCAAATTTGCTATGTATTTTTCCTTTGTGATTCACGATAAAGAACTAGTTTAATTATTTTAAACTCTAAAAGTAGAGTTTTACACTTGGATATGAGTAGTATTATTTTAACAGAATTACTTTTAAAATAATATCATAACTGTGTTTACTGTGCTTGAAAACTGCAATGTTTACTTGATAAGGAAGTTGCCTAATGGCCAGTACTCGTATCTATAATGTGATATATAGATAGCAGCAGATAAATTATTTTCATTAGACTACTTCTTTATACCACTTCAAATACCATGGTAATACATTTTCCTTCTTTCATGCTGTAAAATGAAGTGAGCTGATTTTCTGTATGACAAAATCTTCTTCAAACAAAATCTTGTTTCTAAGTGTAACTGCATTCTATCATATGATGAAATGAATGATCAAATGAAAATCATATTTTATAGTTCCTGAAAATAGTAGAACAATATTTTCAGCACTACTCATTCTATATTCAGTGACTATCTATCAACGAATACTTTGATTTTGCTTTTCTCTAATTACAAGCTAACCAATAATTAGAGCAGGGGGGTTTTTTTGTCTATACAGATCTTTTGTCTTCTAAATCTGTCAATAGTTGTGATTTTCTAAGAGTCTGAATGTACTCTAATAGACCTATGAGAAAGATTTTTTTTTGCTATTATGTACATTCAATAAAGTTTTCCCCCTATCACTTAAAGAATTCTATTACTTTATTTTCTGCTCTGAATAATACCGGTCCCCTTGAGAAAACCCATTGTATTAGAATAGAAGTCTGCATTTACCTTTAGATAATAAAATTATTGAGTATGTCTAGCTTACCTGATGATCTATTTATAGTTATAACATCACCCTTATCATAGAAACATTCCAAAATTCAAAAGTTATTAATATATAGGCCTCTGATATTTACTACTCTACGAAATATCTACACCTGTTTTTTTCATCATTCAGAGAGGCTTACCTGCAAGTTTTTAGGAGCAAAATTTTTGGGGGTTGGTTACAAGCAACACCTAACCCTACTTCTCAAATGTATCTTTTTCACAAAGCCTGAGATTCCTGACTCTGTGTCTTCCCATGATGAGAGCTGAGAAGCCACAGCAGCTACTCATCTGTTGTGGCTTCTCGAGTAACAAGACCCCCACTACTTCACATAGTCAATCTGATTCTTTGTCTGCCTGGCTGACAGGTGTCTGGCTTCTCCTGGGAAGGTGGAGAGGCAGACAGTCTACCCACTGCTGGAAAACCAGCCAGCCAAAAGTCAATTTTATTTTTCCCAAAACTGTTCTGTCAGGAATACGCGGCTTTTTTTTTTCTGCATGAAGGAAATGTGTTTTCCATTCAGTTTTTTTCAGTGGTTGTTACCAAAGAAGGAACCCAGTATTAACTGAAAGCTTTCACTCAAACGTCAGTAAGTCTACGCACATTAAAATAAGAGAACTTACTTTGCTTAGGACAGTCAGCATAGATGGGAACTTGAAATTTTCAGATCTCCTTCCAAGACCATTAATTGATTCACACTTCTCCAGAAGAGCAAGGACCTAATAAAAATAGGGTAGAAAGGAGAAACCATTTATATCTTGCTCTTTTTCTTCTCTCCCTGCCACAAAGTTGACTTCTCAATTTCCCAGTCAAACCCATATGAGAAAAATTCCTTCCCTTTGCTTATATATCCCACCGGCACACAAAACATTTAAGTCTAGGGAACATGATCCTTCAGTGCATAGTTGATTCTCATAATATCTTCATATCTATATCTCTGCAGAACCACTTGGCAGAGTGTATGAAAAAACACACTCAGAAGCAATCTAACTACCTAACAGGCAACTAACAAGTGGATATGGTTCAACATTTAAATTTTCACAATATATGTAAAACTACAGTGAGGTTTTAATTTTTACCAGAACTGCATCTTTCCAGTGTGTTTTTTAGTCATCTATAAAGCGGGGTGGTCTGCAAATTTTTAGATCATGTCCTGTAGAAAAGGAGACAAGTGATTTCTGTTGATGTTATCCAGTAAAACATAATAACATTATTTAGGTATGGTATATGAAACCCAGAATCTTCCAATAGAAGCTTAAACTGTCCAGCAATGTTGTGACGGGAGAAAGCATAATTTGTTTTGGAATTTAGGAACAGGATCAGTCAGACTGTTTATAAATGCATCTCATAAACTGATTTAGTTGGGTTATTTCACATGCTTTTAAAGCAGAATTGTAGTTGTTGTTAAGTTGTACTACGTAGTCATCCACAAGCCAGGTACTTACAAGCCTCTTGAGACTTGTTCAATAAAACACTGAATTCCTACAATAGGAAATATTACTTCAAAGATTTTGCACTACTACAGTCTGAGAACTGACAAAATTAAGCTTCCCATTGTAAAGTCCCATTTGCTAACAGAGCATCTTTTATTTTTCCTTTTCATTCAAAAATAAGTAAAATATTGTGACAAGTGAAATGGGAATAATTTATTTTTTCTCTACAGAAACCAAACAAAATTGCACTGATAAACCTAATAGCAAGTTCTCATTACAAATGGCTTATTTTTTTGTTCTTTTTGAGCAAAATAGTCTGCTGACTCTGATTCAAGTAACAAATGCTACTTCCTTCTAATAAGCTTTTATTTACTCTTCAAAAGGGAAGGCTCAAGTGTCCTTTTTTATTCAAGGGGATATCGAATAGTATTTGCTGCTGATTACACATAAAAAACCAAAAAATATAGAATCATGGAATAGTTTGGTTTAGAAGGGACCTTCAAAGGTCATTTAGTTCAAACTCCCCGCAATGAGAAGGGACATCTTCAACTATACAGTTACAGTATGAAATACCTTTAAATTATAACAATTATATATTATTGAATAGTATTTCACCAGCACTAAAGACATGCTTCCTGCTATATTCTACACTATAGTTCCAAGAAAATCTGTTTGACAACAGCAATCACTAATATCAAAGCACCTTCTTCTCTGCTTGCATTTTCCTATGCAGATCTCTCTACTGCATTGCAAATAAAGGACATGATAGATGCTTACAGTCTGTGTGAATGCTGAGACCTTTGTAAAAATGAGAAGGGAAAGACAAGAGTCTTATTGCAAACACAAGTGCAGAAGAGCTCCAAGAGTCGAGCATTTGTCACTGAAAAGCAACAAGAAGATTAATTAGGCGATGAGAAGATTCATGATGGAAGTGTGCGCCTCCAAGTGATGCAGAGTGAATTAGTTTCTCCTTGGTTCTGGAAACTCAGAGATGAGAACACTTTCTTCCTTTCTGTTCTAGGGCCCTTTAGTTAAAATTCCTAGAAAAGTCAAAGGGTAGGATTTTTATTTGCAGTTTTGGTGTGTCTGCTGCTAGAAAGCAACTAAGTTCATCTGATATCCAGCCATGTTTCTGAAAATCTTCCCATTTTTTCTTTGTGTTTCTCCAAACATACTTTTCTAAGCAACTTTATGCCTCTATCATGCAGGAGAGAGGATCAATGTGTTTCTATTAGTTTCCATCAAGTTGCCTGTGCTTTTCTTGATTACTGTGCTATCAGTTAGAATAGATGAAAAGAACCAACATATATGAAAATAATTACCCTCTCTGAAGAATGTTATAGTTCATTACTCTTAACTGTGCCTTATAACTTCCCTAAAATTAAAATATTTAATGTGCTGGTTCTCACTTGGCAAGAAATATGAGAAGATATGAAAATAGTCTTTATATTTATATTTCACTGGACATACCTGTTCTAAAACACACAAGCAGGTACATTTTTCTTTGTTATACTTTTTCTTTCTGATATGAAACAAAGAAATAATAGTGAACTGTTATTTCAGCATCTGCAGTATTCCCTAGCCAAAATGGAAGGGTTACATCAACACTGAAATAGAGAAATCTAGTCATTTAGGGCAAGACTGCTTTGTTTTGTTGTAAGTCATACTCCTCTATGGCTTTTGAATTGCCTAGGATTCCACAAAGCACGTTAATATCTTACAGCTATGGCAGTCACCTAAATGCCCATTTATTAAGACAGCCCTTAATTTTCTTTACTAGGAACAGCTTTTCAGAAGCAAGAATGAAGAAAAGGTTTGCATATCCGTGCAACAAAACCAGAGCTGCAACTACTCTGGAAAAGGTTATCTCTTATGCAATTGGAGGCAAGAGAATTCCAGGCAAGCTCTTGCAGTTACGCTTTCCATTCTGTCCCAGTGCACAGTGCTGTTACCAGTTCACAAGAGCTTACAAAATGTGTCAGGAGTTGTGATGTTTAATTGACTTTTCCTGCACATATACACTTCACAGTTCAAGGGGCGAGGAGAAACCATAAACTGGGCATAACCTATTGGGCATGAAGGTAATATGCTAGCGCTTCTTGCATCTTCCTTCTATCCCTAAATGAGTAGCTGTCAAGTTTCATGACAGGCTAATAAGAGAAGATTATAATGATAAAATATTTTAAGCTAGCAACAACAAAGTCGAAGGGCGACCACAATCTAGATGTAGCTGTTGCAAGCATCCAGACTCACTACTTGCTCAAGACTAAGGCTCAGGCAGAAAGAACAGAGGTTGGTAAAGTGTGAGAGCTATTTGCAAAAATTTTAAAGTACTGTGGTGCCAGTCCTGAATTTAAATGGAACGCTGGGAGAGAGCTTTGTGAGTTTAACAAACTGGGTATGACAAGCAGGAGAGGAGCCACACTTTGTTTGCTAAGCTGGTATGGGCTATAAATTGGTAATACCAGCAAGATGCTTAGTTCCTCTCATTGAAACTTTCTAGCCATTTAGTATCTACCTCAAGGAGCCCTGCCTTTTGCTAGTAGAAACATTCACACATCAAAACAGACCTGGTTCAACTGAACATGATCTCAAAAAAAAAGAGCCTATTTTAATGTTCTTCAGTTGCCCAATTCAGTTTTACACACACACACAAAAAGAGACTGTGGGGAACAGCCCAATGTAAAAATAAGTTTTGATAGCAAAGAGATGAAGAAACCCTTCTGTTGGTAGGGCTTCTGCCTGTGCCTGCTAAAAGTCACCACAAAACTATGATCTTGTTTGTGCTTAAAAAATCATGATTAGAGGTTAGTCCTGCTCTTGTCACTGGTCCTGGGCCTTTCTTTACAGCCACATGCTGCTCTGCAATTACTATAGTGCAGGTCTTGAGTGCTTGCGCAGAGTCACGTGGGTGACTTTGCTTTAGAGGGTGCTGCTTACTTTCGCCCACAAGCACAGTGCAGCATGAGACAGTTTCAAAATACTAAATCGAGACAGATCAAGTGCATCTAATCCTTACAAGGCCTTACTGTATACCAACTGAAGATTTCAGAAAAAAAAGGGAATAAAATTGCAAGAGAATCATTTAATTCACTTATTGATGCCTACAAGGTAAAGTGCACTCTTCTCACTATGCTTATCTTGATAACTATATGCTGACTTAATTTTTCTTCCTTTAGGTACTCTAATGTTTTAAAGGCTTTTTCCAATTTGTGATAGTATATTTATTTCAGCTGATACCCTATGAACCACCTGAGCACATTTAAATGCCATCCACCACATAACAAACACTGATTTCCTGCTAGGAGATGAGGGAGCTGTAGCAGCTACAGTGTGTTATTGTACCACAGTGGCAGGCTGCCAATATGTTCATTCACATTTGTAAATTCTGCCACTTCTCTAAAAGAGTAGCAATCATACGCTTTAGAATCAAATATTTTGATAAAATCTCAAATTTTTATCCAAGACAGTTGTATCATCTTCCTTGATATTCTGTGATGAAATATTCCTCTATTACACAAGCAATAATAAAATAGGCACCAAATAAATACCTGATTATATATTTACTTGCAAGGGGTTTTTTTCTATGTCAGGGAAACAATTTACTAGTTTTTAAAAAAAATAAAATACTGTGTGGTACTTCATGGGATTTTTGCATGTTTAGATGACCGTTCTTCTAGTTAAGTCATGTCTTTTTCACAGAAATGGAAAATAAGTGCATCAAAATAGCAAATCTTCCTTTGAGCCAAGACCTATGTAGATTTTTTTAATAAAGTGACAACTTTCAGTTCCCTTGTAGACCCGCAACGATGCAATTGCCTAGAAAGGCTGGTATTTTTACAGCTACTGTGTAGATAATGAATGAGTGTGACACAAGATACCAGTGAAGTGGAAAACAAGGGATTGTTGGCACAGTCCCCATGTTCTCTTTACAGGACAATTAGAGACACTCTGCGTTGTCAAAACACTTTTCAAGATTTAGTCACAAGTTGGAGGCAATCTATCTGCAATTACTATTGGCAAAAGGTGAACTCGATTTTCTAAAAGTGTGTGAGTGTTTCAGCATAATTAGTTTAAAATCAGAAATGTTATTTATTAGAATTTCATCACAAATAGAGATAACAAATTAAATGCAAATAAGTTTTCTATTGTGTCATTTCAAACTTTTCCTTGTCTATACAGTGGAATTTAGACAGTACCAACCAAAGCGAATTCTGCATGAAATGGGTGGATTGTAGGAAAAGAAAGGGGACTAAATGTTTGGGTAGTGCTCTCTGGCTCTTGCTCCACCACATCATCAGTATTTGGTGGCATATGATGTGAATGTCAACCTAACATCTATCCCTTGCCTCTCTCTTTTAATGAAGCTGAGGTGGAATACCGTAAACAGTGTGCATACAGTCCTGAAGTACAACTCTTTTGCGCAATTATTTTAATTTTACATACAGAATTGTATGAAATGTTAATTGGTTTACACCTACTCTAAGCAAGCCTAGAAAACCACATCCCTTGTTCAAATTCATGTGTATTTTCCCTACTGTAAGGTCTGTGCCTTTAACACATGCTGCTTTTATTATAAACCTAATCCTAAGGCTAAGAATAATTTGTTTGTTTGTTTTTAAAGACAGCTTTATTTAACAGTCAGAAGCTATCTAAGAAGCATTCTGTATTTCTTAATCTTCAGACTGTAGGTGCAAGGGTACTTTAAAACATGATCCTCTGTTGGCAGCAGCAGTGGATCATCTCAGTGGCAGTTGGCAGGGACCTTGTTTAAAGGTGTCTCTCTGAAGCACAGATTGCGTGCTTGCACCCATTTGCTTTCTACCATATGGAAAGCTTGCCACCATATGGAAACCACATGGACTACTTAGTGGAGGTCAGGCTAACACTGATAGCCTAACTAGATTTTCTGTCTCAATTGTAAGAAGTTTGATGGAAATGAAAATACACAGTACAACTGCAAGAGAGGAAATACTGCTCTTTGTGAACCCTCCTTTGTACTTTAATATCAATCTGAGCTATGAATTCAAGGCTGGGTCCTCAATGTTCATATTTTTGTTAAGGACAACCAACTCTCATTAGTGTTTTTAGTAAGTGGAAATGCTGAAAAAGTCAAATGTAGATACAAATACATTTGGTATTTGACTTTCCATTTTTTTCCCTATTTGCACTAGAAGGACCGACCAGACTCCAATTCTGGTGATATTGCTTAAACAGCTCCATTTTATATAAGGAAGTAACACCAGATTTACAGAGGGGTAATCTAGTTCTAACTTCCTCTAGAGTGCTCAATATTTTCCACACAAACAATTTAAGAAGTTGTTTGGCACTTGGAATCCAAATATACTACTTGTAGGACATGACACAAGGATTACAATCAAAATTCATGGTATGTCAACACTTTTTAAAGAAAAAATATTGATGTCCAATGGGTAATCAGGCACTTCAAAGATACTATGATCATCTCTCAATGAATGCCATCCATCTAAACTGGGCACTCAAATTACACCAAAGTTTTGGAGATGAAAGTGTGAGAAAAAATGTGAAGTTCAACTGAACTAGAACATACAGAATAGGCAAACTACTATATCTTGCAGATAACAGCTTTAGGGTTTGTCTCATGGTTGATAAAAATGGCAAAAATCTCACTGAGTTTTCAAGTGAGTTGGAATGAGGGAACAAGTATCTTACCCCCTTTTTTTTCACATTTTTCCCAAATGAAAAAAAAGAGTTAAGTTTGATTTGCAACCAGAAATGACTATCCTTTAAAAATGTCAGGGTTTACCCTCAGCCCGCAACTACGTACCATGCAGCTGCTCACTCACGCTAGTGGGATGGGTAGCAGATTCAGAAAAAAGGTAAAACTCATAGGTTGAGATAAGAACAGTTTAATAATTGAAATAATTGAGGAAATAAAATAATAATTAAAATAATAAATGTAAAATAATAAAAATAAAATGGTAAAAATAAAGTTAAAAATTAAAAAATATCTAAAAGGGAGATAATAAAATGAGATAACAGAATAAAGCCCAAGAGAAACAAGTGATGCACAATACAACTGCCCAGCACCTCCTGACTGATGCCCACTCCACCGCCCAGCAGTCATCGACCCCCGTTCCGGGTAACTCCCACCAGTTTATATACTGCCTCTAAGTATAGAATATACCTTTGGAAAGTTCAGGTCAGCTGTCCTGGACATGGTCCCTCACATCATTTTGTGCAGCTCCTCACTGGCAGAGCATGGGAGATGGAAAAGCCCTTGGTAAGCACTGCTGAGCAACAACTAAACCATCGATGTATTTTCAACATTAGTCTCATAATGAATCCAAAACACAGCACTATACCAGCTACTAGAAAGAAAACTAACTTTATCCCAGATGAAACCAGAACAAAAAACATGGGTGTCTGGCCAAAGCTTTAACAAACTTGCCAGGGATGTCTGTGTGTTTTTAGCTCTAAAGCTTTTAAGTCAGTGGCATAAAACTGTTCCTCCCCGCCAAAAAACCACTGTCAGTATGTAGTACCAACAGTAAGGCAATTAATAGAACAAGCTCTTCCATGTACCTCTGACAGAGGGGAAAAAGCACCAGCTATCCACATACTCGATGTATACTGCTGCATATGTCATGACACACAGGTCTATACTCAAGGCTTCATTTAAAGAGCATCTTGCTGGATTCCTGCAGTCTACTGTTTGCAATTTTTTTTTGGTTTTGTCTATCAATTTATGCACAGATATGTTTCAGTGCATTGAGACTATCAGACTACCATATAATTTTCTAAGAAAGTGAGGAAATACTATGATTATCAAACTGAAAAGTGAAATAGGAGTTAGTGAAAAGTATGATTATAACACGATTATATTAAGCTCCTAGTGACAGCAATCTTTACCTTTTAAAATAATGAAGAGGGTGAAAAGACTTCTGTAAAGTTTACCATTTTCATAGGATTTTTTAGAATGAAATGTTGAATGTAAATGATTCTGAATATAAATAGTTTTCTTCTGAAAACACAAGATCACTACCATATGTTTTTCAGTTAGTTTTCATTTGAAAAACTATTCTCATCTTGGTCTAAAGACATTTCATGGAAAAGTATCTGAAAATACCTTTCAAGCATAGAAAGAAATGAAACATCTAGACAATCTGCAAAATTCTTTTTTTTTCTACTAATCTCCCATCACTGAAAAAACCCCAAAACCAAAAGAAACAAACAAAACCCAAACAAACAAAGAAACAAACACAACCTCATCCTAAAAGCAAAAAACCTGAAACCCTTTATTCCTTCCATGAAAGATTTTTCATTAAAAAAGATTTTTGCCTGCAAGGGACAGGTAATGTTTCTCAATTTTAAAATGTTAATTAATTGTGAGATTATAATTTCTATGGAATTGAATTTGAATTCCATATTAATATTTAATGAATTAACTAAGACTAATTTAATTGTAATGAATACCAACACATTTAATGATGATTGGTTGCTTACTTAAAAAAATGCATAATAAATGTTCTAATTTTCTGAGGATTGCTGTTGACAATTTTAATTTTGTTTTATTTGTATACCAACTGAAAAACTACCTTGAGGGATATTTCTCATTGACTGTGGTTGCTCTTTGGAGAAGCTGAAAAATTTTCACTGAGATTTTAAGCATTGTTAGATTTTGAATCTCAGCTTAGTTTTAAAACTTGTCTAGCTTCACCAAAAATAATGATACTCTCCTAGATTTGAATTTCCATGGAAGACACTTTTTTTCCTGTGGAAAAGAAATAAACAAGAACTCTTCCTCTTGGGACGGAGGAGGGGAGTGGGGAGAAAGGACACAGCTATGCTAATAAAAACAAACAATAAAGAACACAGGAAATAATTTCAGAAACTAAAATCTTGTAGGGTCATAATGCTGAGAGGACCTGTGACGCTTTTGCATGCAACTTACCTTCCTTACACATTTTGCCACTATGTTTTTATACCTAGATTTAAGTTAAATCTGCAGCACTGACCATCACCACATGCTTTTTCATGTAATGTCACTAATGCTCAGAGCAACTAGTCAGTTCAATGTTCTAAATACAGCAAAAAGAAAAGGGAGAAAACTAAAGCAAATCAAACAAATACAAAAGATACACAGGCTGTGTGGGCTGGGATAAAAGATCTCTCTTCTAGCACAAGCAGCAAGGTGTAGGGACAAAATATTTCTAGGAATCACCTGCTGTTACTGAATCTGTGTGCAGATAATCTCATTGACAGAAGGGCTTACTCTTTTTAGAGGGGAATGCAGGATCTGTGTTCACTCCCAAAAAACTCAGCTTGAAAAAGACTCTGGGTCCCATCACTACTGCACTGCTGGTTATCTCTTTGGTGGTCCCTGGGATTTGCCTATAGTTGTTCATTGATGCCACTGAAGACTGCAAAAGGAAATAAATCTACACACTTCTTGGGTTTATGATCTGCATCTTTTCTCCAAGAAAGTGGAAAAGGATGGTTCCCTAGAGAGAATCCACTGTTTGGAGGAGGAAGGAGGAAAAAGAATATCATAGCTATAGTCTTTACTACTGCTATTAAACCTACTCATGAGAGCCTCTCGAAGACAGACCCGTAAGTATACCATAGATCTTCTAGAGTAATTTATAACTGGAAATAGCTGCCAATATACACAAAGATACTCCTAGCTGTGTTGTGAATGATACTCTTTAAAAGCAGCATGATGATATTCATTAGAATCAGCACCACATAACAGCAAAATATTTGGTAGAGACTGTAGAGATTATTAATAAACTATCCACTCATGCAATTATTTGCTACTAGAGAAACCAGTTAGTGATAACAGAATATGAATTGACCACTTGTAAAGGTGAAAAATTTGACTACAAACTCCAAAAACGCTAGGCAAATACTCTGCCACAGGCAAGATATCCTTATAAAAAGGCACTAAAAATATTCCACTTTCTTGACCCATCTTTACTTAACTGAGGAAAAAAAGATATTATGAATCACTACTTATTGATTTTCCTAAGTGCACTTCTTAGAGTGTGATAACATAGCACGATTATATCTGTTCACAAAAAGTAGCGTAAGCAGATGCTTACCTCAAAACCTACCTTTATTATTTATGCAATTAAGTGTGTGGCTACATAAAGTTCTGTGCATATGAGGAGTAATATTATACTATTATACCATCCTGACGTGGGTTTCACTGCTGTGTAAATGAAGCCCATATTAAATTTACAAAGGTTACAAAACCATTAGCACTGAGGGCTTTTAAGGAGTAAACGTTCACCATGACTCATACTTTGTTCATTTGTGCCATTTGGAAATTAAGTATTCTTAATTGCTGTAATGCACTGCAAGTTCCAACGCTTCTCAGCGACTGAGGCACGTAATTCCTCTGTAATTTGAGTTAAGTATTCTAATTGATTAATTGAGTTTTCTTGTAAGATTGCGCAGGAGTTTTAGATGAAGGAAGGTTATCCTTGTTCTATGTAACATAAAAATGCTTGAACCTACAATATAAAGTAATGTTATAGGTGCTGAGTGAAAGTACACAGCAATACAGTCTAAGTGAGATGGCCGTTTTTGCTGGCAACAAGTGTCTTGTACTTTACATCAAACATGCACTGTGGGAGGTGACAGGAGATAAAAGCTTTTTTTAAATGCCATTTAACATTTGCTGTCAACCTTGTTCCTTTTGTTGCCTATCATTTATACAATCAATTTTTGCTTTGTTTTTGTTTTACTTTGTGTAATGCTTCTCACTGCAGAAAAACAAGGAGCACGAAAATC
Source organism: Neopelma chrysocephalum (assembly GCF_003984885.1). Classification (NCBI taxonomy): domain Eukaryota; kingdom Metazoa; phylum Chordata; class Aves; order Passeriformes; family Pipridae; genus Neopelma; species Neopelma chrysocephalum. The sequence goes on from NW_020897695.1 coordinate 27,251,324, forward strand.
CGGACATAAGCAAACAAAAAAATAACGTTACAGAGATTCATCAGTGTTAGGTAGACTTCAAATGCAGGAAAAGAAAGAGAGAAAAAGGTCCTTTCCACTTCAAGCCATTCTACGTTTCTATGAAAGAAAGGAAGGGAGAAAGGAAACGCGCCTCTAATTAAAAAAACCCAACCAAACAAAAACCAAACCAAACCAAAAGAAAAAACAAACAAACAAAAAACCCCAAACAAAAAACCAAACAAACAATAAAAACCTAAACAACCCCCCCCAAACTAAAGTTTATTTTTTGCATTAAAAAATTGACTCCTTAACAATCAAGTTAGCAAAGTAAAATACTAACAAATCCATAGAGTTAACAGAACTACTGCAAACCCAGGCCAGATACGGGATTACCCCTGAAGTTTCCTTACTGTTGTGGACAGCTACTTAAGCTGATTGTCCTCCAGGCATTGGAAGATAGGAGCTATAATACACACATGGACTCTGGAAATTATTTCATACATCAAAATAAATCAAACTGAATATCAAGTGATTTTTGGTATGATTTCTCTTACTAGATTTTGTCACTCTTTTTAGAAAATGATTGCTATTGGATTTTGAGGTAAGAAGTGTTACTATTTCCAGCATTTCACAGGCCATTATAAACTTTACATTAGATAAATAGTAAAAGTCCATGTAAAATATTAAGCTATGAGTAAAACCTTCAAAGACATGGTAATGAATAAAATAACTATGTTTTGTCTCTGTTTTAGCTGAAATGTGACTTCAAAAGTAAATAAAAGTTTGTTTTGACAGCATTTGCTGCCTTTTCTCACGTTTAAGAAAATGCTCAAATATCTGCAACTTACCCTGGGTTGTTCCACAAATCCAATCTATCTTAAACAAATTTCACAGGTTTAGAATGATCTCAGGGAAGATCTTTCCTCCTCCCTTTCTCTTCCCATTTCTTGCTTTCCTCTGCTAAGTATTTGATTCCCTCAGAACCATGCTGAAAATACTGACTTTAAATGGAAAATCATCCCTCTTTTAGGGTAGGGATGTTGACTTGTTCCTTTCCCCCAGCTTTTGAGGGCACTAAGTTTGCAGAGGACTAGGTTCAATACTTTTTACCCATTCTGCTGATCTGCACTCCAACTAATCACAGCGTAGAAGAAGGACAAGCCTTTTCCCTTTCCCACCTCCTCGCAAGCCTGGGTCCTTTAGAAGTGTCTCATTCCCCTCCCTTCACTGTTTCAGCCAGGGAGGTGGCTGAGACATCTGCAATGGTCTCTCTACTCACTCATTCTGTATGATCAACTGTTCTTTAAAGCTACTCAAAGCAATATTCTAAAATGGCATGAGTGTCTGCCAAGATCAACATTTGACTGGTAAGGTGTTTATCTGACTCTTCACTATGTATTTTTAAAGACCTGATGGTTTAAAGGAGATGGAATTTTCTGTGAAGCATACAGAACACATTTCTCCACTTCAGGACAGAGTCTGGGGAGGTTTATTGCAGAATACCAGGTTGGGCTTCTTCTGTATGAGCATGGAAAAGCCTTAACTTGAGCTAAGAATTGAATTAAAGGTATGCAGCTGATGCTTGCTTTGTTGCAAGTGTTTAATTCTTTCTTCTTCTGTCTCCTTTCCCTTCTTCCCTTCTATTGCTTCATTTTTTTGTATCATTTCTGAAAAAAATACATGCTTCCCTTTCTTCACATGGAGTTTATTCCTAACAACGCCTGCCTCTCTGTCACACCAGCTCACAATTTGTATCACCCAATGCACTAAGGGGCCACAATTCATTTCAGTCATGGTTCAAAGCTATCCTGAAATAATCACAAAGTGACACTGTGAAATTACTGTAAAAAATTGTGCGGCAGTGTCATGACATTTTATAATTGAGACCTCTAGTACTCATAGCTCTATCAAAGCCCATAAGGAGGAGGGGAAAAATTGTGTTTTGACAGACATAGCAGCTTGAGATGTGCAAGCAAGATTGTATAAAGTCAGCCATGTAGAAAGTTATCGGATGTTCCAGTTTGTGCCCCCATGAAATTGGCACAAATCATCTGGATTTGACTTCAGGAAGGTGGTTAGGAGTAACATGAGAGAGTAAACGAGAAGGTAATGGCCACTCAATGACTTAACCTGTGTCACAGGGCAACTAACATGTCAGCAAAGAATCAAATAAAGATGAATGAGCTTATCAGAGAACCATGCACTGCCTCATTGGGCCCAATTTAATTAAACAAAGGAACTGTTTGTATAGAAAGATTAATAGAGCAACCACATACAGTAAGTGCTATAAAAGTGTATCAGAGAAACACACAAACACAGTTACAAGCAGCTGCTATGCAATGTTTTCTCTCACAATACTGATGAAAATCATGAGGTGACCAGAATCATTTGACCAGCCATACAGATGCAGTTGATAAAGGTCTGAGCTTATGTGTAATTCACAAAGCTGAAGATGCTGCTTGTATGAACCAGCTACTTGGTGATAAGAGGAAATTTTTCTAGCCAATCTACTCTAGAGCTTTCTCTGAGTGTGTAAAACAGGTTACCTTCTTTGGGGAAAGACTCGAGCATGTTTTCCAAAGGGAATGTTGCTGTATGAAGTCACTTCATTTGCATCAGAATGCTTCTCTGGATAAGAAAAATATTTGTTTTAGGTCATAGAGGAGATAAAAATGTAAGTACATTTAGTTACCCAGAGAAAAAAAATCAAATATCAGAAGAACTTGGAATAGCCAGTCTAGAGAAAAATTTACTGTTAAGAAAAGGGGAGAGAAAAAGAGGGGGGTTAAAGGAATGAGACTTAGAATAAATTGAGCTTATTTAGAATAACATAAAGATAAAGCAGTAGTATTAACTTTTTGAGTTGTAAATGCTATTTCATGGTTAGGCACTTTCAGTTTGACAATATCAGTTTTGTGCTCTGGACCACCTTATGTCACTGCAAGGTGACACAGTCCAGCATGACTCTCAACCTTTGTTTGAGTATCACCAGGTCTAGGGCAGCAGAGTATCACCTGTTTGAGACCCAGGGCAACAGAGGTATTACTCGCTAGAGCTGTGGCATGCTAGGAGAGGAAAGAATGGAACACCATGTAGTGTCTGTACAGTGGCATAAATTTCTTCAGTGTAATGCAAAATGACAGGAAGGAAAGTCCTTGCTTTGAAGTAATGAGGGGTCTCTACCTATTAAAAGTGCTGGAGTACTCTCTTAGAATTCTTCATTCTTGGGAGGATTTTAAGACAGGAGGTTGGACCCTCAAAAGCAAAAGGGCAAAGTAAAATGAAACAGGTAATTTTACCTGTGGGTCAAACTCCAACCTTTTTTGTTTTCTCCTATCACTACATCTATCAGCCCACACAAGAGCTGCACTCTGTTCTAAAATGATAACTGCAATAGCAGCTTGCACGTCCTTTTTTAGTTAGCATAGAATGGAAGCTTTCAAGAGATAGCAATGTTTCATGAGTTTTCCCCACCATTTCTCCACCCTTTCCTTTGAACTGAGACAATAGAAACACTATATGCTTAAGCACAGCATTTCCAACAGCCTCTGAAATTTCACAGGAGGTTTTTCTTCCTCTCTTCCTAGGCATGCCTGGCTTTCTTGAGTAGAAGTATGTATGTACCATAGAAAATATCACAAATATGCATCACTGAAAAGTTCCATATCAACTGCCAATCAGAAGAAACTAATGGAAGAGGAAAAAATAGTTCAGTAAGTTCAGTTCTAGAGAATGAAAACTTACTTTATATTTGCACGTGTGACAGTAACGCTGGAAAGAATTTAAAGTACTAGACTTCATTTTCAGGTGGAACTTGTTACACTGAAATTTTTGGACTGTGAGAATTACCTCACCATCACTGTTACCCTCCTTTCACCCTATAAAGTGCAGCAAGTGGTGACTTCTATCAGGTGTTTCAAAAGAGAACTTTTACGTACTCTTTTCCACCCAGAAGACTAGCATAGAGAGGTGGGCAGAGAAGGACAAAATTCAAAGATGTTTGGAAGCTGCAGGTCAGCCAGCCTGGCAGGTCCAACAGGCAGCAAAGGAAATGGGCTGTGATTATGTATCAGCTGCTCTTGTCTGCTGCTCATCCAGATAGAAGTGGCTTGCTGAGTCTCCAGGCAGCACCAGGGAATGCATCCCTGCTATCCTTTTAGGAACTAACAGGACCCCTATCTTGCCTTCCATGGGAAGCAAGGTAGGAAATGCCTCCAAAGCGTTTGTCTTTTAAAAGTATACCTCAAGTTTCTTCTGCACATCTGCAAGAAGAGAACACTTCTCTCTCCTCTGTGTGGCTCTTCTCATCTTTTAAGAGAGCCATCTCCTCTGTCATCTTCAATGGTACCTCAGCACGCGCATGAATAAATTGAGTTCAGACAGGAATATTCAGGAATATTCTTAGCTAGGATTATTCCCTCAAGAAACATATTTTTGAGGGAACCAAATTTTTGACTGCCTGCAATTTTGTCCTACTGTTTATATGGCACAATGCCCACTCGCAGGCTGGTCGGAGCTTAGGGCATAATTGTCACCAACAGTGGATTAGATATGCAGTTTCACTACAGTGGAAATTACATTTCCCCTGATGTGGAAATCTTTTCTTTTTGCATCATTGAGCAGCATAACCACCAGTTTCTTGCAGAGTGACAGAGGTGAGTCATATTTCTAAGATAAATTAAAAACCAAATCAAACCAAACAAAAAATTTGAAAATATAGGAAGAAAAAAACATGAAAAAACTACAACTTGATGAAAATACTGTAGGCTGTTTAACAAGATGTCCCCAAGCACCTATGAAATTGCTGCCAATTTATATAACTGGAAGAGTCTAAAAGGCTTTAGTCATTAGTGAGGAGTGAAAAATATATGCAGTTATAAACAATTCTCCCACTTATTGCTGAGGTGTGATGTTAGGAAAATGAGTATATGATGTATTTTGCAAGACTTCCTTTACTCCTGTCAAACACACCAATTATGGGAAAGTAAGATTAAAAGAAAATTGAACTTTCAGCTGCTGCCTTTTCATGATATGAAACAAACCCAACACAGTGATTCTTTGGGCTGCCATGGAAAGAAATACGAAAATTTGGTACAATCATATCTGTATGGACAGTAAACTTACAGGTTTTCTTTTAGGACACAGTAGTTGGTATGGTGTTATCTGTAGGTCTGACTCATTGTTCCTCCAGTGAATGCTCTGTTTAGACATTAGTGCTTTGTCAGGGTTACCTTCCATAAACAGGTACAGCAGAAGTATGAATTTCATTTTGCGTGGTGAGTCACAGGAGAGAGAGAGATGTGAGATGAAATGCCTTGTTTTGGAGCAGCATTGCATCTCCCTAGAACTCAGTCAAGCAAATCTTATGAAAAACAATAAAAAAAACTTTAAAAATTGGATTTTTAATTCATTCAATTCCATCAAAGTACCTACACCACATGCACGGGCATGCACCTGCATGACCCCCACCTTTTCCTTCACAGTTTGCAATAACTGGAAAATCATAAATGGCTACATGAACACCACATATCATGATGTGTGTCTTGTGAATCTGATATTCTGCACTTCATTTTACTATTGCCTTTATGGAGACATAAGTGACAGAGTGCCACGTAAGCATCGCTCTGGTCTTGTGCACTTAGTGGTGATACCTTACTCCTCCATGTCGCTGGAGTTGCCCCCAACACAGGGCACAACTGTGTAAGGGAAAAAATATGGGATATGCTCCTTCCCTAATGACTGAGCCACAAGTCCACCTCACCACATGCAACACCAAGAATTCAAGGCCGCCATGGTGATTTTCTTCTTTGTTCTTGATGTGCCTGATCAAGAAATTGTTCCTGAATAAAAGTGTATTTATTCTAAAATGATCTAATGCTTTACAGCAGGATTCAGGTACTTCTCCTCTCTTTCTCCTCTCTTCACGAGAAAAATCAGAATTCACTGAAAATCAGATTTTGCCAAAAAGCCAAAAGAAAAAAACTGCTTTGTTTTGCCTGAAATTATATTTTTTTTTTAGATATATGAGAAAGGCAAAAAATTGGAGGTGTGGATCCTAAGAGGATGAGATAAAGTATGTCTTGTGGCACAGGGTCAATAGAAGGGCTTCCTCATTTCGTTTCATTGGATGTTTAGTGAAAACACTAACCCAGGATGTAGAAAGTCATATTAAATTATTTCTTTTTAAGGGGACTTCCTCCCAAGACAGTTACGTGATGAAGACATGATGAGCAATGTGGGAAAAGGCACTATCATTCTCCCTGTGGTAGCTACTCAGTTTTGCACAAATTTAAATAGAGTCTGTAGCAAAAGTTTTGCTATTGCTTTTCAGAAGGCTGTCCTCATACTATTACCCCATGCACTTCTGAAAAATCTATTGTGAATCAAAAAGTGGGCAAGGGTTTTTTCCCACTCTCCAAAAGACTACCCTAACCTCTAAGCCAATGGTCATTTGCAAATGAGTCGCTTTGAGAAAGCTGGCCATGTTGTGTACTTCAGCATGTTTCTTCATAAACCATGCTTCCTTCTGTGTTCCACTAGTAATGCGCTCATGATGGGTGAGGAGAGCAGGTCTCTGGCTGAGAGTGACTGCAGTAGACCAAGTAGACTATTTTCTCAGGAAAGGCCCTCTCAGTCCTTTCTAGCAGAAATATTACGACCTGTATGCAATACTGCAAGTACGAATAACTCTTTAGCATATGAACTATAATACTTCCCTGAGTGTTAAAGGGGGATATTCTAAGGGGACACTTTAGGAGGAGAGAGAAATGCTCCAATATCATGCTTACCTTAATCCATAGGCAGGTGAATTAAACAAGGGAACATGGACAAGTCTTGTGCCAGTGTGGTGAAGCCTCTTCTTTGAAAAACCATTTCCAGCTTTAGCTGTTCGGTGAATTTGACTCAAATTGAGAATTAGTTTTGCAATGACAAATCCATCTCTCTAAGTACAAAAATAATTTGTTTTAAAATATGTTTTTGCAATGGGCTAACCATAATATATCCTTAATTAAATGCAGATTTCAGTTTTATATATATATATATATATATATATATATGGACTGATCTTCAATAGTTTCTCACATTTCCATTGGGTGACTGAAGGACTCCTTTCAAGATAAGGATCAGACAGGAAACAACTGTTTGACAGCATGCTCCCAGTGATACTTTACAAACTGGAAACAGTGGGGTGCTATGCCAAAATGATCAGTCTTGCTGAAGGCAGGATTTATGAGATTAGGTACAGTGCCCTGCTAATGTGGCAATGTTGTTTTCAAAATCTGCACTAAGACCTATTCCCCTCCAGTAAATGGTCATCTGAATACCAGGGCCTGCAGTGGTATCTTGGAGATCCCTGCACAAGGTTCATTCCACCCAGGCATCCAGGTTTCCATTTTTTTAGGTTTAGATTGTCTAAAATACCTATGCAGTTAAATATAAGAAGTTTCTTTCCTTCCTAAATTTGCATGTCATATTACTCCCAGCAAAATTAAAGGGAACTTCTCAGGAAGATAAACTTATTTTTGGATGGGGGCTGATAGTCAATGAAGTAACATAATAATTATTTTCTGTCTGCAGTGAAACTATATACATTTCAACAGTTGCAATTTATATTCTGTTCCAGAATATATGTAAAACAATTTCCAGTGACAGAATTTAAATTAACACATGCTTTATACACAATGGAGGAAACATCCCTTCTCGATGCGTTGAAATCAAATGTGATTTTGTATAGACAACCCTGATATATGTTTGCAAACATCCCCTAAAATATCATTACACTGTGGAAGGATTAAAAACATTGAATCATGTGGTGACCTTTCAGTAGAACAGAGAGTTTAACCCTCAAGCAAAATTTACTGTTGAGAGTTCACTGTCTCTTAATTTAGTGCACTTCTTACTATCAAGCAGAAAGCAGAATTACATTTTTGCCTTTTATTACCACCAAATTAATTATGTTAGAGGCAATGTTTGGGTAAAAGTAGCATGTTCTGAATCATGTTGGGTCTATTTTGTGTCTCTGCTGGCTAGTGCATCTCATTATACATCAAGTTATATAACACTCAGCATACTTGGCTCCTAAAATATGGCAGTGGTCTGCCTACAACAGAGCTGTAGCTGAGGAAGACATCCTGCTGGACAGATGAAAGTAGTAGTAAAATACATGTATGCATACTATATTCTTATACATTAAGAATAATTAACCCTATGCTTCTGTGGAACTCACATCGTGAAGTCAGCTTTCAGATAAAATGAACAATAGATCCTGTTCAAAGGAATCAGTTATGCTTCTCCCTTTGTTCACTTTTTAATTTCTTCATGGTTATCTAGCATACAGCTAAACAGGAACAGCAACAAACTCAAATTAAAAAATTGCAGAAAGAAAGGAAGGAGCAAGGAAAAAGGAAAAAGCGAACCTATACAATGCCTCTTTCTGTGACAGCAACTCTCCCTTAACAGCCTCAAGTGTTTAACATATTGAAACAGTTCATCTTCCTTCAATGAACTTTAATAACTCTGCCAGGTAAGAAGCTATGCTCCATACTTCTTCATGTTGTCTTTTCCCTTCAACATATCTATACTGATCTCCTCATCTGGTCAACTTTACAGCTCTGGTGTTTGGAGACCAGTGAGCACAGTTATTACCATCATCAATAACCTGTCCTACTTTCTCCTCTTCATTTCTCAACCCTCCTCTTTCCCCTTCAAAATCTAATAATAGCTCCTTGCCATGATAGCTGATCAATACAAGAGGGCACCTGTTCACTTTACTCAACACACCATGCTAAAGTAACATGACAAAGGAACAAATATGATTCTGCCTGAATTGTGTCAAGTAACAAGAAAACTATCCAGGAAGTTTCCCTTCGGGGCAAATTTCATGAAATGCTACAGATAACCAATTTTTAGACATAGAACTAATCTCTTTCATCTCAGTTTCTCTTTTGCTTCAGGTATGATAGTTGGAAACATTAATACAGACAAACTTCAGCCAGCAGTTGCAGCACCAGAGCTGCAGCAGCCTGCGAGCCAGACTACTGTGCTAGCACCTAAATCACCATAATGAATGAAATGAGGAAGGTGTAGTGTTCACCCTCAGACAGAGTGTAGCCATTAATATGCATATGGAGATTAGCTTTGGAGGGTTTACAAAACCTCAAGGAGCAAAACATTTGCATGTCCTCTTCGACTAGTGAGTTTTTAAAGAAACGATTTCTTTTTTGAAGGACTGGTCCATACTTACCAATATTAATCCTTATTTTTTCACAAATATGGATGAATGCATTGTTATTAGCTGTTCATTGGCACTTGCAGGCAAAAATTTTTGGTGCATATAATTCGCATCAAATGTATATTTGAAGTTTATCCTTGCATGCACACACACTTACTAAAAAATGCGGTGTCATAGATTAAGCTCTCTGATAACTCAGTAAAAATATTTGATAATAAAATATTGCCAGTCAAGTAAATCAGAACTGCTGAATCAGTGTCCAGACAGGAGAATGGCAGTCCTAAAGGAAGTAATAGATACTGAAAGAACTCATTTTAGTTATTTGATTATTGTCAATGATTTGCCTGATTAAACTCTTATTGCAAAAGACTCAGAAGTTGATCTAAAATTTTCATATTAGAGAGCACTAAATACTAACCTAACTACTTCATTTCCAACCCCTGAAAATAAATCATTCTAATTAATTAATGTTTTGCAGCCTTCTCTGTGCAGACGACCTATGCTTCTGCCAAACAATCCAAGCTTTTTCTACATAACTGCATGACAACATCTCCAAACACAAGCAAAAGGCAGTACAAATAAATGTCATATTAAAATATCAGATTTAACTTAATTGTCCCTTTATCATCGCAATTTTCTGACCCAGAAATGCAAAAAAGGAGTATTTCTTTTTGTGTATTGTCTGAACAAGCAATTCTAAATGAATGAGATCTCATTTTGTTTTCTGTAACAAAATAAACCAACACTGTAAGAATTTAAATATAACTGTGTTTTGTAAAAGCTAGCAGTTGGCTAAGAATGGACTGACTTTTTAAAGGCATAGACTGAAATAACTGAATAGAAGGTAGTCTTGCATTATTTGAGAACCTATTACCAGTATAGTAACCGAAATTTCAGGACACTTAAATTTCATTTTCCATTTTTAATTCTCATCAGTGTTTTCCTGTTACATTTACCCTACTGAAATGATAATAAAAAGATAATTTAAGAGGCTGGCTGGTATTTGAGGTAATCATGTGGGTTTAGAGAAGAATTTTATTTTTTTGATACTAAGAATTTTCAATAATTAAAAAAAGAAACCCTGAAAAAATATTTAATGTAATTACCAAATGTATTAGATCCTTTCTCCCATGATACTTTCTGTGTGTGCGGAGTCATTTAAAATTCTTTTATTTTACTAATGGTGATGTATCCCTTTCTTCTTGGTTTACTGTTTACTGCAATGTAGCATTTTCAGGCTTAGATAAATTCTAAGGCAGCTTGTATACTGTGAAAGTTTGGAGAATATGTTGCTGTTCTGTGACTAAATATTTTAAAGCCTAATATTTTCCTACTAATACGCAATATTTTCTCATAATTTTTATGGCTACAAGCTCAAGTTGTGCCCTTAGTTAAAGAGACAAGAAATATTTTCTATTGTGATGAAATTGTCATTTTATTTTGAAATAACACAGAACTTCCCTTTACACTGCAGACAAATAGTTTTATTTGTTTTTTAAATAACTTTTTCTTGATTTAGCTAAGTTAAATATTATGCTACCCTGTCAGATCTCAGTACAAGCTTTTTGGGAGGTAAATGGGGAAGACAAGACTTTTTCACTCACTACCTTTTTAGTAGAGCTGTATTGACTTATTTTCTATCCTTAAGCCTCCAAATTATTACATAAATTTTGATGTGTGCTGGAGAGGATGTACATTTTCACTGTGTTGATTTGCATTTTATGGTGAGGTGAATGTGTGCCTTCCTATGCATGCCGGTGTTTCTGTCTGGCTGCAGTGACACCTACTGATGGCAGAACTATTGAATTGGAATTGAGGATGGCCAGCCCAATTCATGGAATTTCACAGTACTTCAGAGAGAGAGAATAACCCACAAGGAATTCACTGGCCACAGGCATCCAAATCTTTCCTAAAGCTTTCCTTTCCACAGCTAATCAAGAACTAACGTTCTCACCACTCAGCAATGGCAAAGCAAGGAGCAGATCTGATCGCAAGACCTGATGAGAATATGGCCAGTCCTCCTTATTTCACAGTCATCTCTCTGTCCTCTTGTTTCCAACTTTTTTTGTAATAGCAAGTTCCGCCACCCTGGGTTCATTGTATACCTTTCTAAAGGCCACCAGTTATCTGCTCTCCCTCCTCTCCCGCACTTAAGTCCACATAATAATGTCTTTAGCAAAGAGTACAGCTCTGACTGCAACCTAAACCACAACACAATTAACAAAATAAGTGCTATAAGTGACACTGCATTCTGCTCAAAGTTAAGTGGTTTTTAAAAAATAACGTTAATTTCCACTCTTGGAACATCTGTGACTCATTCACAGGGCTGCTAAGTAAAAGCAACATTATTGCTGTAGAACCAAGACGGAGTCCCACTCCCCTCCACAGACCCACACGGGTGGTTACTTTCATTTTCCAATGCACACACAAACAACACATACATCTTTTTCTTATTATCTTTCTGATTTTGGAAAAATGATAGAAAAGTATCTCAATTCAAGACAATGACTTCCAAGGTGCTCTACTCTGGCACAAGATGCCTGCAGTCAGTGCTTTTCTTTTCCAGTGCATCATGTGGTAGCACTGAGACTAGCTTTGAATTTTTCGTGTTATTTAAGTGGTAAATTTTCTTTATTTTATTTTCCTTTACTTTTATTTCCTTTAATCTTAGAGTGCAAAGGAGAGCTGTTCATGCCTTTCTCTACACAGCATGAGTTTTTTGACTTGCTGTTGGATCTGGGTCAAATATTCATGCGTTGTTCATGTAAAATCTTTGCAAAGCAAAAAGCCACTCTGCTGGGAAACCAGAGCACTTAAGAGAATGTTCCTTTTGTAGTAATTAACTGCAGTACTGTGGAGGAGTTCAAACAAAGGTGTAAACAAATGAGAAAATTTTTTTTACCTGAAATATGAGAACTGTCTGCATGTATATCTTTTCTTATATAGGACACACTGCAGTTATAAAGCTTGCAAAAAAAAAAAGGAAGAACACTAAACATAATTTAAGCAAGTAATAAGAACTTAATTTGCCCAAACTGTCAAAAGTATTGCTGATATTGCTGCACATGACAAAGCTCATCACTTCATCATGATTGCCTCAGAACAACATGACTTAGCTTTGAATAGCTGTCCTTAAAATCTGGCAATAGAAAACAAGTGCAATGCAGCCATTAACACAATCTCAAAAAGTTAAAAGGAAAAGGAGTTGTGCTCCAGGAACCAATTACGATGTTTGCTACTCGCTAGTGCCACCACATGGAGTGATATTTGAATCTAAACCAGGGAATTGTCTGTAAATAATACATTGTATACCATACTTCAATAAGAGAACAGAGAAAGATATATAATCTCCTCTCTACTGTGCCAAGCTCAGACTGCACCCTCGTGAAAGTGGAGATGTCCCATTCCTAAGAGCATGAATGTAGTGAAATAAAAGCAGAACAGTCAAACTGCTTTATTCTTCCAATAAAAGAAGGAAACATTTGGTAAAAGGATGCATTACACATTTTCTATTTAAATCAGTTTATAAGAAACAGATGTTAAGTTTCCTTTGGTAAGAAGAAGGAAGGGTTATAAATGAATTAAAGTGACTTCTATGTGGATCTTCTACTCTTTTTTGTTCCTTTAAAATTTTGTGTCAAAAGTGAAGCAAACTGAAATGTAAGGTGCTATAATAAGTTGGTAAGAAGGGCAAACTATATTTAAATGCCAGTGCCATAAAACATGCCAAAGCATCCTGTGCTACAGCACAAAAATCAAATATGTGCAATGCAAATACTTATTAAAAAAAAATGACTGTCAAACACAAAATACCTACAGTATTTTCCTGTGCTGGCAAATGCAGAAGAGTGACAGACAAAATGATTGAGTAACAAACCTGCTGTGGTGTAATTTCAGTTTCCTGTTCAGCTGAAGACACATTACAAGCTGGCTGCAGCATTTGTACGAAACAGGTTTACAGGAAATGTTCTGGGGACAATGCTGATCTAGGAGAGACTTAACTACATGTAAGACAACCAGCCAGCTCTAGTCTTTCCGTGTATTTCTTCTTAGCATTTGTTCTATGTAAGAGTAATTGTTTTTTATTTTTTTTTCCTCTCTCATGTCACTAATGTCTTTAAAAAAGCTTTAATTAAATATCAGCCTCTGTGGTCTCAGGACGGTGTTTCACACATGGCCATCTCAGTGCAGTAGGGCTCAGGCTCCGTGTGGGAATGCTGGCTCCCACATGGCTCCACTGAACTCATCCTTAACGATCTATTCCCGCTTACCTAACTTCAACACTATATTTCCTGAGACTGCATTAATGAATCCAATAAATAAAGCATTGTATCACCCATGCAGTATAGACATTAATTTTAGAACAAAACATTAATCAATTTAAATTTATGTACTAATGCAGACACAATCAATTTGAACTTCTTATGACAATTAACAAAGCTTTTGCTACATCCCTAAAACACACTGACCCATCAATTATGGTTTGCATCAAACTAATGCTAATGGTACTTCCTTCTTCCTTAGGCTGTCAGCAGCCTACCTGATTGGTCAACTTCAATGCAGCAGATCAATTAATATAAATTATACATGCACGGAAAGATGGGTTAATATCATAAGTTCATTTAATTAATTGTGTTTGATTAAATGAGGTACTTTCATTAGCCCTCTTAGCCATGAACCATATATACATCATAATCCTTTTACAAGCTCAGCCGTCCAGACACAGACCTGACATTGGGAGCATATTCAAATTACCAGCCGCAGCCATGCAAACCTCCCTGCATAATTAACAACTAAACGAGCTGCAGTCACTTAAGCTGAAAAGAAAACTGTTCACATCAACCTCTCTGATACTGTTTAAATTGAAGATGTCATGGGTAAAACAAAGGTGAACAGACAATGGTAATTAAAAATTAAAAAGGACAAGGGGGATTTGCTACTAATGGAAGCAAAGTGAAAAGAGGGCTAAGGGCCTGGTTGTTAAAAAAAAAAAAAAGAAATAAAAAAAAGAAAAAGGATGCTGGTGTTAGGTGATTCTGCTCTTGTTCTCGTAAAAGTGATCCAGGGTGAGCAGTATATGTCTAGCTTCAGAAGGAAAATGATAGTTTAGCACAGAGATCATCCTACAGCTGGGTGAGCTTATAAGAAACACTACATTAACAACAGCTGAACTCTCAATACAGGCATAGCCAAGAACTTTGGTTTTACCCCATATGTGAAATGAGCTATTTCTATGGGAAACATTGCATTTTCATCAACTTAAAGAAAAATCTAAAGAGCAGTCTAAGACATGCCAACTTGGCTAACCTACCTGCTTTGAAAGGAATTGAAATGGACTTTCCCAGAAGGAACTTATCTGAGTCCCAATATGAAAAAGTACATAAATCTGAAGGCAGTTTTCCTCTTCCTTGGTTCAATGCCTGCCCTTCCAGGCACAACTGCAATTCACAGCTGTGCTCAAGATACAGCAAATGCTGCAGCTCTACAGCAGCGAAAACATAAGTGTGAATATGAAACCTCAGAAGAACTTATTGACTGCTAGTCAGGAGCATCACTTTGTAACAAAAATATTGGTATGCTACCCTGATCACATTCTACATGTTAAATACAAAAGAAAAATATGACAAAAAACCATGGACATCCAGGGCTTCCAGCTGTTGGTTCATTAGCTGTGGTAAAAATACATATTCATTACTATCATATCACAGGCAGGAAAGCATATGCATGATTTTTCAAGACATTATACATATATTGCAGATTTTGTTCAATAATTTCAGTGTAAATAATTAGTTACTGCAAATCATACTACCAACTCAATTGAAAGAAGGCATTGAGATATCAGGTCATCCTGGTATACAATAAAAAAGTCATGTTCAAACTCCTTTCAAAATTAATTTCAGCATTTACCATTTGATACAAACCTCATTACAGCATGACGAAAAGCATTAGTAGACTCTACCCATGAATTCTGCCCTGTGTAAAATGGGGAAAGGGCACTCTGTGGTAAAACAATGTCAGGAGAAGGAGGTGATAGAAAGACAAAAGAGAGTCCAGAGTAATGTTGACTAGCCATGACTTCCAAAAGACATGAGTTAAATTGTATTAGCTGTCCTGGAAACTCGCAGGAACTTACTGCTTAATGTAAAAGTCAAGCAGGTTGTCCCATTCTTCAGCACAGTGATGCTGCATACAGGAAAGCTCCACTGTAAGATCTCTGCTGCATGTGGACCTGTTACATAAATGTCCTTTAGGCATATATTTTTACCACAAGCCATTGCATGAAAAAATCTTGCTCTTTTCAAGGTAAAAAAACCTATTACCTTAAAATAAATAAAAAGTAGCCGTTTCTGTGAGAATTCTGAATTTTGGTAACTACTTGCAAAGCAAGACTATGACTCACTCTTGTATTATTTTGCTCTTAGACCATGGACCTGGACTGCAGTATTAATGAAAATTATTGTAGCTTTTTGACAAAACTGAGGAGGAAGAGAACCGTCATGTTACTACATACACTGAACTAAATATCAGACATATTCTTCAGCTTTATTATCTGTGTTATACTGCTGAGACAAATTACTTAGAAAGGAGAACAACTGCACAGGAACTGCACTGCTGTCATATGGAATTTTTATAAATACGTATTTTTATTGCTGTGATGGGTTAAATATCCCCAGATTCTAAAGCTGCTTTACTCCATACATCTGTCTTTAAGCCTGTATATGCTTCCAATAAATATTAATAAATTCATTTTATTCATTGGCTTAAGTGTAGAGAGAGCAACAGTGCAATTTACCCAGGGAATTGTAGCCCACAAGTCCTCATACTTGCAAAAGCAAGCATAATTAGAACTTGATCTCTTACTAGTCCATTCATTCAAGCATGTTTCTGCTTGAATACTTCTGCAGAGAAGCTGTGAAACCAAATTTTCCTAATTTTTCTATTAGTGAAGTTGCCATTCTGGGACATAGGTGAAGAACTGAGAAATGAACTGCAGGTGGTTTCAGAATGAGAAAGAAGGAGAAATGCAGTTTGATCAGAGTGACTATCAAACAGTATAGAAAAGTATTCCTGCAATCACAGTCTAATGTCAATAACTTCAATAGTAATACAAACAGATGCTTAATTCATGTAATGACAATCTATGTCTTATTATAGTTTGCCTTCTCTTTCATACACATTTGTTTTCAAAATGTAATCTTTAAGAATCCAATTCCTGGAGTTTAACTACTCTACTTTCTCTACTAAAGCATGAATAATAAGCCTAAGTATTGCTAATTCAGCACTGAAAAATAAATTACACTTTAAGCCAAACAATTAACCCACAACTTCAAAATGCTTCTATGTTTCATTGAATGTTGCAAGGAGAAATAATGAGGCTGCCCCCTCTGCTGCCCTCATCTTAAAATCTATGAAAATTTCACAGGATCGAGTAATATTAAATCAAGTTGCTGCTGACTCAAAGCTCCATCCAATAACTCATCATAAAAGCAGTGTTACTCAAAGTTTTAAAATTATTCCACTGTGGCTCTTCTTTAGGGTATTTTCACAGAAGATGTGCCACACGCTCCTGTTGGCACAAGACGTGCCAAAAGCTGCATGTTACATTGTTAGAATGATCAGAATTTGGTACTAATCTTACATCTTTATTCCACTGAAAACTTTTAAGTTTTCAATGGTAAAAAGAAGTCCAGTACGATTCAAACCTCCTTTCTGTAAAGCTACAGAGAAAAGAAGCAGCAAGTGGTTCATACACTTTTCTTGTAAATTACTCCACACTGTAATTCCAAATATAAAATCCATCCATATTTACTGAAGCAGATCAGAAAAGTGTAGAAAACAGAACTGAATTTCTGAAGAAAAGATGGGGAAAATCAAAGCAATGATAATAACAAACATAAATCCAATTACATTTTTAGTCTTTCTCATGAGCTGAATAAGAGGGTAACTATTTTCTTTTTCCACTGCAATTGAAATGTAATATTTATGCTCTTTGCTTTCTCTGCAATACATGAAGGTATTGCTGACATTTAGGCAGTGCCCAGGGTAGTATGGCCAGTCTTCGCGAATGAAGATTTTGGGAAAGGTCTTTTACCTTTCAAGCCTGCGTAATGGATTTTTTAGGTGAGACACAGCATGCGCTGAACTGAGCCCACCCTTTAATCCTAAGGTTCATCTGCCGGGGCCAAGTGAGCTTGGACAATGGCAGTGAGGTCCTCAGGACGTAGGTTTGTTTAGAGTGACCTTCTCATAGATGGATGGCCTCACAGGGCTGACGAGCTCCATCTGCCCGGCGGAGTATCCCTGACCGGGAATCGAACCCAGGTCGTGGTGGTGAGAGTGCCGCATCCTAACCACTAGACCACCAGGGGTCCCCATTTAGGCAGTGCAGGGAATTAGGATATATCTTTTGGTTTAGGTGTTAATGAGGTTATCAAAAATTGTAGAAGAGATATTCAGTCCAGAACTTGTCCTTTAACTTGAGAGAAAGTTTTTTGCTATTTTTTTCTGTTTCATCAGTGAGTACATTGTCTTTACCCTAAACTTCTGAGACTTTATATGAGAGTTCATTACAGTGTTCGTGGTTTTAAAGCACAGTACATTTTCTTCTTTTTATTGATACTGTTTTGCACTTAGATTAGATTTTTGCCCTCTCAAAAATATTTTCATCATTTTTACATATGCACAGGCATTTATAACTAAAACTATGAAGAAAATATCAGGTAAGACAAATTAAAAAATTAAAATAAGGGCCCATACAAGCATATCCAATGTATTCTACAAGCCAAGTGATATCCACTTAAATGTGCAGTTCATGTTTTTTCTACTTGTTTCTTAATTTTATCAGCAATTATGTTGTCTTATCAGAGAATATTAGATAACTTTCGATGTATACAAGGAAATTATTACAATTTTATAGTTTATAAAAAAATAAAAAGGAAATCAAAAACCCAACCAGCAGTTAGAAACAACCATTAATTAATTAATTTTATAATATCTTTCAACAAATTAACATGTAACACATATTCCTCATGTTGAAAGACCTTTTAACATTATCATTGGCATAGATATGTCCAAAGCACTGTATCTTGCATTTGTACAGACTTCCATATTCAGTAAGTTTTGCCATAAATAAAAAAAACCTTCTTAAAAAAATTCCTTTTATATATTTGAAGATTTTAAATTCAAATTGGTATCATGAGCAACACTTTTTCAACTAAGAAGAATTTAATGTCATGCTGCCTTTAGTTCTTGTGAACTATTCTACTAACATCATTAAAAAGGAAAAAGTAATTCTTTTAAACGACCTTTGTAAACTTACTTTGATATTTTCCTTAGTGAAGACAAACAGAACTTTATTGATATCTAAACTACAGGACATCCTGAATCCATGTGTTGGATATTAAGAGTCAATGCTATCATGAACTCAGGCAGCACAACAGAGATCACAGGCAGCACATCCACTCTCAGCAACTCAAAATTCAGACCTCATAAACAATGCCTATAGAATGATTTAGGTTGGAAAAGACCTTTAAGACCATCGAGTCCAACCATAAACCTAATGTTAAGCCCATTAAGGTTCAAAATGCCTATTTGGAAACCAGTCAAGTATTGAGATTCTTCTTTATTTGAATCAGAGGCTTTTTATATATTTAAAACAAAATCAGACTACTGCCATTACTTCCAAGGCTGGAAAAACAGCTGTGTTATATAGAATTCATTGGAGCATGCCTTTCTTTCAAGCTTAGTAAGTAATAGCAGTGCTCTGATTTTTGTAATAAATACATAGAAAAAAGTCTTGATTTTTAAACCATAAAGAGAACTGAAAGCTCTTTATAGTGAGGATCAGTTTCCTTCAATTGATTGTAAAAGGCCGTTTTTGGTCGCAGGATTGGCAGTGTGGAAGGAAAATAACAAAGGGAAAAGGAGAACAACTGTCTCTCTTTTAAAAATCATGAAATTCACTGCAAGAAATAAATCTGACAGAGGGAGTAGAAAATCCCAAACTTTGCATTATTCCAGTTTCTGACAAGTGAACCTTTTTCTATTTTCAGTTAGGTTTACATGAGTCTTGTCAAGAATCACTGTTAACACTGACAGCTTTATTATTTTGAAATTTCTTTCACTGTTACTGGAAACACTATTTGCACCACATAGGCAAACATAATTATAACACAACGATAGGGGTGAAGAGAGCAATATTTATGTTGCTGTATGTTAAGAATGAAACTTGGCAGTGCAAGCACTGCACTTTGAAAGTGTATGTAAGTGTGTACTGGAAGGGGACCACATTTTCCTCTTAGAGGCAAGTTTATAAAGCATTGCATTCACAGCCAGAAAAATTTTTGGCTATAATTGAAAGAGGCATAAAAAAATATGGCCTCTTTCAGTAAAACCCATCTTATAAACTAAGTTCTTTTAAACTGTTTAACATCAAACTTGTTCTCTGCTCACATAAAATACTTATTGGATTACAGAAAATAAACTTCTTATAAAATAAAGTATTTCGTCCCACATACAAACACATATACATGTGTGCTTTGCATTCTTAAATATGTATTTTGGTAACATTGTTCAGTGAGGACACCCGTAATAATACTCACTAAGGAAAACCACTGCTGAAATTATAACTGCTTTTCTGCAGGGACAGAAAAGCTAATTTATGAGTTTTGAAGCCCAACTACACAGGTAATATTAATTTTTAAGGGGGGTATTTTTTTAATTTAGCAGTATTCTGATATTCTGTATGTCCTCTAATTTCAGGAAAGCAATATGATGTACCTAAATGTAAATCTATCAGCAGCTGACTCCTCCAGTCATTTCCTAGTGTTTTGGTAAGTGGAGTGTCAATAGTATGAAAGATGTAGGTGAAGGATTATAGTGCTTAATGGTTACCAGCATACTAGTCTTCAGAAGCCCTGAAAACTCAGGTGAACGTTGTAATTCCAAAATTTTCAGTCTTAAATTCCAAATTACACGAAAAGACTTCCCATAACTTCATGTAATCTCTGAAATCATGACTCTAAGCAATAACCTATGAATATCAACTTGGCTGAAAGAAGAAATTTGATTATTAGAAAAACAGACTGGGAATCCACAGGACTAGCTTTAGCCCCAATTTGCAACCATGAGAAACTCCCAGTCTTCAAGCTCTCACCAGCACAAGAAATGTCAAATTAAATTCAGTTGAAGCAAAAGTAATTCAGAGACTGAGTGAGAAGAAAGAAGATCCCATGCCTTGGCTTCTGTATTAAACTATTCTGGTCTTGGACTTTTCTGACAGAGGTTGACTTCCCCTTCTTTTCTGACTTTCCTGACTTTCCTTTTGCCCCTGGGAAAATCCC
>NW_020897695.1:27276897-27279397 GCF_003984885.1 Neopelma chrysocephalum
ATTGCATTTAATTAATGACTTGAGGCATTCAGGTTTTTTCCCCTCAGAAGAGGCGCAGCCCAAACAGTAGCATTGCAAGTAGCTCTGTGTTTCTGCATCATGAGTGTGCTTCATCCTGGAGGCAACACTTCTAGGGGTGACCTTGTAATTTGGTTTTCATGCCCTTTCAGTTCTCAGCTGCCCTATTCTAAGAGTTGAGTGCCAATTATAGAAGGGAGGGTGTAGCAGTAAACCTGCATTATATGGGAAAACTGTGGTTTAAGCATGTTTTAAAATGGCTTTTTTGTGGTCTCTGCTAACTCCTGTTTCTTCTTCCCGAAATCCCCCACGGCCAGTTCTTATCTCTGTCTCAGGAATGTCCTGAGAAGATATCAAGAAGTCTTCTCATTGGTCTCTTGTTAACCCTTTCCTTATTTGGCTGTTCCCTGCCTGATTGGTGTTTTGTAAGACCCCTTACCTTACATGGTCCCTTTTTACCCTCCCAAGAGCTTTATAAACCCCTAACCACAATAAACTCTCTCTCTCGCCTCCTCTCCACGAGCTGTGTGCTGTCTCTCCGGGAGCCATGGGACCACGTGGATGGGGGGAGGGGTGAGCACCTAACCCCTCCATGCGTCCAGGACCCTGAAGAAACCCCTGGAGCTGGAGTAACCCCTTCCCTATCCACCTCAAGCCTTCGGAAATGGAACCCCACAATGGGAGGAATGCACCCAGAGGAGGGGATCGGATATTTGAAATATTATGGCTAGGTCCATTAGAAACCCTATGAATTTCTATATTTAAAATGAGAAAACGCAAAATAAATGTAATTATACATATGAAAAACAACAAAAATAAATGCTTTCTTTCCCTTGCAAAAACGTTCAGATATCAGGTGTTTGTGTGGTCATGGGAAAGAAGAGTATTGCTGAGGCATATACTTCTCTTCATGCCACATCTTCAACAAAGGCTAAGCAATAGAAAAAGAGATTAAACAATATTCTGTTGAAAATGTGTTATCACATGTTTTCTCAGTGTTCTGCAGTTTTCACTTTCCCCTTTTCTAAGCAATGCATTCCACAGTTGTAACACCTTCTAAGGGCAGAGATACAAAAAATGGACTGTGACACTCTGTATTAATACACCTCAGTTCTTTTCAATCTTCTGGTCAAGGTAAAATAAAAAAAGAAGGGTAGGGGAGAAATTGGACACAAGATGACCATTAAAAGTAAAGGAACGGGCTGAACTATCACAGCATGGGTTGAATCCTCATTCAGGCTGTGACAGCATGAAATCTCCAGGCTGAACTTATTTCAGTCATTTGGTTAAAATAAAATCTGAACCATAATGCACTGCGACCCAGGGAGACCACGGACTGGCAGCAGTTCTCATCCTATCCACTGCCACACATGTATCATCTTTGTGTATCCCCTTTTCCCCTGTTCTGAATATCAAGAGCTCATAGATTTAATTGTTCAGTTTAATTACCAATACATTACCATGTCTAAAGAGCAAGGAGTGAAGTTTGCATGTAAAGGCTAGAATGATAACAGATGGCAGGTTTATTTAAACTCAAATATGAAGAATAACCTTATAAAACAAAATCTTATTTAAACCAAGTATATTACATGTTTTCTGAATTGTGATTGTTAGTTTAGCTTTTAGATGGTTGATCATGATCTAAACAGTTGCTTGTCCTATTATTTTTAATAATTGATACAATATTTTTTCCTTGCAAGTTATATATAAAGCATTGACTTAAATATAGGAAGAGAGTTATAGGAGGATTTATTTGAAATCTGGAGACAGAAGAGTTTGTTTCTCTTATACTTGCCAGAATTATCCTCAGGATACCATAGAATCTGTACAACAAAGAGTTTAAGCCGATGTATGTCCTCCTGCTACAGTATGTATATGGGATACTATGTTAAGAGAATTACAAGGTGCGGTGTAAGTCCCTATGCATAACTGTTACTTCTGCAATTTATTCGCCTTTTACTAATTCACAGGAATCACGCCAAATCCACCTTTTCTCCAAATCATACCATGTTGGGTAAGATGGACTACTGTGCTCGTGATAATGCTTAGAGTTGCTGCAACAGGTTCACCAAGGTAAGAGAGTCCAAAGGGAGAAACAGAATGAAAAACACAAATCCATCTGAATTATAGAAATACAAGGTCGTTCATACAGAAACAAACCACAACAGCAGCTTTAGGATAGCCATGTGCACATCCCAAGCCATGCAGAGCAATATGTAAATATTTTTCATTCTGTCAGGCAAACTTTAGAAGCTTTGGATATATATCCTAAGATATTTATCTGAAGTTTATTTCAGATGCACTTTGGTTACACCTGAAATCTCATAAAATATTTCTATTGAATCATCTTCTTGGATAAAATGATTAGACAAAGTAGTCATAATTTTTATTTTGTTTTAGTACAAAATATACTAATCAGAAAATTTAATCAAATTTTATATTACTCACTTCACGTTTTTGGTAAAAATTAGAAGGACTTCAA
>NW_020897695.1:27284397-27290765 GCF_003984885.1 Neopelma chrysocephalum
TCTTCTCCCAGGCAGCTCTAAGACAAGAGGGCATGGTCTTAAGCCCGGCCAGGGGAGGTTTAGATTGGATATTAGGAAGAAATTCTTTACAGAGAGGGTAATCAGGTATTGGAATGGGCTGCCCAGGGAAGTGGTGGATTCTCCGTCCCTGGAGGTTTTTAAGATGAGACTGGATGTGGCACTTAGTGCCATGGTCTAGTAACCATGGCAGTGTTGGATCAAGGGTTGGACTTGATGATCTCAGAGGTCCCTTCCAACCTGGCTGATTCTATGATTCTATGATTCTATGATTCTTTGAAGTGCCTGATTGAGCACGACCTGTCTGCTGTCCCTCAACATCCCCATACTTCGTATCACCCTGTAAATCTCTACGGATGAAAGAGTTCTTTGGGGTACAATGTGAAAATGAAACAATCTGGTTAAGGACTTTAATAATTACATTTTAACTTTTTACGAAGAACATTTATTTTCTAACTCAGGTCAGCATTAAACTTTACCTGTCAAAGATGTCACTGTGTCTTATGGGAAGTGCAAGTGGTAGTTTCTCATCTTTGTTTATTGTTGAGGGTGATCTTCCTGTCTGGATTAGTTCCACCAGCTGAAATATGTTTGTGTGTTATATTGCTATAGTTAGAAAAACATGATGGATGCGGAATGTAACCCCAGTAGTTTCACTATCTAGCAGGTTATGTGTGTGTGTTCGTATATGGGCTTATGCAATGAAGTTTTATCTGTGTATTAAAAGAGTAATTTACTGCCCTTGCATTTTGAAAATCTGGATACTAACAGTGTTAGAGAAACAACAACTTTCTATGGAAAATAGTGACATGCAAATAATATTTTGCTATCTGCACACATCTTGCATCATGTCTGGACTGTACTTCACCTTCTATTTTGACAATTCCCAATAAAATAATTGAAATCAAAATTACAATTGCATCAAACCTTAATGATGAGATAACCATGCCTTCATCTTTGGTTTTACAAGGCAACAACTCCTACATAAGTCATTGTGCCAGACATTACCTATCTCTCAGGTGCAACAAAGAATAAAGGATAACTTAAGAAAGTGTATGTTTCAGATATGTTTCATGTGAATGAAATTAACTTGTGAAGGAATCCTCAATTAAATGATTTTGTTCTAGAAACATATATATGTATGTATTTACTATGGGGTTTATTACATTTATGTTTCACTAGGTATAGTGAAAACTAAAGGCTATCAGAGAAATACTATTACTCCAAGTTACTACTCATATTTGTGAACAAGTCAAACAGTATCACAAAAACAGTAGGAAATCATAGTAAGTCACAGTTTTGGTGAATGTTCCGTAATCTCAAACTACAGAAAAATGAAACAAGACTGAGAGGTGTAACAAAAGTACAAACTAACATACTGATTTTACTCTCACGTGTCCAATATCTTTTTTTATCCTCCTCTCAGCAGCTTTCACTGATTCATTCCAACTTACTGCACTAAAATATCTTGGATGCAAAGTAAAATGCGCAGGATCATACTGAACATCAGCACTTGTTCAAACAAATATACAGAATTTTTGTGGTGGGATTTGTGGAGTTTGTAAATTTGGGTTGTAGGACTTAATGGCTGATCTATTGCTTTCTCAAACTCAGCAAACACAGAAACTAGCTGTTAAAAAAAAAAAAATAAAAAATAGCTTAGAAAATCAGATGAACACAGACTTCTGTGATATTCTTTTTTTTTTTTTTACTTTGTAAGTAGAACGAGAAGCAGGATTATTCTGATCAATACATAGAGGAAATACAATGTGTATAAAAATTCACTGTCCTTTGGAGGAGCTTGTACCATCAGAAGATCCAGATTACTGCAAGGCCTAAAGCAATAATACAGGGAAACAAAAGAAGACTTTTTTTCACCCCTTGTCTCTCATACAGGTGTATACAATAGGTGTGACTGCGGTTTGCTACGGAAAGAGGTGGGTATGCAATCTGAATATTCCAGTTGTGAGGTATGTGCTAGTTACTTGTTTAGGGAGTACAAGGTCTGTTCAGAAGCGCAAAAAGATGTGGGAAATACCACTGCAGCAGAGCACAGTGCAATGCAATCCTTTCTGGTAAGGACTGAGGGACTGGATCTTGCAAGAACCTTTCTTGGAGCGGCATAGCACCCCTCACACAGGTCACAGAACAAGTGGTCAGGCTAGCCTTTAAAGTCTGGAGAGCTGCCTAATAAGCTGGAGTGGCACTACTGCTACCACAGATTATGCTCCCAAAAATAATACATTAATTTGAATTGGGCAGGCTCTGGGGGATTGCAACAGAAAGAAGTTCAGTTGAACAATAGTAGTATCTATTTTCCTAAAATCACCAAAAAAAATCCCCCAATACCCAAAAAATTGTACTCATCCTTTTAAATATTTAATATGCGCATATATCAAGGAACAAGATAATATTTTCCCCATGGACAAATGATGGAAGTGATTTTCACCTATTAGTAAAGACCAAATGGAACAGTTTCATTTAGCAATTGTAAAGCAATAGAAAGGTTGATGAAAGATTCTGAAGTGTAGCCAGGTAGAGATATAAATGTCCAATATTAGGCAGAAGAATATGTCCACCACATGTAGACAATATCTCCAGGAGATGGTTTAAATATTTAACTATTTACTGAGTCATGTAGCAAGAAAAAGCAATAGAGACATTGTGTCTTAGAGCAAAGAAGGGAGAAAGGGCATTTTGTTTAATTGCACCAGTGGAAAATCCACTGGTTGCTTTCCATAAGAAGTTACTGTTCACCACTGGCTGAGGGAGAGGTTTATCAGTCCAACATAGTGGTCGTCTTAACTACAAGGCTCTTTAATAAAAGAAAGGAAGGTGTAGGATGGTCTGGAAGTGCATGTAACTCTGAAAATTGCCCAGGTAAAATATTTAGTAAATTCAACATAAATTAAAAATAACTGAGGAGAGAAACAAGTCGTAGTCTAAAAAACACTGGTCTTACTTTTCTCTTTACCATCAAAACTCAAATAGTCTGCACCTAAACCGTCTGTGTGGAGAGGTAGGTAGAAATAGACTTAAGGTATGAATCCACACAGCATATTCATCACAGACCCAACCTAGTCTCTGTATAACTTTACTTCTGCTCTTCTAAGCATCTCTGCAGGTTAAAATCAATTTAACTTTCCCTTGAAGTGATGCAAATATAATTGGATAAGAGACCTTTCACCATTTCACACAGTTATGACTTTTTCCTGAACTAACAAAACTTAGGCAGAATATTAAATCTTTTTCTTTTTGCAGTGTCCCTAATCAATCACTGTTTACTCAGTGAACACTCAGCATCTTCCATTCCATTCCAACAGGTAAGCTACTGCCTCTAAACAAATTTTGTATTCCACATCTCTGAGTATACAATTCCAATAAGGTTAGTTTCCATGCAGCTTATATTTCCATGTGCAGTTCAATAAATTTAATTGAAAATGTGAAGTGATAATGCCATAGATTTCTTGGTTTCGCTATATGGGGAGGAAAAAAGCAAATTTTATAAACACAATTAAGCCTTTCATCTCTACACCTCTAATTGCAGCTGCTGGAACATCAGCCTAAATATTTTCCACTCAATAGTAAAAAATGTTGCATGAAAGCAATAAAATATTAATTTAAATTAGTAGAAGGAGAAATATCATGTGATAATATTTCCTCCAACTGCTTACAAGTGTCTGCTTTTGAATACATGATCCAATGAACAGTCACATACCAAGACACTTCCCATATTAATCAAACTGAAAGGTCCTAACAACATTCCCGCAAGCTTACTTGCATTCATTGAGCAACTCAGGTATCCCTTGCTTCAAAAGCAAAGTATGTAGGTTGCACGTATTTTGAAAGATTTCCTATCTCTCTTCCGACTAAAATATCCAATCTACTTATTGCCTCCTTAACAATCATGTTTTAAAAAACACTGATGCTAAATGTTCAGAGAAATTCTAAAGTCCCAGTGGCAAGACTACCTACAAAACCAGTCATAATATCAAAGCTAGAAAGCAGATCAGAGGTGCAGAGACTGTACGTATGTGAATTTAGTGCTTTAATTTTCCAAATGAACAATGAAAACCTTGACAGCCTTGAAATCAAATTGTTTCTCTTGCAATTTTCCTTTGTTGTTTGTCTCACAGGTAATGTAAAAAAATATTCAGCTGTTTCAAACACAAGAGTGAATGTTACGCCTGCACTCTTTATCAGGATATTTGTTCTTGGCAAACTATTTCAAAATAACCCTGTTCTTTGTTATTCCATCACTCTCAGACAAAAATTGCACTATTCTGGTTATGAACAGCTACGAACATATTGATATGCAAAGATATGTAGTGTTTTATGCCAATAAACAAGAAGAAAGTAATTTTGCAATTTCTTAAAAACAAGAAAGATTTTACTCAGAATACTCAGACCTAGTGTTTATTGATGTACATGAAAGTCACCTCAGAATCTCTAAATATAAAAATAATAAGGTGCTTTACCCTATGTTTAGTAATAAAAAAGCTGCCAATAACTTCTTCCTTTGGTGGCTGATTTAGTAAAACTTTTATGAAGATAGTAATTTTCATGTTTTAGTATACATGACAGTCACATTCTAGATGCTAAGATGCAACAAACAGAAATCAATATCCCCCAGCCTGAGCATGAATTTTGTCAGCTTCCAATTATTATCTTGCTTGTGGGAAAGATCAAAGAATAATTGAGGTTCCTGGTCTTGATGTCACAGAATGGATAGATAATTTCAGTTGTGAAGAGATATAATCCCAGATATACCATGCTTAACCTGGCTACATTTGATAAACAGTCTATAGTTGTTTGCTGAAGTCACAAGCATTTTGTAGACCATACATTTCACAGGAAGAAAAGCAAACTACATTAGGCTTATATTACTTACATAGCCATTTTCCCTTCAATCCTCAAGTGAAGATAAGTTTAACATTACAGATACTTACTATAGCAATATCTTCTCCAGACTATTTTTTACTGGAAAACTTAATTTAAAAGAAAACTCAGTAAAGAGCAAATGCATGCATTTAAACACATTTGCAGACATGAAACTAATGTGATTAGTAAACTAGAGAGTAAGGAACCAGTTTTCTTCTAGGAAATTTTTATTTCTTGATGTGAAGAAGGTTAAGGGAAAAACACAACCCAGAAAGAATCAGTCACCGTTTTTAAAATAAGGGTGTTGTGGGTGCCAAGACTGAAATTTGGTTGTACAAGGATGGTAGGTAATGCTGGTAGACATCCTCAGCACAGATTTCATCTCTTCATTTATTAGCTAGAAGTGCTTGCATGAAAATGACGGTAGCGATAGGTCTGTATCCAAATATAGACTCTTGAACCTCAGCTTCCAAGGGACTCCCAGTTTCAGACAATCTGTACTGTGGAATCTGCTGTGCTGGCATTGCCTTCTCACCACATTATGAAGTCGTGGGTCTATGAATGGCACAGAGTTCTCTGTTTATCTCTTAGATGCTCTGGTCTTGACATCATTTTAAAGCTGTTAAAAAGCTGAAAGTAGATTACCAGGGCAAGACAGTTTTGAAGAACTAACACAATCTCATTTAGGTGAAAGAGACAGAGAAGTCTCACCTCGTCACTCCCCAAAGTGATTCTGCACCCCTTCTCCTCTATGATGGTCTCCTCTTACTTTAATCATGCAGACCCCACAATGGCAAACTACAGTCTAACTGCTTTCTAATAAAGCCATTTAAGTACATGCATTTTAAAATACTTTCAAAAACTTCCAGTGAGTAAAATTTGGAGGGGATTCTCTCTCTGACGTCTCTGATCAAGCAATATCAATGCTAATTTAACCAGGACATTTTCAGGAACTCATTATGTTAATGTATTCATTTTTGGGAAAGCATATCAACACACAAAGTAGGTATTTTGAGGCAGGAGATAGCAGGTACAACCTTAGAAACTGCTTACACTGATTACCTCAGTTTTGTACCACTAAGTCTATGATAGATCACAAGGTAAAAGAGAGACTTTACAGGCAATCTGACGATACATATTCAGTGCTTTGGTTCAGGTACTAGAGAAACGCTCTTCTTTGAAATCTATGCCATACAAAATTGTGGTCTAGATAGCTCCAAAGAATATTCTTAAATTTTCTACAGACACACCAAATCTCAAGCTGAATGAATTAATAATATTTTTTTTTATTTAACTTTCTAAGGTTGACTTTTCATGATTTCCTGAGATGAGATTTGCCCTGCCAGTTTCCTTTGGCCTCTGCTTGATGGGTTTTCTTCTCCTTTCCTTTCCTTTCCTTTCCTTTCCTTTCCTTTCCTTTCCTTTCCTTTCCTTTCCTTTCCTTTCCTTTCCTTTCCTTTCCTTTCCTT
>NW_020897695.1:27291165-27343665 GCF_003984885.1 Neopelma chrysocephalum
CCTTCCCTTCCCTTCCCTTCCCTTCCCTTCCCTTTCCTTCTCCTCCTGCTCCTGCTCCTCCTCCTCCTCCTCCTCCTCCTTCTCCTTCTTCTCCTTCTCCTTCTCCTTCTCTTTTTTCTTCCCTTCTGTCCCCTTCCCTTCCCTTCCCAAACCTTTGCTTCCCAAACCTTCCCTTTCCAAACCTTCCCTTCCCAAACCTTCCCAAACCTTCCCTTCCTTTCCTTTCCCTTCTCCTCTTGTAAGAGACAGTAACAGTATCAAGGGGACAAAATTCCCAAGACTACTTTGAAATAACATATGTTTTGTCAAGACCTCCTACTCTCTTCCACAAATACCTTTTTCATCACCTCTAATTTCAGAAAAGTCCAAACTATGAGAATAATAAAGCTAAGCCTACACACCAACCTCTTCCCATCTACTGTCCACTGCGGAAGCATGATGAACAGCAATTTCTTACTAATGTATACATAAGAGCAGAAATCTCTTAACATGGGTTCAGTTATGCTGGAAAGTATGTAGGTTCAGTTATGTCATTTCCTTGCTGCATTTTATTTGATTTGGGAGATATATACAAAACAAAAGTAGTATTCACCAATATAAATGAACATATATTACAAGAACTTTGCTGGTATAATATCCCTTCTTGGGCCATTATTTTCATGCTTTATATGAGATGGAGAAGCTTTCAAAACCAGATAATAACACAAATACCACCTAGAGTAAAGAATAGTTTATGCATGGGTTAATATCATAGTTATTTTCCCTTCTTGTAGCTATGACAGAGATTCAAGCACGTTTCCTGGAAAGAGGAAAAAGACAGTACCTAAAAGGACCAAAACAATATTTGAAAATCTCCTGCAAGGGGAAAGACATTCCAAATCAGAAAAAAACAGTATAGAGGAAAACAGAGGAGGATTCTATAGTTACAGATGTTCAATTGGGTATTTGGGATTGGCACAAACTCAATTCTAAAACAAATAAAGGTAGCGGAGATGAATTCCCTGAATGAAAACAAAAAAAAGGAAACTTTTTCCTAAACACTTGCAAGGTGTGCATATATGAAGTGCCACTGGTTGTATTCAAAAATCAGATTATTCTTAAAAAATAATTAAAAAGAGGAGCATTTGATTCCAAACAGAACTTCTTTAACAGATGGATAAGGGAATGGCAGAATAATACAATCCCGTCTGCTGTCTGAGTCCCTGCTGAGAGTTACTTTCAAGCTGATAATACAATTCTGTTTGTGGCTAAAATCGTGCTGTACTGGCAGTTTAGCTCCTCAGGTTTTTTGCAGAGAGGGAGAGATTGTTTTGTTTTGTTTTTACCTAATTATTATGAAATGTTTCTAAGATTTCAGCTAAAAAATATTTAATATGTTGCTTTTTATTTCAAAGTCACTTGTGCTAATATCTGAATTTGAAAGCATATTTGAAACCCAGTGCAGGAAAGGATCTGAGCAAAAGTTTAAGTCCATGTATTTCCAAGACAATCATGATGAGTAAAATGACAGATTAACATTGACTTCAATGGGGTATGTATGAATTCTTTAAGTAGAATATAGGCTTAGATGTTATCTAAAAAGGATGGAATCATTGTATTGTAGTTTTCATAGCCTCTCCTTTTTTAAACACACATAGCACACATGCCCGTTAATTAAAAAAAAAAAAAGTAAAAAAAAAACCACAATCACCAATAGGACTGATACAAAGAGACAGAGTTGATTTCTGGCTGGTAGAAGAGGAGGTTGTATCTTTTACTGGACATGGATCTCATGTAAATTATATAGGCAAAAGTTGTTTAAACAGAATTTAGACTAATGCAATACTTCTGTAAATATGATAATAGAAAGAGAGGGGGAAAAAAGCTTTATTCACTTTTCACATTGATGTTAAAATAGAAGAAAGAAAGGTAGACCAAGACACCTTGAACTGAGTTGTGCCAAGGTACAAAGGCATTTAGTGCTCATTTCCTATATATGGATTCAGTCTGGTTCCGTGACTACTGCAAGATCAGCATCAATACTAATTCTAGTTGCAAACTTACACTCATTGGCAAAAGTTGTTCTTTTTTTTTCATGGACAAGACTTGTAAATGTCAAATTCCAGAGATAGAAACACCACCACACAGAAAGTGAATGAGGTCTTTACCACCTCATCAACAGCACTGTCTTTTTCCATGAAAGGGTTGACTTACATGGACATGAAAAGATGAACATAGTTTTCAGTTGATTGCCCAGAACTGTTTTTACCGCAGTAGAAATAATTTGTGTTACATATTTACAGTTTTGATTATACAGAAGCTGTTGCTTGTCATTTGTAGGCATGCAGAATGTATGCCTAGAAACATAGCCAGATAGAGCTTGACACTGACTATTGGCTTGTCTCCAGGTTAGCCTATATCACTTTGATTCTTTTCAGTAAAACTCCAGGTCTATAGGTTTAAACGTAGATTTAATGTTATAATGATAAACAATATTCAACATATTCAAAATAACTTGAAAACCCCATGTGGAATATTGTCACTGACTAGCATGCCGAGAAGTCTTCTGATACTTTTGAAGCTGTGTGGAAATTTTATTCCTGCTAAAAAATCTGACAGAATTGGTTGACAACTAAGCCTCTGAAAATAAATCAGCCTGTTTTAGCCTACCTTTTAGAGCCAGGAACTCATTCAAACTAGTGAAGAAGAATAGCAAAATGCCTATACCTGACTTTCAGGCCAAATGTTCTTCTCCCTACTTCAAGGAATTTAGGAGCCTGCCTTTTGCATGGGGTCCCATATTTTTTGCATTTCTCTTGCTGCAGTAAAACTATCTTTTTGGTTATCTGTATTTGGAACTGTTTTCATCTACCTCTTTCTCCAAGGAATATAGAATTTATTACCAAATCATAGCTTCTGAGAGCCAGAAGAGTTTAATAATCTTGCAAAATTTAGTGTTCTGTGACTGGGCATCCCATAGAGTTTTGCCCAGTTATTCTCCTATTTTGTCCAACCAAATGAGACAGTTTAAGAGATCTAAATTAAATTCCAAGGGACAGGAAACAATTGCAATGCTTAATTAAACTTATTAGTTTGTATCTTATTTTGACTTAGAACTGGTGACTTCCCTTTCAAAGTCTTTCATCTCATTAGGTCTCTGCCTGACATGAAATAGCTTGTTGAGATCAGTGTGCAAGCATCAACATTCTCATCTTTAAAACCTCAAGGCCTGTACTAGAGCAAAGACTTTATATTCCACTTGGCTCACTTAGAAGAATAAGAGCACTCCGCAATTTCTTTTCCAAATAGTTCCCAGAATATCTTCAATGTACAGGAGTGTTGGTTTTTTGGTTTTTTTGGCTTTTTTTTGTTTGGTTTGGTTTTTTTTTTGTTTTGTTTTGTGTGGTTTTTTTGGTTTGGTTTGGTTTGGTTTTTTGTTGTTGTTGTTTTTTTGTTTTTGTTTTGTTGTTGTTGTTGTTGGGGGGGTTGGTTTTTTGGTTGTTTTTTTTTTTTTTAATTCCTGCTCTTTCAGACATCTGAGAAAGAATTGCAAAAAACTTTGAAGATTTCTAAGTGCCATTCCTTAATGTTCTCCACCTCCTACCTGGCTATCTACTAAAATCTTCTTATTTCAAGTACAATTACTCCTTCACTTCCTTCTACATCAGTGGATTCTCCCTTCTGTTTTATCAATAGTAAGGGGTGGGGAGGATAACTTTTCTGAGAAATAAAAATGCTGGGTTCATTTTTTAACATTAATAATATTTTGCATTATTCACAGCTTGGTGTTGCTTCTCTCTAGAGCATAACCCTTTCCTTTCACACTCTTTTTTTTGCCCTTCAGACTCAATAAAGATGAAGATAAAATGGTGAAAAAGAATTAAAAAAGGGGGGGGTGGAGGGGAAGGAAGAGGTTCAGCATTTACAGCTATTTTTTAATACTCCACTTGTTTAAAATAGCTCTGAAATAATGTGGTGGCTTAACCTTGGCTGCCTGCCAGGTGTCCACCAAACTCATTCCTGCTTAACAAGGCAGGGGAAGAGTGCAAGATGAAACATCTCATGGGTCAAGATAAGAACAAGGAGATTGCTCACCAATTACTGTCACAGGCAAATGAGACACAACTTGGGAAGATTAATTTAATTTATTGCCAATTACAAATAGAGTAGGATAGTAAGAAAACAAAACAAAACACACTTTCCTCCCACCCTTCCCTTCTTCCCAGGCTCAACATCATTCCTGATTCTTCTGCTTTCTCCCCTACCCTGAGTGGACCAGACGGGAATGGAGTGTTGCAGTCAATTCATAACACTTTCTGCTGTTCTTTACTCTTTTGCCCCTGTTCCAGCATGGGCTCCTTCCTATGGGATACAGCACTTCATGAGCTACTCTAACATGGATACTTCCCATAGTCTGTTGTTCCTGCCAGGAGCCTGGTCCAGCACAGGCTGTCAATGGACTGCAGCTTCCTTCAGGTCATGTTTACTGATGATGTCGAGGGTTGTCCATGGGCTGCAGATGGATATCTGCTCCAGCGTGGGCCACCAGGGGCTGCAGGTGGACAGCCTATCTCAGCATGGTTTCTCATTCACGGGCTGCAGAGGAATCTCTACCTGGATGCCTGGAGCACCTCCTTCCCCTCCTTCTTCATCTTGGTGTCTGCAGGGCTGTTTCTCACATTTTTCTCACAGCTGCTCTGCAGCATTTTCTACTCTTTCTTAAATATGTTTTAACAGAGGCACCACCATCACTACTGATTTGGCTCAGATTTGACCAGTGGTGAGTCCACTTTGAAGCTGGATGGATGCTGACTTTGTCCAACATGGGGACAGCCCATATCTCTTCTCACAGATATCACACCCCTACCCTACCAAAACCTTCAATATAAACCCAATACAATTAACAACACATTACAGATTTAGAAAAAGGTTTTCATCTACTTTTTCTATATTCATCTAGTACTATAAAACAGGGATACTCATATCAAGAGTAACTGACAGAGTAGGACTTAAAAAAAAGTAGCTACCATTCATAATTACATTATTTTAGTTATTGGATTGATTTTGAGTGTGTTAGATATTAAAATAACGAAGGTTTACGCAACAATGAACTATTTGTGCTATGCAATTTCCAGTTATGTAGCATAAAATAGTTAGGACTTTCCCAATAAATTTGTAGATTCTTGCTCTCAGTGATTAAAATCAATGCAGAAGTCAATGGATGCCTCTATGAATAGTTAGTATACAGTGCCAAAGGAAAAAAAAGCACTTGCCATTCTTCAGAACTTTGCCAGGGAATCCCCAGTCTTAAAAGCTAATATTCCACTTTCACAGTACAGGTAGACCTTCTCATCCTCTTTTGGGTTATGTGATAACATGCCTGCAGTGAATGGGCATGCATGTTGTCAGGGAGAAGTGATACACTTAGATGTGCCGTTCCTAAAGGATTAATAAGCTCACAAGAATTGCACAGATATTTATGGTTTGCAGAGCATGCAGAAAGAATCCATGTTATATTTTAGGAACAATAATATGTTAAAATGTGATGGTAAAATTAGAGAGATTGCTCTCAAACCTTAATGATTATTCTTCTTTTAATATATAAATAGGAGATTATTCTGATAGGGTTCATAAAAGGGCATAACTAAGGTGGATGGCTCCATCTGCTTACAATTAAACAAGAACAGATTGCTTCTCTTGTGCAGATTTTTAAGAAGTTAAGACTTGAAAAGGTAAATTTATTGCTAAGTAGGTCAAGGTGCTCATCTTTATATTAACAGAGAAGTTTTTGCTCCATTTTCACTTGTATCTTTTTGAGACAGGTTCACAAAGAATGAGGGTAAAAGTCACTATAGGTATATGCTCAATAATAATAATAATAATAATAATGGCCCAACTTCGCGAACGAAGATTTGGGGAAAGGTCTTTTTACCTTTCCAGCCTGCGCAATGGATTTTTTAGGTGAGACACAGCCTGCGCTGAACTGAGCCCACCCTTTAATCCTAAGGTTCAGCTGCCGGGGCCAAGCAAGCTTGGACAATGGCAGTGAGGTCCTCAGGACGTAGGTTTGTTTTGAGTGTCCTTCTCATAGATGGATGGCCACACAGGGCTAACGACCTCCATCAGGCCAGGAGACCGGGGACTAGAACCCGTGGTCGCAGCAGTGAAAGTCCTGCACGCTAACCACTAGGCCACCAGGGGTCTCCGGGTATATGCTCAACTCAGCAGTGAAAATGACAAGGTGAAATGATGAGAAATATCTAGCATTCTTTCAGCATGCCTTTCAGTCTGAAGCTTCCATGAAAATAAAATTATTCAGTTTTACACTAAGAGCAATTCAACTGGAGGGGAACTTTCATAACTGTGGGGGTTTTTGGTTTTGTGGGTTTAATTGCTTTGGTTTGATGCCTCCATTTGCCCAGGAGGCAGAGCAAAGACATCATATCAAGATGAGTGATTTCAAATAGATCAGAAAGTGGAAATAGGAAATCTTTAAAACAAAACCCAAAATCTGATTTGAAGAGGTGAAACTGAGAAATTCCAGGTTCCAATGATTTTCAGATACATATCTTAAATGTTTCTACTATAATTGCAGTAGTAGAGTCTTTGACTTGCAGACCCTCTTAATACTTAAATAAAAACAGTGAAGTGGCAACGCAACTGTTTGTTTCTGTTGGTCCTTTGCTGTCAGCAGTAACCACAACTGAAATTCACACTTTTCTACAGCACAATATTGCAGTAACTATGCAGCTACCCAAAACGTGGAGCAAGAATTTGAATCATGTTTAGGAAAATAAAAAAAAAGAAAGATAAAAAAGTGATGTAAGAAGAAGAGGAATAGTTTGCTAAATAATTGTCCTGTGTAAAAGACCTCGACAGAATTTACTAGAATGAAGTGGCTTTTATCCATTAGATCATATTTTCTGTTTACTGCTACTGACATTATTCTCTTTGGTTATGATTTGAAGTGTGACATCGGAAAGTATCAATATATAGGATAAAAAGGAGTATACTACTAAAAGGTTATTTTACATCCCTTTAGCAGCATACATCGTTTTCCAACAAATAAGATAAATAAAAACGCAACTGGAACTTAGAGATAGATTATTAATGAAATTTTTTTTTAGTCACTGAAGATTCTAAAGAAAATATGTTAATTAAAAATAGATATAAATATTTCATTCAGCAAGCAGATTCACTTACATTTTTAGAGAATGAAAACTGACCAAATGATCTCTACTTTCATTAGACTTGTTAAAAAATTGTTGCAATGAAGAATAAACTTATTATAATAATATCCTGAATGAGCTTGGAAGGAGGGAGGAATACCATGCAGAAAGGACTGGAAAAGGATAAAGCATTTCAATTTTTTTTGCATTTTTAAAGCAAAACTATTTGTTTACAACATAGAGAAATATAATTTTCAGTATTTCCAAAAAACCTTTTTTTTTTTCACTCTATACCTACATGAAGGTTTAAAAAATTCCAAATACTCCAAAGCAAAGACTTCTCTTCTCTTCTGCTTGTCCCCTTCTCCCTTCCCCTATTCTCACACAGCAAAACAACAGGAATTTGGATCTTCCGTTTTTGTTTCACCAGGAAATGATTTTTTTTGCTCTTTTATTTTGCCCTCTTTTTCTTCCCCTTTAGGAGGCTAAGGATAACATCTTGGTCCCTAGTGAAGTCAATAGAAAAATTCCCACTGACTTCAATAAGAATGGAATATCATCCAGAATGCTCATATTCCTGAGACCTTTGTACTATATGCAGAATAAATTATAGCTGGTGTCCACCTGTCATTCTTAATTTTCCTGCTTGTCTTTTTCGCTCAGTTCAGAAATTTTTTCTAACCATCTGATTTTTGAGCAATGGGTTTCAGATATTACGAGAGGGGTGAGATGCGGGGATTTTGTATCACTCTATGATGGCCCCTGCCAAGCGATAATGGATTGACATTGACAAATCCCTGAGAGCTAGACCTGACAGTTAACGGATGCTGTGAGATCAGTCTCAGAGAACAGTTTAAGGTTAAGGGGCAAAAGCAGTGCGAATACTCCACACTTGTCTGATTTTGAGTCTTCCAAGCTAAATGTGTTGAAAGCGAGAGGAAGCAAGCCAGCGGTGGCAAAGAGAAAGCAGGGGGAGAAGAGACGGTACAGTAAAATCTTTACATTGAACCCAACACATCAGTCATTGCAGAATTCTTCACAGACTACAGGTAGTGATGATTTATAGGTGGTAAGCTTCAATTTGGGAGGCCATAAGCACATTCTTTGATCTAGACTTCTACAGATTTGTTTCCTATGTACTCAGTAAGTAATAAGTGATTTGCTATTGATTTGTCCACAGGCAGAAGAAAAGTGGATTGGTACTGTAACCCCAACGTGAATGGGAACTTCAGGGACACTCCTACAGAAGGGAAATGCACACAGACATAAAAATGTACAGATACTTTTAACTTGCCAAGTCTCTATCTCCCAAAAATATCCCAGATAAAGCTTTAATATTGTCAAACTCTACACAATTGCTTTTACTTTAAATCAGTGTTTGATCACAGCTAATAATAGAAATATATGATAAAGAAAAATCCCTTAACAGCCATGACCTGAAATCCCATGCCCAGATTCTCAACGTACAGTAAGTATAAAGAGCTTAAAATGTTGCTAAGAATAAGAACATATGGCAAAAAAACAATCTATAGGAAATGCTTTTCCTGTTATATAACAGGTTAATTGTTTAATTCCATCATTAGTGCAAAGCAGAACAAAGCTATCCCCTGTGTTTTGCATCATAAAGCTGGATGGTTGATTTGTTATGTCTAGAAAATTTTGCCTTGATTTTTGTTTTTAAATTTCAGTGTTGTGGACTTACATACAGAA
The DNA here is from genome assembly GCF_003984885.1 of Neopelma chrysocephalum. Taxonomy (NCBI): domain Eukaryota; kingdom Metazoa; phylum Chordata; class Aves; order Passeriformes; family Pipridae; genus Neopelma; species Neopelma chrysocephalum. The sequence goes on from NW_020897695.1 coordinate 27,300,024, forward strand.
TAATATATGAAAAATATCTTCAAAAATGTCTTTCAGCATTTGAACTCAGATGCTGTATGAATTGTATCTATGACACTATGTCCTGACCACACCTACGTAGGGTCATATAATGTAATTGCAAAATACATTATTTCTTTGGTTGAGTAAATCTCAGGAGTTTGCTCTTTGCTTTCTCTGAGCACTTTAAGGAACAAAATTTTCCTAATAAACATTGCTCATGGGCAGAAATAAAGAGATAGGAATCTTATAAAAATTGAAAATACATTATAACTCTCAAAGTTTAAATCAATTTTTTTATTGCTTTGGCACGTTTGGAAGTTTTTTTTAGACTTACTTTGTTTCCTATATCTTCGAGTTACTTTACAAAGTCAGCTAAATTATGCTTTAGGTTCAATTTACTAAAAATTTCCCTGCTCAAGGACATCTTATGTAACAGCAAATAATTGGGCTTTAATGACCCAGTTTCTTCACCAATCCTTCCTTGTTGTAATGGTTTGAAACAAGAACAGCAGTATGTCATGACTGATAAAATTTTTTATACCCAAATATTGGGCCTACTCTATTTTGACTAAGGGTAGCTTTAGTTAGCTAAGAAACATGAAAGGATGAGTCTGAGAGCTTAGAATTTTTGCCTCCATGTCTCTATCTCACTTAATAATGAGTTATTCTCTCAAGAAAAATCCAGGAAATTACAATAAAATTGCAGAATTTTATTTTTTCTGGTGACTACAAAAACATGTATAAATTAAGCTCAGCCACTGACACAACTCTCATGTTTTATTCAATAAAGGTGTCAACCTGCTTCAGGGGTCAAAGGTAATATAAGCATGAGAGAGGATTTTTGTTTCTGATCTGCAATCACCCATTTAAGTGATTAAGTACCACAACATTGGGGGGGGTGGGAGTGGGGTGTGTGTATGCCTGCACTATCAATTTAATTGCAGACTAGTTTTCATATAAAAATACTTGTGGGAGGGGTGTAGAATCTATGTGGGTTTTTTTTCTCTTAGGGACCGCATAACTGAGTTGGTCATAGCAACATGATATATCTCATATGTAATATGTGAATAACATGGCACTAAATACTGGCACATTCTCAGAGTGAATAAAGCAGAGTTTTATATTCCCTTTTTGAACTTATAAAATTTTATATTAGGCAGGATTGGAACCATAGTTTATATAGACAACACAGTAAGCTAAGGTGCATGGTAAATCAAAAGATCATCTACAAACACATACCTCCCTGTTTGCTAAACCAGGTTATTTTATTTTGCTAAATCTGAAGTCTTAGGCCACAATAAATTAAGACATTTTGAAGAAAAAATAGTAAAAATCTGAAACAAATCAAGACATGCATTTCACGAGTACATGGGGTAAAATAGTGAAAAACACTTGTAACATCTTAACACTTAAAATCATTTTCAAGGCCAAACTGAGCATTAAGAGGAGACATTACGAAAGGTCCTAAAAGGCATCACTAAGGAGCAGACCTAGATAAAAGACAGTTAATTATGTTCAGAGATATTTATTACCTCAAAGTGTCTAAATAAAATGTAGCTTTTAAACTATTATCCAAGCAAAACCAATGATTTTAACTGGTTCTTTTTACTCTGTATTGATATTCTGTAGAGAAAAACATACATAAGCACAATTTTTTAAAACACACCCAATACTAACAGGCATAATTTTTAAATGGAAAGAACATCCTGAAAATTAATACTCTTTCTCCACCAGTTTGACTTTCTGAAGAACACAGCTTTGAAACCTTTGTTTGCCATTAAGCATATTGAATATGAATAAAAATCCATGCTCCTTGTTTTTAAGTGAGGGTAAGTGGTGGCAGATATATAAGAAACACACAGTTAAAATGAAAATGCATGGAAAATAATTTTCTCAGGAGTACTTCTCTAATTTTGGAATCATAATTACAGTGTGAAGTTACATATGGAACATGAAAGAAAACTAAAAATGCAGACCCTTATTTAGCAAAGCAAGAATGGGCATTCATTAAACAATTGAAAAATGCATGTTTACACTTAGCATTTTGCTTAAAAGAAAATCTATATGAATTTATATTGTTTGTTCTTTGCTTTTCTCTGATAGTTAGAAAACAGCTGTTCTATTGCTTTGGACTTTGACTGGCTAGATTGCAAGGCTCAATAATCTGTCTCGGCTCAGGTTTAAGTGATGGAATTCATTTAAATGCCCCAGAAGTAATCATCCACAAAGAGTACATTATTTCTTTTTTATGAATTTTCAAACCTAATACTGATGGGTAGCATGCAATTAAACCTGATCAATATGTAATTTAGGTGGGCTGACATGTTTTCAAATTCTCAGAATATAGATTCTTTCAATATTGCAAGAGCTTAGTGAAATACTCAGCCCTTATGAAACAGCCAAAGCAGTTTAGTACAGTAAAACAACAAAAATGTGCCTGTTCCAAAGACAAATGGGAGAGAAATTAAACTTAGAGACAGTAACTTTTCAAATAATTCAGTATATTAGTATTAAAAGGAGGCCTTTCTTAGCATATTCAAAAGAACTTCTTTGGTATAAATTAATATGAATATATAAAGGTTTATATACTGCACTATATAAAGCTGGGGATTATTTTTTTATCAGGGTATTTAAACATAGCTCTGAGAGAACTGATTTATGATAACAGTGAGTTATGTATCACAAATATTGCTTCTGAAAGACTATATTAGCAAAAAATTAAAGAAAAGTTTGTTTGGATTTTTTTTTAAATGTGGTTTATCATAATGATGCTTTATGTTAAGCTAATAAACAAGTAGAAGTACATTGCCTTGTGACCTTAAAGGTCATCAGTGACAGTCTCTAGTACTACTAATTACCTTGCTGTCATTTACACAATAAGAATTACACCTGAGTTCTTAAAATCTTACATGGAACAATTCTAAAATTTATGCCTGAGGTTCTAGCCTGCTTTCTCTCCTTCCTACTGCACAGGAAGCACCCCCATTACCTTAAAAAAAAAAAAAAAACAAAAAAACCCAACAAACCAAAACAAAACGAAAAAAACAAACCCACCATAATCACGTTATTGCCTAAGAAAGCAATATTTAACAAAGCAAGGAAATTTTTTAATTTTTTTTATCCTAAGCTTATCTATAATTTTGCAAGTGGTTTTACATAACAAGGAAAGACTGAATTGTCTTTTTTCTCTAATTGTGATACTTTATTATCACATATAAACATCGTCTCTCAGCTGCTTCTGTTTAGCTTTTTTATCTCTCTTAGCATTATTTTTACTTTACATCATTATACAACTTCTGTAAATGCTGAAGATACATTGAACATTTCATACCTGTAAAGTACAATTATGAGTAACACCTAGGATAAATTTTCAGATTGTCAAAGACTCTGCCAAAACCTGTTTTCTGTTTTAAGAGTTTTTAAAATCATCTAATCATCTTGTTTTGCATTTACCCCATATGAAACTACATCACTCATTCTCCTGTGAAGTTTCAGAGATGGCAATGAGTAGTGGCAGAATTTTGAAATCCTTTTCTCATTAAGTGGGGAAAGACTGAGAGAAAGTAGATTCCTGGTTGTTCTTTTTTTTCATAGCTATCTGGGTGTAAATCTGCTATAAGTCCATTGATTTATCTGGATTTTTGGAATGTAATTGTATGTAGATCTAACGGGTGCACGCAAACCTCTGCCCCCCATGGCACACTCCGGGACCGTGGTACCCACCTACCAGGCTAATCCTGCAGAAAGCGACAGTACCCTGGAAGCATGCTGAGGAGAGTAATCTGAGTGCCTATGCACTGAAAACTCTATGGTAGGAGGTCTGTGAACATAGAGGTGCTAGCACACACATGAAGCTACAAATGGAAAAAAAATCAAATAAAGTACTTGTTCTGGACTCCAGCTGACACTTCTCCCCACTGCTCAAGGTGCAACCAGTTCATTTTCCAAATGACCTACCCAGACTGTACACTGAGTAGACTGCTCAAGGTTTCAAATTAGCAACAAACACTTGTCCCTCACAAAAACCAAAAGCCAAAAGGCAAAAAAAAAAACAACCAAAAAAAAAAGTCATGATTATTTTAGGTCAGCTGAGAAGAAGGTTTTTTTTTCTACAGAAAAAGAGTCTGTACCAGTAACCAATAATGAAGAAATTCAGAACAAAAAGCAAGGGCAGCCTACTACAAAAATAATTGCTGAACAGATAACATTTATATGTTCAACTTCAGACCCTTTTCTTGTATTCTGTTCAGGAGTGGATTTCAGTGAGTGTCAAAATCAAGGAACTAAATATCACTAACAATATTAAAAATATTTTGGAAAATAGAAGAGGTTTACTTTGAAAATGCACCTCCTACATGCCAAATGTGAAACTAAGAGGTAGCAGTTACAATATAAATTGAAAATAGAAATATATTCATTTTCAGTAGGAAAGAGCACTCTAAAATCAAGCAGCTTTATAAAAAATGCATTAAGGGTTTTCAACATCATGCTAAAAGCTGTAGGATTAAATAGAAAACATTCATTAAAAATTTCTACAGAAAGCAATATATTACTATCCCAGCTGCAGAAAAGTGTTTCATTTGCAAATTAATAAGCTTTTATAATAGCTACAGCTGATTTGATTTATACATAACCTCTATTGACTGTTTACTGTTAAACACCAGAAAATCTTCTGCAGGGATTTATTTTGCCTTGTAATAAATATGAATGTGGTATCACAGCACCACACAACAGGGGCTCCAGCCCTTGCCCCACAGAGGCATTGGGTGCCTCTGCCAAAATCCATGGGAGCTGGCTGATGGCAGATGCTACATGGAGCCCAGAAGGATCAGGCCCTGCCTTTACTAAAATGCCAAGCGAGTACCTTCGATGTGTCATTTTGAAATGCCTGAAGTGATATGAAGGGGAAGACATTCTCTGAGCTATTTGCTGGTCACTGGGACAGAAATGACAAAGGATTCTGTCCATTAGTTTTTCAATACAGTGTTCAATAGCAGTAGGAAATTGATGGTGTAACAGTGGCATCACATTGGAGAAACTTATGATGCGGACAATAGCACTTCCAATAAAAGGGCTTTTGATTTTCTGTGTGTCAAACTGTTTTAATATTAGGGCATTTCTAGGTCAATGAAGGGTTAATGTAGCACCATAAATCATATCCAAACAAGAGCCCTGTAACTGCCTATGTCGAAGAACTATTCTACTAAGGTCAAAAAAGCATTAAGACAAGAAAGGGAAAAACACACACACAAAAGTAGGTTGCAAAAGCAATGCAGAGACACATCTATTCCACTGCCCCAAAACTGACATTGACACAGCATACTAAAGAGAGTGAATAATAGGTGAATTAGAAATTAATGATTCCTCTGCTATGTAAATGGCAATTAAAGGACATGCCATGCTGCAGGCTCTGTCCTAAAACTCTTCTCCATTTGTTTGGATTGAAATTCATAGCGTATGTAAATGCAGTAACGAGACCTAATATGTGTTTACTAAAAGCTAGAAATCTGGACACGATTTCAACAGATACATTCTTAAATTTATATTTACAAATTCACCTTTAAAACAGGTTTTCAGAGGGAAAAATAAAGTGTTATTTAGCTGATTTCTTGGTACGAGTAAATAATGGCTGCACAAAGTAACACATTATACCTTCAACACAGCACAGTAGCAGAACTCAATAACTTACATTGATTATAATCCTACACATCAAAGTGTTACTCTAACAAAGCAACACAGGGGCTGCTATTTGTAAGTGCCTTCTGTCCTGAAAGGTGCTGGAAAGAACAGTTTCCTTTCATGGTGTCAAAGTGTTAAGTTTTTATCTCATAAAACATCCCTTCATCTCCATTACATGTAAGTGCAAATAATAAAATGACAAATTCAATAAAGAATAGAGGAGTTGCAGTAAAGGAATGTATCTGTTGTTTTGTTCATGCTCCTAGTTTAGTATAGCTACATCTATCAAATAATGTATAGAGAAAAGTCTTTTAGAACCACGGAATCCTTTAGAGATATTGTCAAGCAGGAGAAGATCATGGTCCAATACTGGTTTATTAATGAATTACTAAGATCTACTCAAAATAAAAATTCCAGTCCAGTTTTGGGAGTTACTGTACCTTGTAGTCAGTCTAAGAAAAGAATGATTCAGAATCAGGTAAACTTCGACACATTTGTCATTTAAAATCTGCAAATTCCTGCAATATTCTGTGCTAGCATGTGAAACAAATGGGCTTCTGGGAGGGAAAGCTGCATTGACAAACTCAGCAAAGAGCAATTTTCTGTCATTTAATGAAGGATGGAGGGAGGCCTTGATAAAGTACCCACTCATTACAAGTTTGTTTTTGTACGTGTGTCTGTGTGTGAGACAGAGAGAATGTGTGTGTGTGTTGATGAAAGGGTAATCTCACTAGTTTAATCTTCTGAGACAAGTTGGGCTTGCTAAAAGCACTCTATTTTCTTGTAAATTCAGCCAGGCACGCTGTCACATACATAATATCTTCATGCTGGTGTTTCCTTTTTTTCTAAAAGATGCATAATATTTATCCCTGCTCATATGTTGTCTCTTTTTGTCTAAAATGCACCAGTCAATCAGCCAAGTGTTTCTCCCTCCTTAGCATATATGAAATATTATAAAAATGGGGAAAAAAGTTGTAGTCACATACAGATTGTGTATAAAGCAATCAAACACTGGTGTATTATGGGTCGCTTTCAGAACCAGGTAAGTCTTTACTGCATATCGTTCTAGATAACCTCTGAAAATGAGACAATTCCCTATTTTTATCCTCTGCTTAACACTGAAAGCAGAACGAGCAGATTTTTTTGCTACTGTAATGAAATCTGCTTTGTTGTTTAGAGTATCTGTAGGAAGGCTGTGGCCTCAACTTGAAAGAAATTAGCAAAGCGTGTATTAAGAAATGCTCATAAATTGTGAGTGGGTGCACATTGTATCTTAGTAACTTGTAGTCCTCAAAGACTTACTACAACTTTGTGAGTGAAACAATGTTCATGGAGTACATAAAGCCATTGCAGACTGAGGGATTTGGTGGTCAATAGACTAAAACTCAAATATGCCATTCAATGTCACGTATTGCTGGCTGTTCCTTTTATGAAACAGTTTTTATATTTTGCCTTTATTTAAAATAAAGTACTGCATCACTAACAAACTAGTTCAGACACTTCCTAATTAAAACATAACTCATCAATTCCATTTTTATTCTTTTGGGTGAAAACCATTCATTGGTTTGGGAGTAAAACATAATTAACTATTTTCACAACAAAAATTAAAACAGCATAGGGGTGACTGGAACTGTGGCATATTTATATCAACCTCAGTTTTTAAGATATTTGATAAACACCCCAAGGAGCAATCCTAAGCCGCCCTGGTCAAGGTCCTGATTTTGATAAAGTCAATAAAGCAGATGCACAGCCAGTTGGATTTTCTCACGGATTTCAGTGAAAACTTGTATCAGCTGGAATCATAGTATAAATACTGTCTTGTCTTAGATAGGGGTGACTAGATTTGCCTTAGTTCCTTTACATCAGGAAATACTTATAGTTGTGGTTAGTAAACAAACATTAGTCTGCTAGCATTGTTAACCATATGCTTATACATAAATAAGGAGGTAATTTCTAAGGAGCTGTGATGGCTTACGCTGTATTAGAAAAAACAAACGAACAACAAAAACAACCCCTCGCCCAAACACGTAAAATAAGACTGATAACAAAAGAATTATCACAGTTTGTAATGTTAAAATTTCCTAGCACTTCAATTAATAAAATTATGTCTATATCAGAAACCTACAATTTCAGGACTATTGCTATTGTTTCCTGTTAGTTTCTATAATTTTTACATGCACATGTGTAATTATAAAGTCATAACATGTGTATGCAAATTCTATGCTTCTCCTCTCTTTCACTGCCCTTTTTCTTCTCTATTGATAGTAAAAAAAGCATCTGAACCATTTTATGTAATGCTTGGATTGGTGTTGTAAAATTGAGATATGAACAGTATTTCTTTCCCCATATATGGAAATTGTTTACTAAATAATAATTTGTTGGATGCCTAAAAACATAGAACATCAAAACTTATTAAGAGAGTATGCCTGTTAGAATAATTATAAGATTTCATACTAGAGCTCTAATGCTGTATATTTTATTATACAATCTGCATTTCATAAATATGCTGCTATTTAAACGTCTTGGCTAGCAAATTATTTTAAAAAAATATTACAAGCACATATTTCCAAATTTATATAATAAGTCCTATAAAGAGAAGTTACCTTAGATTACCTAGTTCAAATGATGTGAAAAACAAAATGTTCTGGAAGTCTTTTACATGTAGGTCTCACAGTGTTTTCAGTCAGAAGCCAAAGCAATGATATTCCAATACTTTTGAGAAGAACAAAATTAGTGTTTGCTAGCCAAAGCAGCCCCTAGGTTTGACACTGAAGCACTGCAGTAAATACAGCATTCCAGCTGGTATCAGTTCCCAAAATTGAGAGCCAGTGATACATTACACATTCTGTGTCTGATTCAGCATTTGCTTGTAATGTGGTCATAAATCTGCTTTTGCTGGCCAGGTACATCAAACTTGCAACTACTTTTTATTGAAAGACACGTTTGGTCCATGTCTGGTCATTTCCTCAAATTTTATGACAATGGGACCCTTTCCTCTACTGTACATGTGCTGTACCTGAATGTGGATTAATTCCAGACCTTTTTATTCTGAAATAATATAACACATTCTAACTAACATTTTAGTTTATAGGCAAATGCAAGACTTCACCACAGAGCTACGGAGACCAAGAAAGCTTACTGGAAGTTTCAAAGAAAGAAAGAAAGTGAAAAAAGAAACCAACTCCAAAAAAAACAAAAAACCTACTCCCCTCCCCTCCCCCCCACCCCAAACAAAACCAAACCCCAAAAAACTACACCAGAAAGAAACAACCCCCTGTCTCAGATCTCAGTCCTCACAGACCACCATCTAATCAAGTCTACCTAGGTAAAATTCACCTCTACATGAATATAACCAGTTTTTACACACAACCTCATTCAAATATTTGCACAGGATTGTTGCTTCAGTTAGCAGCCAGAATACATTCTAGGAGTATGTTAGTGCTGTACACCCTCATTGAAGACAGCATGGAGAATCATTACTTTGCTGAAGTAGTATATGACCTCAGCTCATAATGCTCGACAGTGAAAATAAACAGTAAGCCCTTAAAGTTATCACTGCTATGCTGAGAGTTGGTTAAAATAATGCTTTCCTCTTTCCTTTCCTGCACCTCTTCAGAAAATATTTTTTTCCTAAGCTATTTCCCCTTTTGCTGATTTGGAATGAAAACATAAAATACATCCAAAGAATTAATAACATAATTTACTCAAGTATTCTGAAAACTCATGAAATATACCTCATGACAAAGCTTGCAGCAGATTCTCAACCTCTAGCAATCTTCTAAAGAACCCTTGATTTCTTATTTTTAGTACTGGCTGATTAATCATGATTTTAAGAGTACATAGGAAAAAAAGGACGTTTACATGTTCTTTTAAGTGAAAAGACCTATTTCTAAAAGATTATGTAGATGTTGGCAGAGGTTGCTTTCAAGAGGTAGATCTTCAACAAAATTAAAAAGAAACTAAAAGAATTCCTACCTCTTTGTTCTGACAAGCCATTGAACCTACTTTTCGTTTTAAGGTTTTTTTGGTATTTCTCTATTTTTGCTGTTGCAGTGGCAGCATACTCGGTTCAGGATCACATGGATGTAAGTCTTGGACCATAAGTATCATTTCCGTCACTACAAATCTAGATTGGTCTGGCCAAAGACTAATGCAGCTTCAGTTAAATTTTTCCACACTAGCTATAGTTCATTAGATTATACCAGACACTGAGAAGTCAAAAATAGTAAGATGTATGGTCAAAGTCCCCTTCTTCTAGAAATCCTAAACACCCTGAAGCTGTGTCAGGGGAGGTTTGTTTAGGTTGGGTATTAGAAAAAGGTTCTTCACCCAGAGGGTGATTGGGCAGTGGAACAGGCTTCCCAGGGAAGGGGTTCAGCACCAAGCCTGACAGAGTTCAAGTGTTTGGATCATACTCTTGGGTACATGTTGTGTTGAGTTGGACTTGATGATCCTTGTGGGTCCCTTCCAACTCAGCATATTCTATGATTCTATGAACTCTATACCAGACAGAAAAAATCAGAAGATTCTTGCTTAAACTCAGTACAACTGCTTCATTTTCACACTTGCATACGGTAGAAAACCAGTACAACAATCCAGGGGATTTTTTTTCTAGATCAATGAGCAAGGTCTCGTCTTACTTACACTAATATACTCTAAACTACTTCGCCGTGGAGTATGTTATTTGGAGAACAATCCTCATGTTACATCTTTTAGATATATAAGCAGTGATAGAACATAAAAACTTCTCAAACGCCTCTCAAAGATGACTGATGTTTGGACAAGCACCATGGTATTTTTCTTTTGAATACTGTTTCAAAACATTTTTTTTCTCTAAAACTTATTTCCAAAAGCTCTTTCATCATTTGAATTGGGAAATCAGATTTTCAGAACTGAAAATAAAAGTTACTGCTCCTGTGCTTGTATAAATACCAGTCTAATCAGAATACAGTATATTATTGGATTTTTAATTTTCTTTTGAAAAGACCAAGCTATGTTAAGCAGCCTTTAGCAAGCTGTCACAGATGAGACCAATAAGCACATCCTGACTTAACACACATCAGGGGTTGCCAAGGATACACTGTCAGGGGACTGGGGTCAGGAGTCAAACTGACCAATATTGAGTAAATTACATTGGTTCGAATGATTCCCCCTGAGCTAGTAATGATATGGCATGCACATAGTTTTGCTCTGCAGACTGATAAATACTGCATTTGAAGGCTGAACAAGGAACAAAGCATAGAAAAATGATTCTCTATAGACTGCCATAAACATTCATTCACATCACTCTGAAATCAAAAAAATACCATCATTGATATTATCGCTATTCCTTTCCTGAACAAATTTAACAAAAGGACTAAGGCTTTTCACTTCAAAAAGCAAAATAAGCAATAAGCTAAAATAATTGGAAAGGGCAACACATGCAAAAGGGACCAAGTCACTTTTCATATTGTGCACCTTGTACAGTCCTTTATTGATATGAAAGGTATTACAAAATCTTTCCTAAATAAAACTGTTCATGACATTTTGCAATAGCCAGCACAATGAACTTCCTTATTCCCCCCATACTTGAGAAATAATTTTTTCCAGTTGTGAGTCACCCAAAATAAATAGAAAAGGCTGAAAAGTGCTGTCTAATACCTGAATTCTACTAAAACAACTTATGACAAATTCACTGTGAAGCAAGTGAACTACACTGGTCTCGTGTTAATGTTTGAAGTAACTTGAGGTGAAGTCTACTGGTAACTGAAAGCATGAGTATAATAAAGAATCTGTTGCTGACCAGCCAACATACCACGAGTCTTTTCTGATTTCTTTGAGTCCCAATGAGACACTACATTTGTAAAATCAGCAAAATTCAAATTTCCATTAATAACAGAAGTTTGCAAATACGACACACCTCGTAATTTCAAATCTTATTTATTTGCTCATTGCTTGTATTGCTTTGCTTTTTTTATAAATTCTTCTAAGTATGTCAAATAAGTATTGAGTAAAAGTGTTTGATTTTTCATTTCTTAAGTCCACGTTTTTCTTTCAGGATCATAATTTTCACCCTTTTAAAGTTTCAGTTTGCTTTTTTCTATAATTAATTGAATACTCTTTTTCAAGGCCACATTTACTATATTTTCTTCTTTAAGCTATTTCTTTCTTTCTCCTTACTGCATTTTCCTCTCCCTAATCCCTGCTATCAGGGAGCACAGACAGCAAAGCTTTTTTCCACCTTCCATATCTCTGTCTCCAAACTAACATTTTTAGTATCTTTTAAAACAAGGTACTTTACGTTCTGTCAACAATGCTTTAAAAATTGCTCTTGTCCCCTGTATGATGGTTTTTGTCACCAATGGTTATATAATATTTTCATATACATGCACATATCATTGTTTGTTACCAAACACTCGGTACCATGTTGAGAACAGATTTCTCCATTAACCTCCTGTCAGAAAATAACATAACCTCTTTTTCTCACAAATGTAAACTGTTTCAGATCCTGTCTCTCTTTTTCTGTCACTGTTTGGGTTCTGTGCTTCCAAGATAAACTTTACTGAAGAAATACGGAGGAGCGGTTGCTGCTTACAAGATTTACGCTCTTTGTGCTCATTGCTGTATAACAGTAGTCACAAGCATCCTGAGTCAAGCTTATTGAACAGCCACCTAACTACCCATCAATTTCTAATTTAATTTGTTTGTCTGGTATGTTAAACACAGAAAGAGAACAGTGCAAGTTTTCTTGTGGACCAAGTGAGATCTGGTGCATCTACTTTCCCCGTGCTGGTGTGGTTTTCTTTGGCTTTGGTGAAACATACCAGCCAATCTATCTACAATCCTTCTGGGGAGGGAAGAAGGAAAGAATAGCAATGAATAATTGTTTGCTGTGGAGGAAAACCTACAATTACACCAGATTAGGCAAGACAGATCCCTGTGATGAAAGAGTGGAGAAGAGCCTGCAGAGACAGGCACTTCAGAATTGCCCAGGAGCTCTTCTTAAACATATCCTTGGAAGTGTTCAAGGTCAGGTTGAATGGGGTCCTGAGTAACCTGGTCTAGTTGGAGGTGTTCCTGCCTGTGGCAGTGAGCTTGGAGCTAGGTGATGTTTAAGGTCTCTTCCAGGTCGAGCCATTCTATGATTCTATCATCAGCTACTCCACTCTTTTTTGGTACAGCCACTAGCAGAGCAGAGGAGGTACTTTATAAAGCAGTGCAGTGAAGTGCCACCTCTCTGCTAAGCAGAAGCTGGTGACTCCTAGATCTGGGCTGTGATCTAATTTATGTATCAAAAGAAAGCTACAGGTACTGCTTTTTTTCTGATGTGAAAGTTGAGAACTTGAGTTCTCTGGCTTTGCTGGGCAGATTTCCAGAGTGCAGTTAAGTGTATTCTCTCACAGACAAACCCAATTTAGCCCCTTTTCTAGGAAAACTCTGTTGTTGAATTTGTGTTGTAAAGCCTGTCCCAAAATAAAAGCATAAATGAAGATAATCAGTACACATTCAGCAACGGGAAGTTTGATGATGTGGTAGGGCGAACTAGTTTGTGTCTTCTGAAACCCCTGTGCAGTACATTCTATAGGCAGTGAGATTATGGAGAAATGAATATTACTCCAAATTTTACTTAATTCAGTGTTTCAGGAGAGCTATCACAGAACTACTTACAAAAATTATCTTTGGTTCCTCTCCTGTTGAACCAATTGTGCAAGTGAGAAAGTACATTGCTGAGAGAAGGGCACCTTACATTGCTTCATGAACTGAGCACTGACTGATTATTTTAAGTACACTTGTTTTAGTCACATAAGCTCCACGTCCTACACTGATTACATTGTAATTTCACTGTTGATATCAATAGAGATGGTGACTTATGAGTGCAGTACTAAACTTATTCCACAGCAAATAATGACCAAGATTATTAATAAATCACAGCTCCATTTATACAAAGAGAGCTAATTCTTTATAAAGCTCACTACTTAAACTACAATTAGTTTATTCATGCTCTGGCAGCAGAATATATTTTTCTAAGAATCACAGTAAGATCTTTGCTTAAGATTTAAACTGCTGCAAACAACTCTCTTTGCACTTCCAAGCTTGAAGCACTGTTCTTTTGGAATGCACAGCTCATCTTCTAGGATAATGATGCAAAGGTTTCATTTCTCAAAAAACAACAGATGCAAAAGAAAGAAGACCAAAAAGAGCACTGCAGAGTTACTCTATTCAGATGTCTTCAATTTGATCAGAGCTTTGTTTTGCTAGAGGAACCGTCTAGAAGTTAATTTAGTTAATTTGAAGGACTAAAGTGAGCAAATAGTTGCTGCTCACAGAAAAACAGTATAAAAATTATACGGTACATTCATATGCTCTGTATGCAAATATCAATTTCTTATCACCTGCCCCTTTCAAAAAAGAATACGAGTTTCCTGGTACTTTTTCTGTTCATTTACTATGGAAAAATCTGCACACCAAATTAGTTTGATTTATCCAATACACATGCAACTCTATCCTTGATCAGAAAGACTAGCTGGAATAACTAACCGCTGCCTACTTTACAAAGTGAGTACAAAGCAAACATAATTAAACAAAAATGGACGTTTATGACTTTGCCTAAGCCTATAGAGACTGTATGAAGGACAAAGCAGGAGAAGTACACTGTCTTTCCAGTTTATCCTTGCGCTGGAATATCTAAAACCAACTTCCATACTTCCATTTTCTCCAATTAAAAAAAAAAAAGGAAAGAAAGCTTAAAAAGGCCTATAAACATTACATTCAAGGAACTATTCATCCAAATATTATGTCATTTTTTAAATATTGTTCCTGTTAGAATTTTATAAATAGTATGAAAGATAGTATTTCACAAATTTGATCATTGCAAAGTAAAAAGTCATTGTTCGTTAATAAAGGATAGTATTTTTAAACTAGTGGAACCACCTTAGGTAGCTATGTTTAAAAGTTGTTTAAAAGACCAATTAAAAAACCCCAAACATTCTCTGTAGAGAAGCATTATATGTTTAACAGCTTCCTACTGTATTACCAAAACCAGTGGAATCTTCTAAAATATCTCAATTTAAGGCCTCATTAACTTATGTAGTAACTTGCATGGTGAATTCACAATGCTATTGTTAAAGGTCAACAGGCATTTAGCACAAATGTTTAAAAAACATTCTATAGGAAGCACCACTCTCCACTACATAGTTAGAGCTAACTTGGGTGTTGCACTCAAAGTAGAGATTTAAAATAATTTTTATATAAGAAATTACTATCTGAAATTATGCACACCTGAATTCCAGAACAAATTATCTTGGATATTACAAGTAAATTGATGAATTTAAGTTAAAATACATTAAAAATGGATCTTTTATGAAAAACAGAAGCCACTTTTTCTTCAGAGGGCCAGAACAGTACAGATTTTCCAAAATTCCTGGATTCCAATAATTTTCGAATTAACGATCATTTTACTCATTAATTTTGTAAGAAAATTTCATCTTTGGAGAGACTGGTTAGGTGAAATGAAAATGGGGATGGAGAATTTGGCAGGGAAAAAGATATTCTATGGAAAAAAGAGATAACAAAGGAAAACAGGGCAAAAAGTCACTGTGGATACGTGAAAGGCAGGCTGAATTAAGAAACCTGGATTCGTTTCTCATTTGTGTCTCTGCCTTTTAGCATTGCTCTGGCAACAAAGCAGAAGTAAAGACAATTTAGCTGGCTGATATGCTTTATTTCTTAGGATAATCCACAGAGGAACAGGATAGACAGAACCTCAGTGGTTACTGAGGCAACTATGTCAACCATTTTGTATGTTCAAAATAACATTACTTTATTGTAGATTAATTAACTTAATGGAGAAAGAAATTACTATTTCCTCCTACGTGCCACTTGTGAAACCCCTTCAGGAATGCCATGTTCAGACTGGTTTCCCCAGTTTATGAAAGACAGTGAAATGACCCGTGGAGGGCCACCAAGGCAGGCAGGGGGCTGGAGCACAGGATGAGAAGCTGAGGGATACAGGCTTGTGGAGAAGAAAAGGGTCAGGGAGACCATTTTGCTGTCTATTATTCTCCAGTGGGAGAATCCAGAGAAAATGGAGCCAGATCCTTCTCAGATGTGTGCGATGACAGGACAAGAAACAGGTAAAACTCGAGCATGGGCAGTTTTTCTCACCAAGAGCGTGGGTGACACTGGCCTGGCCATGGCCCTGAGCAATGTGCTGCAACTGGACCTGCACTGAGCAGGAGGCAGAACTGGGTGGCATCTGGAAATCCCATCCAAGCTAAAATCATCTTTGACTGTATGAAGATTTATCTGAAGGCAAAATTAATTGAATTTCACTTATTGTTTCAAACTTTTGAGTTTTCTTATGCGAGCTCTATCTACCAATGTTTTAACATCATAATATTACCATACCTTTAAAATTTCTTTCTCCTCTCCCTCTTCTGGACAACACAAAAGTAAATAAAAAGTATCCATTAACAATGCATACTCCCCACGGTATACATCCCCATAAAAGAAAGTTACACTGTCTTTATGCATTTTGGATGAAAATGCTGATCTATGGAAAACACGTTTGTTTCTTATTTTTAAATATTATAAGCATAATAATTGCAACATACATTCACCTCAACTAGGACAAACAAGGCACTGTTCAGCACCGATCTCTAGTCCAAATATTTTTATCCTGGAATAAAGACTGAATAATCAAAGAACTTTTATGAATTGTACATTTCCATAAATTACCTACCAAATAATTTTTAATAATGAGAAAAGTGAAAAAGAGTTAGATTTAGTAAGTAAATAATTTTCTACTTATTTTCAGCTACCCTGAAAAGGCTTCCTTAAAATTAAGAAGAGGAGAAGCTCTTAAAGTTGTGAGATCTTAAATAAAAATAAAAAAGTTGGGTCCTTTCTTATCTGTGAAGAGAAGAATAATTTGAAAAACAAAAATCATTCTATTTTTTAAAAATTCCCCTGAAAAACTGATAACAAGTCCATACATTTTAATCAATTGATATGTTTAAATTTAATCACATCTGGAAAAGAATATTTTAACGATCGAATTTAATGATGTCTAGAACGTAACACATTTGAGAGTTGTCATGTAACTTTATACTTTATATCTATTTTATATTCATGTTCATATATCCTAAATTCTCTGTTATGAATTCTTTTATAAGCTTAGTGTTGGAACAATAGGAGGACATTGGGTGGGTCTATGTTAATGTTTTCACTTGGCAGAACACTTTTGAAGTTAATGTGTTATGGTGCTTTGGTTTGCATAGTGGAGTAGTTAAAATACGTGACTGGATTCTTTTCTGATGCAACTCAAGTAAACTATATTTAGTTCTCTCCAGCTGCTACTGTGAATTCAGTCCACACAATGACATTAGAGCTAATCAAAATTAGCTCTTCAAAATAGGTATGCATATTGGGTCTTCATTGGCAGTTGTTTCTTTCTACACACAGATTCATTTCATTTTGCACTGATTACTGTAGTGACAGCTTCAGAGATTTAGAAACTACTGCAAGTTTCCTGTCTTGACCCTTCCTTGGAATTTGTGTGCAGACCAAACTGTCCAAGTTTATAGTGCTTGTGCCCTCATACTATGTCTCTGGCTGTTTGCCTGTTTCAACATAGTTTTTTAAGTTCCTACAGTTTTTCTTATCTGAATGATCAACTTAATATTTCAATTAAAGATGTGTAACTATTCACTTTTCTGTAACGAAGAATCATTCAGAGAACAGTAATTCAGTAAAAAGGTCTGAAGATGGACTCCATCCAGTTCCACGTAGTAATTAGTCTCGAGAGAACAGAGTAGGTGCCTTTGCGAAGGAAGAAATAGAAAAAAATACTACCGGTTTCTACAGGAAATGGTAACTTTCATACTGTGGGTTCTCCATAACCTCACCTTAATTGCTCTGCTAATGGAACATAATACTTTGTCTGGCACAAGGAAGGCTAGACCCTCTGCTGTGATGGTAAGGTTGAAATTTTAGGTGCCAAAAGCAAACCGAGGAAACATTTCCAATATTTCCAATATCCAACACAGTTGGGTGTGCCAAAAACACCCACACACCACTTGGTCACATGCATTTATAGTAATTCTGCAAAACAACATAATGCAGACCAGATCTGATTCTAAACTGCATCACTATGGCTTGGATTTATTACGTTATTCCAGGAAAGCACTTAAGCAGCTTCTCTTGGCTGACTTACATTAATGAGACTTAATTACATGCATAATATACATGCTTTAATGCTTTCCCAAAGAAGGTTCCATAACACAACAATGGCATTTTAGTCCCTTACTCTTCCCATAGTGTCCAAAACTCACAGTGCTTGACATGTTTCATTTTCTTGCACTGTTCTTCAAATTTTTCAAGTTTTTTAACCAGTTGCATTTAATTATTATCTTTTAGTCCCGAGCATTTCGTCATGTTATGACTGACACCCACAAGCTTATTGTTTCTGTTCTCTTAAACTCATACATTCCCTTTTTTTTCAGGATTTCAGCAGAAATTTAATTATAAAGTTATAAAAATAAAACATTTAATTCACTATATATAACAAATATTCTGTTGTAAATTAAAACAAAAGACAAGAAAATAATTTGAAATGAGCTAACTTACCTTGCTTTAGGATTTCATTATTAGGGACACATCTTGATCAGAGTAGTTTGCAAGACTATGAGAGTCTGCATAAAACACTTAAAGTATCTATAGTCTAAAAAAGTCAGTTGAACCTGAAAGCTTGATGGTATCCTGTTTCCTGCTTTTTTCACAGTTGAAACCAATCTCTTCACATTATTTCAGAAGAGATACTTCTTGATGATCTTAAAAAAGAAAAAAATATTCCTACAAAAGAATTAAAATATATCGTATGCTTTAAGTAGTTTCTGTCAGTCGCTATATACATGTTTATGTAATGACTTCGTTTTTGTGTGACTTAGTGTTGGGGGATTTCTCAGGTATCATTTGCTTTTTATACACAGACACACAGTTTCTTGCCAAACTGAAAGGAAGCTTTGTAATCTTCCACATAATGTCTGTGCTTTTTCACCTCACAGTTGGGCAAGCTATTAATTTCTTGAGTAAAAGGGATATTGCAGATGCTTGGCAGAGAGACATCTCGGTAGCAGGCAAAAAACGAATACTTGCCTAAAAAAGTGTCAAAATGTGGACGTGCCTCCAATAATTTAAAAAATAGAAAGTGATAAGTTGAAAATGTCAGGTAATTGGCAGACAGATAGAAAGTTAAACTGTGTCCTCAGTGAAGAAAATTAACCAGCAGCTGCCAGCAGAGGCCCCAAGGTCATCTGAATGTCAGAACCAAGTAAGGGCCAATCATTCAGAAGGGGTTCGCTGCTGATATTTGCCCTCCCTGGTCATTTTCAGATCTCCCAGGAACTGCCCTGAACTACTGCCAACATGTGTTCATTTCTAAAAATTACATAGATTGTGATTTATTACCCATCACGCTACAAAAATCCATTGTGAATTAAATCAGCCCTTTGTTTAAATTGCTCCTCTGCAATACGTATCATATCATCATAAATGACATTGAAGTTATAATCTACAGTAGTCTGCTTCAGCCACTGATAAGGCTCCACCAAGGGACGATCAATACTTACTATTCATTTTTGAAATTATCTTCACATTGATCCCTGAACAAGCGCCAGCAACACAGAGGCACAGTGGCTTTAATACAATAATTATATAAAGGTTTACAGGCTCATCCTCCCAGCCAATAAAAGCTGTCAGCTGGCAGGGACAGTTACAATCCCATAATCCATCAAAATGCTGTTCTCTGACCTATGGGCTTCTGGGCTTTCGGCAAACCTCGATAAACATGCTTATAGAGGAGAGAATAGCAACAAACACGAGCAAGCAAAAGCATCAGATTCATATTACCGATTACAAAAACATACCTCTTATAGCACATCACCCTTTTTATCAGATCGACAAAGAGGTGCATTTTTATTGTAATTCACCAAAGAGTGAATGACCAGACATGTGCGTATATTCTTGCACAAATTCAGTCTCTTCTTTTCAGCAGGTGACTTTGGATCGTATTGTAAACTATAATGAAGTAAGCTCATGGAACTAGTATCAGATATGGCTAATTTAGAGAGGAATACCTCAGCACTCTATACACAGGAAAACAAGACCACTAAAAGTCTGAAAGTAAAATACTGAGACCCTAAGTATAAAAGGAAGTTACCATCCAGGGGCAAATGAAAATCCAGATTAAGTGGATTGTGAATGATGCTGTAGCATTCAGCCAAGATGCCGAGCGACTTTTTTTTGTATGTGTGAATTTGTATTTTCACACAGATTGGGCCAAACAAATCAGTTTATTTATTAGTTGAGCTGCAGAAGTTTGAATTTTGCATATCAATTGAAGCTGTATAAAAGAGGGGAGTGGTTATTTTATATGCAAAGAGTTTGGTGAAGCTGTAAAAATTTACATACTTTTCAATTGAAGAATTTAAAAAAAAAAATTAAAAAAAAAAGGTAATACGGTTTTGAGGCAGAAAGTTTGAGGGAAAAGAAAGCAGAGGAGAAAATTTAAGATATGGAACAAATAAATAAACAAACAAAGGAAAAGAGCAAAGGACAGGAACTTGTACAATGCTGGAATACTTAATGATGTATAATGTCAACCCTACTTCTTGTATTATTGTCTGCCACATCAGTTATACCCCTCCTCCTTTACTGATCCCATTGTCAACTTCACCGTATTATCATGTTCACGAGAAGCACAGAACCTGACTGGGATTAGCAGGCACAATTTGTGTTTCAAGTTCATCCTTTAAATGCCTTATTTGTCTTACAAGAATACTGATTAACAGCTCTTTATTTTTTTTCCATCCAAAATTATGTTAGTAAAAAAAAACCTGCGTTGTCATGATATATCTCTAATATTTGATAAGGGGAAAAGAAAAACTGAATTTTCAAGTTTCCACAGCATTATGTGAAGCTCCATTGGGAAAGAGGTAGTTTCTAGAGAACATTTCCTGGTTACTTCTGTGGTTTGGGATATTTTTGGTTTGTTTCCAGCCAGTACAGAAGACGTTTCACTGTGGCATGCTTTGACTTAACTCCAATGTTTAAATGTGACAAGTGATATTTGCCAACTAAAAACCTTGCCTGTGACTTGACTTTCAAAACTACAGAATAGACCTTAAATATTTCTAATTTCAACAAAATAGAGGCCTAAAGCTGATGCAAGCTGAAGGTATGTAAACCCTATGAAGGAATACAGTAGCATTTTAAATCCCTTAATTCAGACCTCATTGTTTACATTAAGTATTTGATAAAGCAAAATTCTTTCTTAGAACAGTTATCTATCTTTTATTTTAGGTTTTGGGATTGGTTTTTTATGACCAATGGTAAAAGGATGTTTTTTCCCCTACCTACAGAAATTATTGTTCCTTAGTGTGAAATACAATTTAAGTCACTACTTTCTTCTAATTGCTTCAAAGACTAATATATGTGTATGTTTAATTGTACAAAAAGGCTTTCTCCACTGATAGCAGTAAAAGATGGAACAGCTGCCACCCATCAACATGCAACAGTAACCAAAGTAATGCTGTGCAATAAAAACAGATCTTTTCACAGTAAAAAAGTTTCCAGTGGCCCTTGTGAGGTCAAATGTACTGCCCTGATTCTCTAACAACTTTCATATATGCAAACTTTGATGGTCTATGGATAGCTACTAAGTTTCCCTCCCATTCTTTTAAATATGCAAAGGAAAATAGTGTTTTCCTATGTGATATTGGAGAGTGCATCAACTTTTTCTTATAAGCACAAAGCATCTTGTATCTTTAGAAAAAAAAAGTTCCCATATGGAATAACGACTCTAAAATACCAAGTTAATTGTACCCAAATGACTACAGCAATATCCATAGTCTTAACTGTCAACTCACACTTGGGTCTTAAAGTTAATATGGGTTAAATCTTGTACAGGATTGCCTATACTTGCCAAATTACTCCTCCAAAGAAGTGTTTGTGATCTCACGTTAGTCATATACCTCAGATGACACTTGGATCACCCTATACCTTTCAATGAGTTTGCACAGGTAAGACTGATTAGCACTCTAATTGAGAATTAATAAACACTCCAGTTAATGACAGTTATAGAATTCCCATTGCCCCTTATTGATTGCCCAGGATTTGCAGATGGGCAGTAAACTGTAAAAGTAAACCCACTATAACTACACAAAAACAACCCCTTCTGAAGTCCCACACATTTTGAAAAATAACATACAACACATGAAGAAAATACAGAAAAATACTATTGCACTAATATAATGTAATTCTAAGTCATATGTAGCTTTGGTCCCAGGATTGAACTTCCTTTCCCTATCAACAACCTTTTCCCATTTCTCTAGCAACTCAACATGCATGCAGGAGTTAAAGACCTACATCAAGTCAACACTGAATTTCCCTACCAATGCAGGATTCTTTCCCACAGCGCATGTAGGCAATAACATGCCTAAAGAAGGACAAATTATAAAATCAACCCCCCATAATTTGGGATTTGTCATCCAGTTATGTGAAAAGACTGGAGTAATTTGCCAACATAAAGATGGTCTCATACAGTGTACTGTCGACAGCTAGTATTGTAATGATAATGAAGCTATATCTTTAGAACTGACACAGATGCATAAAGTGGTTTTTGAATCTGATATTAGCAACAGACACTCAAAACAAAATTGAAGCATTCTTATACATTTAAAGGATTAATATAAATAGGTCTTTAAGAATACAAATGCTTGAAGCATCAACTCCAGTAGCAATGTTCAAAATGAGACAGAAAAACTTGGCTTTTGGCTAAAGCTTCTTTAGACAAAAGGATTTTATGTGAAATTTGAGAATCTCAAAGCATCTTGACATTTTGAGATTATAGCATGATGGAACTATACTGACATTTTGAACTATTACATCTCAATATGGTTTAAAACAATTCAAAGTTTATGAAAGAAAAAGACACATAAAGAAGGGTCAGATAAAAAAATTAAGTCAAATGATATACTGGAGCAGACACATCTTTGGCTGAACTCCATCAGGGCTCTTGGATTATTTGTTATGTGACAAATGTGAGATTAATCTGTAGTTTAATAGACACTCCAAGTAACATTGACCTATATGAACAAACATAATAATAAGAAACCCCCAAATTTAGATTTATCTTTGGCTTAATAAATAGGATAACAGCTCATGCTTTAGGGTAAAATTTCTAAAACAGATGCATATACAAAAATTATTCTCTAATACATCATTAGTGGAGCTAAAAGATAAATTCAGTGATGAATAAAAAAACATAGTGCACATTTTCAAATTACAGATCCTAAGTAGCCAGCAATCACATTGCCATACAGAATTGTGAATCTTTTCTGATACTATGATATCATTTCCTAAAACCATTAATTGAATTTTATATTTAGAGAAACAAAGAAAGATCAGAAAATGATTTCACCATTATCAATGCCATCATAGCAGGTAGATGAGGAAGCTGGAAGCTCAAGAGAAAACAGAACAGCCTAGAGAGAATTTTTTAGCATAAAGAAGAGGGAACTGTCAAAGTCTTGACATTAAAGCAACACATGAAGAAGAGAGAAAGGTAAAGATCTGCACATGAGAAAGAATTATTCTGTCAGAGATAGCAGAATGATCAAGAAAAATAAATTAGGTCTTTCATAATGCAGATAAACAGGTGTGGCTCTTTTAAAGGTAATATCCTGCCATCTGTTAAGTGAAAGCCATCTTTTAATAGTTTGCAACAAGAGTTTAAGGAAAAGTAATCTAGTTAGGAGAGTAGAGTTAGTTGCAGAGTGTAATTTGCTTTTGGAAGGACAAGACAAAATTCCATCATTAGAAGCAGATAATTGAGAAAAAAGCAGGAAACAGGTGAGATTAGGAATATGAATTGATAAATCTAATAAATACTGGCCCTGTGTTTTGTTTTTACTTAACAATCAAGAAAGAGGAAAATGCTGCACTTAGAAAAGAGGTTTGGTGAACTGTTGAGCAGACCACTAAGAAATTAAAATATAAGAATCACTCATGAAAAGGAAATATATATTCATGCTTGTATGACTGATTTCATGAGGAAGGAGAAAAAGATGACAGAAAAATAAACAAAGGGTAAGGTAGGCTGATGACTTTAAGTGTTAGGCTCTGGTCTTCAAAAAAAATAGCAGTTGTGAGTTAGGAACACCAAATATGAAGATTTGAGGAGGGGAAAAAAAATAAAAAATAATCACTTTTGCAAGCATAGTGGTAATTATAGAGTGATCCAAAGTTGAAAAAAAGGAAAATAGGTTGCAGAAAACAGTACTGAAGTTACAGTACTGTACAGGGGATACCACTCTTCCCTTCGAAGAATCATAACTAAACCTCAGTGACAAGATATTGCAGACTTGACCAGAGAAGCAATGGCCCTACTTTCCAGAGGGTATCCTTTTTGCTCAGTCTGGGCTCCTGAATTTAAATTACTGCCATACATTTAAATAGACATTATATGTGATACAGAGGTTTAAGGATTCTGCAAAGCAAGTTAAAAGGTTTAAAGGTTTTTAAACACAGGTTTGTGTCTCACAACATCCTCACAGGCAAACTCGAGTAAGTGTGGTTTGGATAAGTGGACAGTGGAGTGGATTGAGAACAGGATGAGTGGCAAATCCCAGAGGGTCATGATCAGTGGCACAGAGTTGGAGGCCTGTCATTAGCGGTGTCCCCCAGGGTTCTATACTGGGCCCAGTATTGTTTAACTTGTCCATCAGTGACTTGGATGAGGGAATAGAGAGCCTCCTCAACAAGTTCACTGATGACACA
Organism: Neopelma chrysocephalum; assembly: GCF_003984885.1. Taxonomy (NCBI): domain Eukaryota; kingdom Metazoa; phylum Chordata; class Aves; order Passeriformes; family Pipridae; genus Neopelma; species Neopelma chrysocephalum. The sequence continues at coordinate 27,324,519 of NW_020897695.1, forward strand.
GGACTGGGAGGAGTGGCCGATACCCCTCAGGGTTGTGCAGCCCTTCAGAGGGACCTCTATAGGAGGGACAGATGGGCAGAGAAGAACCTTCTAAAAAATCAGCAAAGGCAAATGCAGGGTTCTGCACCTGGGGAAAAATAACCCCAGGTACCAGTACAGGCTGACCTTCTGGAAAGCAGCTCTGTGGAGAAATACCTGGGGGGTCCTGGTGGACAGCAAGCTGTCCATGAGCCAGCAGTGTGCCCTTGTGACCAAGAAGGCCAACAGTATCCTGGGACACATTAGGAAGAGCATTGCCAGCAGGTCAAGGGACGTTATCTTGCCCCTCCTCTCAGCCTTGGTGAGGCCTCACCTGGAGTGCTGTGTCCAGTTCTGGGCTCCTCAGTACAAGAGAGACATGGAGCTCCTGGAGCAGGTCCAGCAGAGTGTGACAAAAGGTGATTAAGGGTCTAGAGCATCTTCCTTATGAGGAAAGGCTGAGGGAATTGTGCTTATTCAGCCCCGAGAAGAAATGACTGAGGGGACCTTATCAATGTGTATGAACCTAAAGGGGAGGTGTTTTCTCGGTGGTGCTGAGCAACAGGAGAAGTAGCAACAGGCAGAAAATGATGCACAGGAAGTTCCACCTGACCATGAGGAAAATCTGTACTGTGCGGGTGGCCATGCACTGTAACAGATTGCCCAGAGAGGTTGTAGAGTCTCCCTTACTGGAGATATTCCAGAACTGTCTGGATGCAATACTGTGCCATGCACTTGAAGACGACCTATGGAGTTTGGCCAGATGACCCGCTGTGGTCCCTTCTAACCTGACTGATTCTGTGATTCTGTAAGACCATGAAAACAAACTGCACATCCAGGATCTTCTAGGAGTGACTACAAAGTAGTAGTAACTATGTAAGAGAGAGTAAAGAGAAAACTGACCTTCCCATATTAACAAGACCAGAGATATGTGATCAGCAAGATAGATCACGCGAAATCCATGTTTTGTTCACAGATGACCAAAGGAGAGTTAATCCACCTGGAAATATTTTGGTCTAGGAAGAAAATAATAGTAGAAATGCAGGTGGAGGAAGTAGAATATGTTTTTATCCATAAACTGTATAAATCTACCAAGGATCAAGCCCACACATGTCCTGGAAGTGGAAAAAAAAATAACAAGGGAGGAATACTTCAAAGCGAGGAAAGAAAGTGGTGAAAGGCTGAGAGCTGACAATCGCTTTTGGAGGTAGATAGGAGCAATGGTGGGAAAAAAATGGTAATTCACCTCTTGTTACATTTTTTCATTTCCAGATGATTTATTTGTTTCATCCTACATATCCAGGACAAGATGAGATGAGGATCTATGTATAAAGGCCTTGAGAGGTAGGACATTTTCCAGTATTGGAAATTATATTGTAAAGTACTATCTGCAGGATAGCAGAAGGTGAGTATGAAGATGGTTTGAAGTCCTGTTGAAAAGTGTCAAACTGTGTCTTCATATATTTATTGTCTATCAAATTAATAAATCAGATATTCTGTGCATGTGTAATAAGAGGGAAAAATATACACAGAAGGTCTTAATTACACAAGATTTTTTGGAATAGATATCAAGAAAAATACAATCTTTACTCTCAACTGAGACCCATTAGATTGATTTTTAAATCTTTAAGGATATTATTTACTTAGGACTCATGAAATATATGTATATATACACAAAAAAAAAATTGGAAAAAATATCTAAGTATCTCTGAATACTGATAAGTTCCCGAAGTTGAGTCTGTTTCAGATGTGATAGAAACCAGTGAGTGATCTCCCTGCCTTTACCTTGACCCACAGGCTTTTTAATCTTTTTTTCTCTTCACATCTTGGTGAGGAGGGAAAGAGTAAGAACAACTGGCAGGTGGCCAAAGTCAAGAATCATAGGTAGAAAATGAGTAAACTGCTAACATCATAGACCACATTTAACTTAGCAGATTATGTTGGTTTGTATTGATGAAGAAAATATCCTGTGATTCAACATTAAGCAAGTTTCAGTAACAAATTATATTATGATAATTGCTTTCCTGTATATTTGAGCTGCAAAAAATCAGACAGAAGTAATTACCTGTGCAACTAGGTTTGTTTGGTCATTTTTTACATAAGAAGCTGAACTTCATTCAAATAAAATTAATCTCAACAGTACTGCAAGTTCCATCATCTACTGTGATCAAAAACTTTCAAATGTAGGATAACGTACGATTACCAAGGTTTGGCTGAGTCAGTTTATTGCATATCTACCAAAGACAGGTGTTCTACAAAAGTTGTGTTGTCAGTAGAAAAGGGTTGGTGCTAGAAAGGTCTTTTTATGAGCTGTAAAGGTACGGAAGGGTTTCAGGAATCCGACTGATGAGCTTCCAAGGTCAGAAGGTGAAAAGTTTTCCTAAAAGGCTGCAGTGTATGTGGTTTAGTTGAACTGAATGTGTACATCTACCTTTAGGCTCTTTGTAAACATGTTTGCCACTGAAAGACTCTTCAGAAGAGCAACTAAAAAGTAGCAGTCACCCGAAGGCCACATCGAAATAAACTCCCAACAGCACTGTGAAGAATTTTGCCTTGGGGACTGCTTGTAGAAGTTTAGCACCAATCCTGTTTCCTTGATGTGAATCAAGTTGTCTTTGCAACACTATATTCTCACCTATATTCAAGATACTCCATTTATAAATATCAATCACAATCACTTTTTTTTGCCATTATTACAGTTCTGACAACTGTTTTAATATACAGCTCCATATTATGCATTTGAGAAACAAAAACACTGGTCTCTCGCACTGTCTAAAGCACACTGAGTGGGTTACCTACAATCAACAAAATGTGTATGTGAACTCCAAATGACTCGCTTTAAAGTAAGTCTGGCTTAGAGATATACCATGTTGCCCAAATCCAATGAAAATATTACACCAGACAGAACACTAAAATGCTGAGCTAATGTTTTTAATACACATATCATATAGCAGGATGATGTTCAAGTAATTCTATCTGTTGCTAAAGGACATATTCTTTCAGTACCTAGTATTCCTATGGACAGGATGTGGAATCAGGAGAATACTTATTTGGAATTATTAATTGCTCTAGAAATTGCATGGCTGCTAAAATGGAATAAACTACATAAATTTGCTGAGTGCTTCATAACAGCTTTCCTTTTCTACTGTTATCTATCTGAACTGAAATTCATTCTCTTTAGCATCTGAAAAGCTATCATTTTTTTGTTGTTAAAGACTAATTTAAACAAAGGTAGGTTTAATAAAAAGGTAACAGTAACCAGTGCAGTTTAATAATACCACTGCCTTCTGAGAGACTTGATACAAATGATGGGTAATTGTCACATAACAGTATGCTGGTTTACATACAGTCAATATTAGAGGGAAACCAGTTGTGGCTTCTCTTGCTATTAAATGCTTAAAAAGTTTACAAATATTTGAAATAAATGAGGGCTTTGTGAATAGGATATTTGGCTATGAAGTATTAGTGAAATTACAGTGTATAATGCCTGTAGGAAGCTCTTGCCAGGATCAAAAATGTGAGTAATTATTTTCCTTATCTATCTATCCTTTCAACAGCCAATTCTAGGGTATCAATACATTAATTTCCCAATATTATTTTTAATCCTGTTTAACTTGGCCTTTCTTCAATATTCATAACAAAAGCAATACATCACTTGCAAAATGCTATCTAAGAAGTTGATTATGGAAAATTTTAAAACTCTATCCAGTTTTTTGGTGTATCCATAACTGTATCCATGACTAACATGTGAAACTGAAAAAAAAAATAAAATTAATAAAGAGGTACACAAACTATAGAATGCACTTCCTTGTATAGGACCTTTATCCTTTGCAACATTCAACAGAATTCTGTACAGCGTCAGTGTCATGTTAGCCATCCTTCACATTCATGTAAATAGAATGCCTACAATCTTGATTTGTCCACTTAGACCACTTTGAAGATGCCAACCAAAAACAAACATTGCTCAAACTGCTAAGAGATGAAAAAACCTGAAAATTATTAATAAGTAATGGTTATTTTTCTTAAGTGAAATAATAGTCTCTATTCTATACTAAAATAATTTTACAGTGGATATAGTGCACAGGTTTTATGCAATCTAACTGCAATTCAGAGATAGGGACTGTTTTCTTCCCCAGTTAGGATGTGAAGCAATATGAAAAGAAATTATTTGGACAGGATTTTAGCAGTCATAGTAACACATATGAGAACAAAGACATCAATTTTAAGTCCTTGGATTACAGATTTCAAGCAATAGAGGGCTCCTTCCCAGAAACTGCATTACTGAGTACACACAGACATCTCTTACTAATTTGTTGTCTCAGCCATGTAGAAGAGTCCCAGTGTATGCCTCTAAGTCATTATAACATTAGATAATATCTTACATAGATGTTAAATGACAGTCACACAAGGACATATATGAAATACTAAAGATACTCTAGAAACTTTCTCTTGTATTTTTATTTAATTGCTTTCGACTTGTAACAATAGAAAAGTACTGGGCTGTGGAAGAACAGCACTTGCCTGAACAACAGACGATGTATCTATTATCTCACTTCCATGAAGGTCATCGACCTATGACAGTTGGAGTAGCAGAAACATTAGAAATCATGTGCAATTTAATCTTTACACAAATAAAGGAAAAGTATCACAATGCCTGAATAATGAAGAGTCTCTCAGAGAAAAAGAAAAGTCTGTCCCTGAGGATATTCTTCATTTTCTTTCCTGAACTGTTCCAATGCGTTCACACTATGAGATTCACTCACTGTGCTGACACACGTATTAATAGTATTTTGGCTGGGAGAGTGTAGATGTTCTAAAGTGATTGCAAAGTGCATCTGTGACTCAGTTCTCCTTTCATTCATTCATTACTTCTTCATGTCAATTCTGGGAGACTATTGTTCACCGAAAAACTGTCATCAGGATTGAAATTAACTGTTTTTTCTCCTACTTCAGGCAAGAGTGTTTTTATGTTCCCTGCTTTCCAGAACATACTATCTTATCTTTTACAAGGTTAGTGATGAAAATATTATATCAGCTTCATTTGAAAATAAAAAAAAAAATAGGAAAATATGGAGAAGCATACACAACAAAGAAGATAACCCATAAAGGCATTTTCAACTAAACAGTTTTTCATTCCTCTTCTGATAATTTAGAAATCAAGCAAGCAAAAATAAAACACTTCCTGTTGCAATCCCCAGAAAGGTGATAGCTAATAATGGATAAAGACACAAGTTTATTTTCTATTTTCCCACAAATGGAACCTCTATGTCTTCAAGAAAGAAATGGGGAAAAAAATAATCAAGAGTCAGAAGATGTCAGTAATTTCACACTGTTGTTATTAAATGAAAATAAAGGCTATAAAAATAATTTTTGAAAAAATTGTGCTGTTGAAAAGCTGCAAGTGATCTGAATTCTCTATTGATTTGTTTTTAATAATGTTATTAGATGAAGAGTTTTTTATTTTATTTTAAAATTCCAGGCTGCAGGTTTTGGAATAAAGTAAGAAAGACCAACATCCCCTCAGAAATAGTATTATATTTTCCGTGGGACCTTTCTGCTTCTGTATGTAACTTAACTTCAGTGTCATTTTCAAGAAGAATTAGAATAATATAATCTTTATATAAATATGTAGTTACTGTCTATTGTGCAGAAGGAGAAAAATATTTCAAAATTTTATTTGTACTTAAAGTCAAAAGTTGGAAATTTTTCAGGTTAATGAAGTCAAAAGGTATGAAGGTTTTTATATTTAAATTCGATTTAAAAAAAATCAAAATAAAACCCCTCAAGAGAACTGAAGTAAACAGTACCACAATTTCTATTTACAACTGAGTAGTGTTTTCTAGTGCAACACTATTATTTCAGAAAAGCATCAGCACAAAAGAAGTATTTTTAAAAAAATAGTTTGTCAATATATTAATAGAAAAATTACATCTCCTTCCATAGTAAATTAGACTTCTAAATTTGAGACAATGGTGGGTGATCTTCCACAAGCACAAACACTTCAAGTTCTATGATCTGAAGGTTTGGAGAACAACCACTGTTTTATTAATCTAAATTAAAGTATACTTATTTTCTGCTTAGAGAAGGAAATGAAGAATTTATTCTATTTTATTCTCATCACTTGGAAGAAAGTTTTGATAGGATGAGGAGAAAAGAGAGAATCTGACCATTCATTAAAAAATGGTAGCAGTGTTTAGAAAGGTTCTAGGTTTTGCCTGAAGTATTCCTTGAAGGTGCCTTTCAGTGAAAGGACCACTCACTACCCAAAATAGATCCACCCTTTTGTATAGTTGTCTGTCTCTATCAGCATACTAGGCCAGGGAATTATTATACCTAACTTACAGGTTTGGCTAATTGTAATGATCCAATTGAAACATGAAAGAGTTGTGTTTAAAAAAAAAATAGTTTCATTTATTCTTCCAAGACAACAAATCTTGAAATGATTCATTTGTTTCCAGATAAAATATTGTGGATGAAATTATGGTTGCCACTGTATTAATCTAGGGAGGGCTGAAAGACAGAGTTTAGAGAATTTATACCCCTGCACAAAAGCTCCTGCAGATTTGCAGCTATACATGCAGAGCCCATGGATGTGTTTATATTCTGCTCAAGGTGGAGGCAGCAGCAGACATGCCTTCCCCTTTGCTCTTGCTTTTGCCAATAGGAAGTAGCACCACAAAAAACAGCTTTTCTTAAATCCGTACTCTGCAGACAGCCAGTGCCACAAGTCAGGACTCAAGGACAATGCATTAAAAAACCGTCACCCTACAAATTTCAATTACATCTCCAGCCTTGGAATATCTAGGGGAGAGACAAAATGTTTGTATTAACTACTGAATCAATTTAATTTTCACACACAACATGTTTACTCTCTAAAGAAAGAAGAGTCCTATTTTTTTTACTTCCTACAATATATTTGTATAGCCAAACATCCTAATCCCTTTAGCTTTCCTTGGCAAAAAAAGGTGTATACATCAGTTTTCCCAGCAACCCTATTGCAAGGAACATAGCTTGATCATGTAAACTATAACAGAGCATAAAACTAGAATCAGCTCAAATAGGCATAGACCAAATTTTAAAGATTAAAAATTTTCATTGGATAAAGAAGTAATCTTTAAGGTTCATTATTTTTTGCAATCCTAAAGAAAACACTTTTGGTTTTGTTTCCTGGAAGAAAAAAATATATTGTGGATGAGGACAGAATGCAAAGAATATTATGACTCTGACAGCAGTACAGTAGACTGTGAAATGCTTGCCAATCATAATAGAAATATCAAGAACATAACAGGCAAGCATGCTCTAAATCTATAACTATGCATGTTGCTTCATTGCTTTGGCTTCATGACCTTGTCTCTCCTTGACACATCTCAACACTTAAATCAATGATGATAGACGTCAGGGTTTTGTGGATTCTCCTGGGATCACACATTTTATGCAATATTTTTGATTACCTAATCACAACTTCATTGTATATAAAAAAACATTTAAGGATATTCTTTTCTATTTCTTCAATTTCATATATTGGTCACCAGTGGTACATGTTGTATTCTGCTTCTTTACCAGCCACACTTGTACAAATTTTGATGCAGACTCTAATGAGGATACTTTCAACTTCATTTTCAAAAATTTTCCCCCAAGACTCCATTTGTGTCAATTCGCTCATTTATAGAAAGCAAGACAGTTGCTTGCAATTTAGGTGTAGAAAGGGATAATATGCTGCTGCTTTTGATTGCCAGTACGGTCATTTAAATGAAGTACCTAAAATTTACAGAAGGAAGAAAACAGTTTTTATTCAAACTCAACTTTGCAACTTTCCTGGTGTCTTTCATATATTTCTATGACTTGATTTCTAATCCTTACAGAGGTTTGTTATTTATTTACTGCTCAATATGAAGACTCCTTTACAAAATACTAGACAGATATCAAGCAGACTAACTAGTACTAATGCAGATGCCTAAGCTAACTGATAGGAACAGATATAAATGGAAGAGCTGAAGACAAAGTAATTAATTTTTTGTTCACTTTGATTTTTTGAATTCTGGCACACCATTTCATTCTTTTTATTTTCTCAGTATAACGATTTAGTGTTATATACCTGAGGCAAAGGACAACAAACCATGTAGTTAATTGTCACCTTGTCAATTATGCATGAAACAAACAAAACGATTTAATTCAATTTGCAAGTTTGTAGCAATTTAGGAAAGGTGTAAAGAATCTTTTCTATCACTAAATGCTCTAGAAGGCTTGTGTTTTTTAATCTTTTTCTCTCATATAAATACATACAAGCTATTATATTTTAGACCATTTTCAGAAAAAGAAAAAAATGAAATAAATATAAAGTTAACAGTTTGAAACACAGAATTCATGTGTGTTTTATGCGTAGGAACTAAGGATTACAGACTTAAGTATCTCTTCACATTCTTCCTACATAAAAAGGAAGGAAAGCTACACAGCTGATAGTGTATTGAAGCAGGAAACCTGGAGAGAAAATGAGGCCATACAGTCAATAGCAAAACTTCTATAGATTTGAGAGGGTCCAAAAGCTTGTCTCAGAATACGTTGCTGGTTTGACACTGTCCTAATCTTACACTTTCACATATCAAAGCAAGGATTTAGTATGGTCTGGAAGTGAGAGAATCTTGATGCTGTAACACTTATTTCACATGCTTCAGTTCACCATAATCAGAGAAAGTGGCAGATGCCAAATTGAATAGCCTGGATTTAGGATGCTCCTAGTATACAGAAAACCTATTCTATATCCAGAAAACACATGGGAAACCCACAGAAAATTTGTACAATACTTGGCACAAAATGGACAATTTTACTTCCTGATCTTGCAAATTGTGCCCAACTTAATGCTTATGAATATTCCTATTTGAGTCAATTGGATTATTTACATTCGTTAAATTAAGCACATATATAACTGTTTTTCAGATAAAGGTCTTAATTACTTTTAAGGTATTGAACCATTTTTCTTCAGACTTGACTCAATGAGAGCTATAGATCAAGTCTAGCTAGAAGTTACTAGCATTATCTGGGTTTACTTATTCACCAAAAATGTTTCTGACTAGGATATAAAAAGAAAATATTTTCACATTCCCTCATGATTAGGAAAAGTATTTCAAAACAGTCATTTTACACATTTGTCAAGTAATAAGTGTTCAGATGAGACAGTCTTTTTATATAAAATAGGAAATGGATGAGAGAAATATATATCTCAGTAAAGATAGAAGTCATTAATTCCTTGTTTATTCCCTCATGATGCATAACTAAATAGGACCTTACTATTTATTAAGCAGTAACCTTTTTGCATCTTAGGAAGGTGCAAAGAGGATATTAAGATAAATGACCAGAAAAAAATTACTGTTCAGATATTGATAACCAGGGGCAGAAGAAATGAGTACAGTAAGAATTTAAGAAAATATTGGTCTTCCAAATGTAAAAATAACAATATAATAGGAAAAAAACACCCTTTTATATACTTTCTATCCTTCTTATGCATAGGTAAACAGAAAAGAAAAGCAACATTCTCCTATTGTCTGAGCTGATTTTTCAAAAAAGTGAACATTTCCACTATTAAAATTAAGCATTGTAGCAGCATGAAAGCTCAAAGTATTAAATCCTGCTAGTTCTGAGATGAATTTGGTCAGTTCCCTTATGCAACTGAAAGTTCCAAATGACTGTTTTTCTGCATGTCTCTGTCCAAATCAGCATCCTCAAATGGATTTAATCACTGATGCAAGTCCTAGCAGAGACTGAGACAAAACAGGCACTTGCTTCCTATTATATTAAAAGGGCTGGTGTGATCCATACCCAGTCTGTTCTTTCTGAGCATTTAATTTTGTGTCTATTTTCTGTAAATTGCCTTGAACATACCAGTTTCAGTTCAGATGGTTTTCAAAACTCCAGCAACTTCTACTCCAACTTATTTCTACAACACATAAGATTAGTTGATAAATAAATGGCAAGCACGAAGTTTGAGGAAAAGATAATTAAACTACGAATATGTTACTTTTCAAATGTTGTAAATATTCTAATAATTCCTAAAAGAAAAAGCTCTGTACCTCTATACTTTCCTCACATGTGCTGTCAGCCCACATCAGGTTCCTGACTCCTAACATGGTACAGTAAATAAGAGTTCTGATAATGTTCAAGTCTGCCATCAGTGCAGGAGTGCATAAAGTTCAGCTATGAACTTAACCCAATGTGTTATGTCTTTAAAATCCCATACACCTCTGTGGGATGACTGACTCATTACCCATTGTGATGCATGAATTAAAATGAAGCTGTGAAAGAAAATCTAACAAATTAAAGGTTTATGAAACTCAGTGAAACCCCTAGAAAATCATCTTGCAGAGTAGACCTTCCTAACAATACACTAACATACAATATAGCACATAATTAAATTACAACATTTTCTGTGTTTTACGAGCACGAATAAAAAAGTAAAAGAGCTTGTAATTAATCAAATCATATCCATTTATTTCTTAAGTGTTCCTTGTATGCACAATAAAAACAACCCTCCCTGATGAATAAAATCCTTTTTGACTTTGCTGACATCAGGTTATTTCCCATTTGGTTTCTGTTACCTAAATCCAGATCTAGACGTGACAGCTTTTTTGCCTCTTCTTTACCTAGTGCATGTTTTTCAAGTCTGTTCTGAGACTGCAGGCAAAATATGGCCTTTCTTCAAAATCAGAAAAGATAACCTGATCATAGGTGTTTTTTTCACAGGTTGCAATTAAACTTTACTGCTGAAATTAATAACTGGGGAAAAAATGAAAGTTCTTAACTTTTTGTAAAAGCCTTGAGAGAACACAAGGAAAAACTCTTCCGAGTGTCCATCTGCATGCCAGTTTGTTTATGGATAAAGAGAAGAAGAGTAATCTAATTCTTTCCAAAGCTTTTAAGTGCTAAACTAATCACTTAAAGTTTAAATAATAAAATATAATGCAATAGCCCATGAGCTGACCTATTTTGGCTCCATAGGTATTAGGGATTTTGTTAGAGTTCACTGAGATATAATGACTATACTTTATAGCAAAGAAAGATTTAACCCAACATGCCTTTCATGATCTTAGCTAGACTTTCAGCTCTTATGCAAAAATGAACATTAATCATAAAATATGAGAAACTAATACTTTAATTCCTGTTCCACCAATCCTATGGACACATGTCCTTCGGCGTATTAAATATATTTCCATCTGCTTCAGTCACATATGTACACATTTTGTAAGTTGAGGTATAACATGATCCTACCCTTGAAACTTTAGGTCTATTTACACTTGCAAAATTGATGTTGGATCAAGTTGATTTGGTCATGTTAAGCATAATTAAGAAGTTGGTATAAATAGCACAAGGATGCTCATTTACCTGGCTCTACCTTGTGCTTTGAAGAGATATGTTACAGTCTTAATTACAATGGCTCATTTCCCCCACGGCCCTCTGCTTTTGACAAGAGTCTGAGAGGACAGAATTTTTTTCTACAATTTGGAATGCAACAAATGCAGCAAACTATCTCTTAAAACTTAATTGAGCTAAAATGGCCATCCTGCTACCCTTCACCAGTGGAAGTGTTGTGTGTAGGGAAGCAGCTGACTGGACAGCAGATATTCCCGACAGCGCACATGGATGAACCTGTTCTTGCATCACCTCAGCAAAATGCAGAGTTAGAAAGATTCCTAAGCCTGTTATACAGTTAGGTCTCAAGTATAATGACACATGAGAAATCCTGATAAAAAGGTGCATACTTGGTATATTTAAAAGGTAATAGCATTTAACCATTGTTGTGAGCTATCAGGAGAGCGCATACCTTACAATCTTTCCAAACATGCTAGTGAGCAACCACATGCAATACACTAAAGAGTTTTCTAAGTTTGGATTGCCTACACACTAAATCACAGTGGGCAAGAATTTTGCTCTTAATTCTTTTTACCAAAAAAAAAAAAAAAAGCTAAATTATAGTATTTCTCATGACTTCAGAAGAAGCTTACAGGAAGTTCAGAGAGAATTCTGTCTTTGTACAAATGGAGATATTATTGAAAGGAGCAAACAGAGCAGAGAATTTCAATCTCCACATTTCTCCCACAAACAGGAAAGGATGGTCTCTACTTAATACTCTGAATTTCTCTGGAAGAAGGATCAGGTTTAGTACTGGTTACTGCAGTGTCCAAATAAAAATCCCTGCTACAAGCAGGTTAATAGGCCTGTGGCACACTGAACTCTGCACAATGTTATTCTTTAAAATAATGATTTTCCTGTAAAAATCCTGAGGACACTTTGGATTAGGAGCACGGGCAAAATGTCCATGGTATACTACCATTATCCATATTCATGCTGTGGCAAGATTTCTTCCTGCTTTTTGCTATATTTTAAGAGTAGATTTCACCCTCCCAAAATTCAGAATTTTATGTCTTCATTTTCTTCTCACATAATTATTTTTAAAATAGCAACACAGATATCCAGTGGAAAATATTTCTGAAATTAAAGAAAAACACTAAACCAAAAGAAAATAAAAAATAAACAAAACCCCAAACACACAAAACAAACAAACAAAACCCATAAAAATAAAAACAAACCCCGGAAAACCAAACATAGCATTAAGTTTCCATGCACTGGGATCACTTGCAAACCGAAGAATAATCTCTTATCAGCTGCTCTTACATTTCTCCTTAACACATGTGAGTGCACTATGGAACACATGGCAAATTACTAAGTCTCTTTATGGTTAAGATACAGAGGTATCATGATAATAACAAAACTTTCTATCCCTGAAATAATATACTGTATAACTGACAGAGAAGGCTTAAATATGTCTGGATAAAAAAAAGTAATATTCCAGGCTTAAAATACGATATTCTATACTACTTAGCAGGCAGCTAAAGAGGGTTTATAGAGAAGAATGATGGATGTAATTTTCTTTGGGGAAAAAAAGTTATAAGCAAAAGAACTGAATTTAATCTAATATCACTACTAAAGCTTGCCATAATCTTATGGAGCATTTGGACAGTACCTAGGGCCAAGGAGATGATCCTGAATTAGCACAGTATACAAATCAGCTTTTCGATTTTTATCAGATTATCTGCATTACTGGTTAATGCTGATGCATTCTGCAACATGCAATAAACACTTCTAAGCATCATATTTCCAAAGTGTAAAGTATCTTCAAAACAGATCTTAATTGTTTTAGCAAGATAAAGTATGCTACTATTACATGAATAATATTATCAGAATCCCATTAAATCTCTTCATCTATTATCTCTAATGCTACTTAAAAGAGAAGTTAATAGAGTAATTCATTCTCATACCATGACCTTGGTCACTAGTACATGATGTTTCATATTCATTATGCTGAGCTAAGTGAGGGCTCTGTTATAATATCACTTAATTTATATTCTGAATAAGGCTCTGGGGACAAGTTGCTCTTGTGCATTATGGTTCTATCTAAATCACAATATTTGAAGACAAGTGGAGAGAGCAGATAACTATTAAACAACATGTTTACTAACATAAACCATTATTACAGGCTCAAAACATGAAACTTTGGGAATTAGAAGTTAAACAGCACAGTATTTTCCGTAGTAATGTTAAGCTTGTCTTAAAAAAAAAACATGGTCAGGATGTTTGTATATTGGCAGATTCTTCTAAAGAGTGCTATTTATCATGCCATAGTTATGAAACAGTTAAAACTTCTTCCCCCACAACATTTTTTTCCCCCTCACAATTTTAAAGACTAGCAAATACCTGATGTTTTTCTGCATTTGGTTTTCTCTTCAGAGGAAAATCTAATACAGTTATCCAATCAATGAGAAACTACTACCTGTTTCCTAGTTTCCTGCTCCCAAAATACAGTTTCTTTGCCTTCCACTTTCAAGATTAATATAAATTGATGAATTAAAGGTATAAGAAGAAAATAATTTTTACAATTTTATTCAAAATTTTAGAATGCAAAGAAGCACAACCTGTATAGGAATCAACAGGTTTTGCATGAAAACTTTAATGCCTGTAATCTTTAATATCATGAAATGCCCAGACTACTAGACATACTGAAGTAAATTATTTTGACAGAAGCATCATAATAAGGCTACATATTTATTGTCATACAACAGCTTCCAGAAATGGATCTGTCTCTCCAGTTAAGAAAATAAAAATCCCTGCTACAAGTCTGGAAGCTCAGCTTGGGGCAGGAAAGGTAAACTGGCATATTATCTTTTTCATTTGTATTGCAACATCAATAGAGGACTCGCAAGCCACACTACTTATAAGCACTGTCTATTTTCTTCAATGGATCAGTATGCCAGTGCAGGAATTGATTCATTTGAACTAAAGCTAAGCAAATAAATTCAATATTATTTTTAAGAAGAGACTACAGTTCTATTCCCTATGACAATTTTACATAAAATCATATTAATAAATCTTTCTACCAACATGAGATATAGAATAGTTTCCTGCTGAACACAGACCAAATCCAAGAACATAAAAGTTACAACTTTGTAAAGCTGTTTGTCAAATGAGAACTGTATTTCTCACATCTCTACCAGCCTTTTTGAAGTCATAGCTGCATCTCCATCTTTTACCCACACGAAATAAACACAGCTTCAGAGTACAAGATTAATAATGCAAAAGTTATATCCTTCCTTCCCTTACCCCCACTGTAAAACAAAACAGCACAGAAATTCCCACCACTACTTCAAAACAGCTAAATTGAATGCTTGCCAAAAGTTATGGTGGATTAAAAAAGTCACAGCACATAATGTCTGTGCAGATCTGGGCCTTGATAGTCATAGTCGGGAATGCAGAGTAATTTGTGATGATTTAAGATGCCCTTGGTTCAGGTGTCCTACTAGTTCTTCTGCACCATCCCATGATGGTCCTCAGAGCTGTAGCACTGCAATATATAAAATCCTTCAATCAGTCTCACAGACACCTTAAGGCTCCTTAATCTACCAGCAAAGGCAGCTCTGTGCCAGTATACCAAATCATGGACACAGCTGTAGCCAAGGCACAGATCTCTTCTGTCTGCCATAAATATTCAGAGGCAGGAATTTCTAGACAGGCCTGAAATCTAGACTTCTAAGCCACAGTTTCATTTCCCAGAGATCACAGAAGAGTTGTTCTGCTATGATATGCTCAGAGACAGTAGGTACGGTCAGCAGAGTAGAGAGTCATATGTTTCTACCTATTACTATGTACATATATCAGCCTGAATGGTATCTCGTATCTCTATTTACCACACTATAGTGGTTGTATGAATAGTACTAGGAACCTCATTGAAAGTATAATGAATGATTTTGGCAGCTGGGAAGTAAAAGGTAACAGAATATGTAGGATCTGTATGTCTCTGACTGATACATTATGATATATTACAATGCTGCTGACATGTCAAAAGACATGATTTAGTAGTCACTGGTTATTTCAATTTATTCTTTTTACGTTTTTAATTAGTAAATGAGTCCCTCATGGTCAAATGATTAATTACACGATAATTCACTGCAGTACCTTCTTCTCCTGTTTGAGCGGAGCACACAGTATATAGAGAAACTGTTTGGAATATAGACTGACATTATAAATTATAGCAATGTGTTCACAGTACTTTAGTTAAGGATGTGTCAGCACTCCCGTTAAGAACTCCTGCTTTCAGTTGAGTTAAAATTAGTCAGAGAAGGTTAATTCTAGTTTGCACGTTGGCATGCAGAAACTCATCCAGGGAATATATATGTGTACATAAGGAGAGGATGAGAAAAAGTAAAGTAAGCAAGCAGTGTAAAGATTGTTAAGAGGTAGGTGGGAGAGGGCAAGAAGTAAAGAAACAAAAATTAGCTACCTTTTGTTATATGTGATTATAAGTAATAACAATATCTCTTCATTTTTATTTCTTCTCATAAACAGATCCTGAGAGATAATTGCAAATTACATCATTAAACCTGTCACAGGTATGAAAGCCCTTTTGAAATGCTACCCAAATCCACAGAGCGAGGAACAAAGCCCAGTTTTCCTTCCAAGTCCTGGATACACTGTCCTCCCTGAGATACTGTACAAATACTAAATTTTCCTTAGGGCAGATAGAAGATTCAATTTGAGAAGCTTTCAACATGGTGTATAGATAGGTATATACTATATTTATATATAGGTGTATATATATATAATATAGGTATATGTATAATTTTCTAGTGACTAATGATGGGGCTTACACTTTGGGTTATGAGTATGGCAAGCAGAAAGTAGCCAGTCTGAAGCGTAAGAGGTACCTCAAGACCGCAAACTTCAGAGTTGTGGTGGTGTGACTGTAGCAGTAAGTCTTCTTTGACTTGAAGGTGTTTTAAGCTAATCTATTTTACTTTCAGTTGACAAAGATTAGCAGGTGACTAACGTGACATTTCCTGAAAAATCCCCCATTTGAATAAAGTTTTTTGGGTGGATCAAGGTGTATGAGCACTTGGCTAATATTTGTCAGGCAAAATAATCCAGTCTATCAGAAAGAGTTTAATTTGGTGGGAAAAATAAACTGCTTTTATACCAAGAAATTCAGGAAGCACTAAACTTAGATTGTCAGCAGAGAGCTAAGGTGGCGATAGCAAGTATTCAGGGTTCATAACCTTCCTACATCTGCATGTTTAAGGACTGTAAATAGTTCTAACATTCACTCGGTAATGTGCATATGTAAGACAATGCTAAAGAAAATGAATGTTCACGGTCTTGCCAAATGATAACAATTGATCAGAATTACAGGGTTGGACAGTTTAGATTAGACAAATTAGATTTATTGGATAGGATGTAGTACAATACATAACACTAATAACTCAAAGATCACACCATTCATTGGACAAAATTATTTTGATATCAACCTTGTGGTCTCATATATATTAAATTGGTGAGAGACAGGTTCCTACATCACTGTACTTATAAAAGAAGGACAAGGTAAAAAAAGCTTCCTAAAGTTATCAAGTATCACACATTAGAGATAACACACTCATTCAGTAAAACACATCTTTATGAATCATGAAGACGTGGTCTTTGGAAGAATAGAGAACTGAGAAACCTAGAACAATAATTTCATTGAAATCATGTACTTCCTCTGTCCTTTCCTCCAGGCAACTACCTCTTTCTACTCACTGTACAGAGAATAGAGTCTTCCTGAACTTAAGTAGTCCTAAACTGCACCTTACTTGTATACGTTATATGAAAAATATCCATGGTATCCAACTTGTTTAAAGACACACTGCTGTAGAGCCACATCTCTGATGCCCTGGGATGCCCACCCTTTTGTGGTTACCTTGTGGCTGAAAAGGAAAAATATCTCACGGACCCAGCTGGTTCCTTCTTGCTGTGTTATTGCCACCAAATAAATGGACTGAAGTCTCTCAACTCTTCCTGTCCTGAGCTTCCCTGTACTCAGATTAAAGGTATACATTAAAAGAATAACAGAATTGGGTTTGAAAAGAGCATGGGAAGTTTGAAGCCTGGAGACAGAATAGAAAGGAAAGTCAAATGAAAAATATTGGATGAGGATGTAGAAGGCAGGGCAATAAAGTAAACTTTCAAGAAGACGGTGGTAAGACTCAATGCAACTTCAGGGGATGAAAGCTGACAAATGAATGGAATAGTTTTATGCAACTCTTGAACCTTATTTAATCTACAAAGGATCTGTCAGATCAAATTTATAGTAATAAATGTGGATTTATAGAAATTATATGTGATGAAAATAAATCATGAAACAATTTAATTTACTTTATTATTATTTTACTTTTGTGATGGTTATATATTCTAAAGAGCAATTGGAGTTTTGGCCAGCAATCTTAGCTTTATTTATAGATTGAAATAAATAAAGTTACTTACGTGAAGAAGTTTTATGATCCCAAAAAATAATAGGAAATGTTACCTTAGGGAAACTGTGCATGCAAGCACATATAAATGGAAATGGTACATGTGAGCCCACTCCATCAACAAGACATGTTCTAACTGTGGGAGAGGTCTTCTCTGCTGCCCAGGGACAGTTGCATCAGTCATCAAGTCAGGCTCCTTCCCTCGTGAAACAGAGAAAGCTCTGCAAAACTAACAGTCAGTCTTCAATTTTATTTTCCAAAAATAAGACCCCTAGACCAGAGGTCTGCATTTGGAGATTGTTAATAACTTTTAAGTGTGCCACGGAAAGCTTACAAAGGTTCATCATACTAAAAAGCTTGTTTTCAGTGTTATTGATGACACATCAGAGCATTCTTCAACACTTTCTTGCTCAGTCAAAGCAAATCCCAGGCAAACCAATGTTAGATTAACAACCTTTGCTTGAAGTCTTCCAAGATGTTCACATAGCTGTATCCATAGTAGAAAATATTCATCACCAACTTCATAACAACTCAGTACATCCTCAGTACAAACAGTGAGATCTTTTAGTCCTGCCTAATGTGAAGCAATTACAAAACTGTATTTAACTATGTATCTACGTTGTATTAGCTCTCCACAGCAGTTTAGACCCTAAAATAATGCCCCCGGATTGAGGCTGCTTTGCCAGTCAACTGCTTTAGCTGGCATGTGTGTAACAAAGCAAAGCTATGATAAGCATATTTGGCCAAATCTTTAAACTAACTGGGATCCATATGAGTAGCTTTTCTGAAAATTTGGTGAGGACACTACAATTCAGCAAATTCAAAATTGCTAAACAATAAGTATAAGCATAAATGTGACATCTTAGAAGTTAACTTCAAAGCTGTGAGTCATCTCATTAAGACTATTTAAGTGTCTTGTAATGGCATCAACAGTAAATGTCTATTTAGAAAGGCTGTTAAGCATGTATACAATTTATACTATTTTTCATTACATTTGTGAATGCTCCCAAGGGTTTACCAAATTTCTATACTGACTGAATTATGAATAAATTAATTGAAGCATTTAAGCACACACAAATCTTAGTAACTGCCCTACTTGATTAGATCAAAAAAAGTACGTTACAGCCTCAGCTTTAATGAGTTACACATTGTTATAAGAAAAAAAAAAGAAAAAAGACAATTTTCCCCTTTTCGCTATAAGAACTGTATCTTTACATTGTGTTCAGTAATTGCAGTTCAACAGCTCTATCCAGTTGAGAGGCAACAGCAATACGTTTCTCTTATCATCTTTTCTAAAAAGAAGAAAA